>NW_026045998.1:0-321124 GCF_023898315.1 Schistocerca nitens | reverse complement strand
CACATTTGATAATTACATGCACCCTGTAGAGAATGGAAAAAGTACATTCAGGGAGATGCATACTCTTTATGCATTGTGTGTGGCAAGAGCAGGACTCTACCCATGTGACATTTTCTTCAACATAAACACAGTTTCTGATGTCACATTCCTCTATTCTTTTCTTTATAGCCTTTCTATACACAAACAGTTCACATCGCATACAAAACTTGCAATATACGATTTACATACACATATTTTGTCATGTACATACCTATTTGAAACTCCTAACATTCATTTCCCACCTATACTATCAGCCTACTTATTACACCAAACTCTGTATTCCTTTGGATGTAAACTGCTGGTATGCTGTTTGTGTCAAGAAGGAAGAAAATTCCTGATGTATTTCCCTTTAGACATGAGAAAACTTACAATAAACCATTTATACTTACCGACCTAAGTGTCTGGTAAACAGTTTGCAACATCAATTCATCACATGCTTATATAAATTTACACTGGCCGCTTTGCTTATTGTCACTCATTATTTATTGTAAGTGTGGTTGTATGGATTCAACAGTACTTTGCTTATTCTTTACATTGTCTTTAGGAACCAACACTTGGCACTTTGCCTATTGTTAGTCAGTTTATGTGGTTAAATGAATTCAGTAATGTGCACCCCGATAGCCGAGTGATCGACGCAATGGAATGCTGTGCAAAGGGGCCTGTGTTTGATGGCCGGCTGGACTGGAGATTTTCTCTGTTCAGGGACTGGGGGTTGTGTTGTCCACACGATCATCATCATCATCATCATCATCATCATCTCATCCCCATCGACTTGCAAGTCGCCGAACTGGCATCGACCCGAAAGACTTGCACCAGGCGACTGGTCTACACGATGGAGGGCCATAGCCACACAACATTTCATTTCAGTTCAGTAGCAATTTTCTTATTATTCACAAGCTTATGAGAACTTACCCATGTTGTTTAGTTTACATTCTTGGTTAGTCAGACCTACATTTCTCATTTGGGTAGCTTATATGAACCTACACTTGCTGTTTGTCCTAGTGTCCCTGTTAATTATGAACCTACTTGCAAAAACTTACATTTGTTACAGTGCAGGGATATTTACTTGAATGATATAAAATTGGGCTCAAGTGGAATGTTGATTACCTTTATGAATGGGCTTTTGCCACCTTCATTGCAACCCCCTATGGGTCCGGGGGTAAGAATAGGCCCAACGTATTCCTGCCCGTCGTAAGAGGCGACTAAAAGGAGTTTCACACGTTTGGGCCTTTACGTGATGGTCCCATGTACGGTTTGATCTCCATTCTTCAAAATTTTCACGAAGAGCACAAGCCAATTGGGGAAGGGTGCCTTACACGGTGCATCGTGTCCATCATGCATTGAGATCTTTAGCCCACTTTCTCATTGTTGCATTGCAGTCCCACCCATTCTCCATCTCTTGTGCGAGTACACCTTGCAGGGTGTGTTTTCCACCATGAAATATGCAGTTTCACTTTCTGCATAGACGATGACCGTGGACTTCTTTGCACCTCATATCCAGCACGGTAGCCAGTCCGTTGTGGTGGGGCCACCATGTACCCTGTCGGCTGTAGCCCCCTGACCACACAGGGATCGCTCTACATCTACATTTATATTCCGCAAGCCGCCCAACGGTGTGTGGTGGAGGGCACTTTACGTGCCACTGTCATTACCTCCCTTTCCTGTTCCAGTCGCGTACGGTTCGCTGGAAGAGCGACTGCCGGAAAGCCTCTGTGCGCGCTCGAGTCACTCCAATTTTACATTCGTTATCTCTTCGGGAGGTATAAGTAGGGGGAAGCAACATACTCGATAGCTCATCCAGAAATGCACGCTCTAGAAACCTGGACAGCAAGCCACACCACGATGCAGAGCACCTCTCTTGCAGAGTCTGCCACTCGAGTTTGCTAAACATCTCCGTAGCGCTATCACGGTTACCAAATAGCCCTGTGACGAAACGCGCGCCTCTTCTTTGGATCTTCTCTATCTCCTCCGTCAACCCGACCTGGTACGGATCCCACACTGATGAGCAATACTCGAGTATAGGTCGAATGAGTGTTTTTTAAGCCACCTCCTTTGTTGAGGGACTACATTTTCTAAGGACTCTCCCAATGAATCTCAACCTGGCACCCGCCTTACCGACAATTAATTTTATACGATCATTCCACTTCAAATCGTTCGATACGCATACTCCCAGATATTTTACAGAAGTAACTGCTACCAGTGTTTGTTCCGCTATCATATATACAATAAAGGATCCTTCTTTCTATGTATTCGCAATACATTACATTTGTCTATGTTAAGGGTCAGTTGCCAATTCCTGCACCAAGTGCCTATCCGCTGCGGATCTTCCTGCATTTCGCTGCAATTTTCTATCGCTGCAGTTTCTCTGTTTACTACAGCATCATCCACGAAAAGCCACACGGAACTGGTGCCGTTAACTCCCCACGTGTGCCGAGGGGTAGATGCCCGTCTCCCCGGGGCATCGGGACTCCCGGCAGTGGCCGTCCTGCCAGGTGGCCCTCGCTGCGGCCGAGTGGCACCCGCAGGAAGTGCCTTCGGTCGGAGTAGGTGAGACGCAATGAAGTGTGGCACACGTTCTCTTGCTGGCGGCCAACCACCAGCAGTCTATAAGCATTTGAGGGCTCACTTTAATGCAAAGATGTATGACCCCAAATCGTTCGCCTCCCTGGCCACACCGTGGGAGGAATGAAAGGCTACGAATAACAGCGGGATGTATTCGCCCCGCTACCTCGTACGTTTGGGAGCTGACGGGGAATCTTTCGTGACGATAGAGCTTTAGTTTTTTGTCGAGCATTTAGAGGTACAAGTTTGAGGAGGTGGAGGGCTCGTCCAAAATGAGATCTCGGTCAGTCTCGATCGAAACGGCATTCTCTGCCCAGTGACCGAGCGAGGTGGCGCAGTGGTTATCACACTGGACCCACGTTCGGGAGGACGGCGGTTCAATCCCGCGTCCCGATTTAGGTTTTCCGTGATTTTCCTAAATCGCTCCCGGCAAATGCCAGGACGGTTCCTTTGAAAGGGCACGGCCGACTTCCTTCCCCGTCCTTCCCTAATCCGATGAGATCGGTGACCTCGCTGTTTGGTCTCTTCTCCCAAAGAACCCAACCCTCTGCCCAGCCACGGGCGTTACTAGATTGTGACATGCTGGGGGATGTATCTGTAACCGTCACGCCCCACAAGAGATTAAATACGGTCCAGGGTATCGTACTTCACAAGGACCTTCTTTTGCAGTCTGACAGTGAGCTGCGCGCCAATTTAGAGCGGCGAGGGGGACATTTTGTCGGGCGTGTCCACTGGCGTCTGAGGGATAATCGGGTTGCCACCGGTGCATTCGTCTTCTCAGGCGACGTATCACACTCGAAGGCCGAGGTGATGGTCTACTGCTATGATGTCAAGCCCCACAGCTTAGTACACACTATCAACACTGGGAATAAGAACAATGTACATAAAGATTTAAAATCACTTACTCTTGCCCACAAAGGAGTCCAGTATTCAGCAACGCATATTTTCAATAAGTTACCAGCACCCATTAAGAGTTTAGTTTCAGACGAGGCACAGTTTAAACATAATTTAAAAGAATTTTTGGTGGCCAACTCCTCCTGTTTCATCCATGAGTTTCTCAACAAGTGCAGTAGACCATTTTAATGAAAATTTATTATACTTTAATTTTTGATAATACTTGGTTGTAACGGCCAAGAAACTAGCAAATGTCTGAATGATAGATGTAATGAAAGCAGATGTAAGTATTAAACCTGCAAATATTAGAGGTTTAAATTTAATTCGTGTACATAATTTTACTGTTTATTGACTGAGGATCATTAAAATTAATGAAACTCAAGCTTTTCTAATTACATTTTTGTAATGTGTTTATCTGACATGTTCCCCACCTAGGAGGATTCCCTCTTTTATGGATCTACGGAATGAATAACTAATCTAATCTAATCCTATATCCCTCCCCCGATGCGGTGCTTTAAGTGCTGTAAGTTCGGTCATATGTCTTCCCTCTGTACTTCCAGCATCACGTGTCGAAATTGCGGACACCCGTCACGTCCCAAAACTCCACGTGCCTCGCCTCTCATCTGTGTCAAATGCAGAGAGCACCATTTGCCTTGCTCACCAGACTGCAGGATTCTCCAGAAAGAAAGGAAAATCGTGGAGTATAAGAACCTGGACTGACTGACCTACACTGAGGCTAGGAGAAAATTTGAATGCCCGCATCCCGTGCATACGATATCGTCTTACGCCGCCGCCACGACAGTTCCGGCACCGTCAGTTCCGCCAATCCCAGTAACCTCTCAGAGCCGGAAGACGCCACCTGCCCACTTGGTGGTGGGGGTCATTTGCCTCCCTGTTGCCCGTGCACCACCTACTTCGGGAACACTGCCCCCCAACCATCGGCGACGTCTGTCCCCACTTCTAAGCCGGAGAAGCGTAAGTCTTCTTTGGCTTCTCTTGCTAGGAAGGGGTCTTTCGAGTCACTCCTTTCCCACGTTTCTGCCAGTGGGAAAGATGACACCCGTCAGTGGCTGAAGACCCCAAAAGCAGGTGGTCGTAGTCGTCCTCAGTCCCGGAGACTGAGCCAGTGAAGTCCTCCCTGCCAGGGACACACAAGGAACAGAGAGAGAAATCTCAGAAGAAAACCGCTAAGAGCGAGGAAATTGCAGTGGCACCCACACCACCGCTACCTACAAGCTCTGCGGCTGAGGATGAGGTGGAGATTCTGGCGTCCGCTGAGGACCTAGATCTCGCCAGACCCTCAGACACGACGGATATAGACTGCTCGGGCAAAAAGTCAGTGGCAACAGGTGACTCTGAGGCGTAAACTACCTCATCGAATGTTCCGTGGCTTCCCAGTCTCACGATGATGTCACCCTCCAGCGGAATTGCGGCGGTTTCTTCCACCGCCTGCCTGAGCTACGGCAACCGTTAAGCTTTACACCTGCTATATGCATTGCCCTCCAGGAAGCCTGGTTCCTGGTAATACAGAACCCTGCCCTCCGCAGCTATAAGGTATATTACAGGAACTGTGCGACTATAATCGAGTGTCAGGTGAAGTTTGTGTTTATGTATGTAGTGAACCTGTACCCCTTCAAACCCCTCTTGAAGCTGTGGCTGTCAGAATAAGGTCAACACAGAAAATAACTGTCTGTAATGTGTATCTTCCTCCAGATGGTACAATACCCCTGAATGTATTAGCTGCACTGATTGATCGACTCCCTAAACCTTTCCTACTTTTTGGAGATTTTAACACCCATAACCCCTCGTGGGGTGGCACCGTGCTTACTGGCCGAGACAGAGATGTCGAAACTCTTGTGTCTCAATTCGACATCTGCCTCTTAAATACCGGTCCGCCACACGTTTCAGTGTGGCTCGTGGTAGTTACTCGGTCATTGATTTATCAGTTTCCAGCCCAGGACTTCTCCCGCCTATCCACTGGAGAGCACATGACGACCTGTGTGGTAGTTACCACTTCCCCACCTTCCTGTCACTGCCCCGGCGTCAGGCCCACGGACGCCTGCCCGGATGGGCTTTGAACAAGGCGGACTGGGAAACTTCCACCTCTGCTGTCACCACTGAATCTCCGCCACAAGGTGAAGTCAATGTGACGGTCGAGCAGGTGGCTACAACAATCGTTCTGCAGCAGTAAACGCGATCCCTCGCTCTTTAGGGTGCCCGAGGCGTAAGGCGGTCCCTCGGTGGTCGCTGAAGCAATTGAGGAGCGTCGGCGAGCTCTACAGCGGCAACCTTCCCTGCAGCACCTCACAGCCCGTAACGGCTCCGTGCCCGTGTTCGCCAACTTATCAGACGACAGAAGCGGGAGTGTCGGGAGAGATACGTCTCGACCGTTGGCTGTCGTGTGTCACCTTCCCGAGTCTCTGCAAAGATCAGACGTCTTTTTGGGTACGAGAACCCCGGCAGGTGTTCCCGGTGTTACCGTAAACGGTGTGTTATCTACCGACGCAAATGCGATTGCCGAACACTTTGCCGAGTACTTTGCTAGAGCCCCTGCGTCGGAGAATTACCCCCGCACTCTCGACCGGCAGCTGGAAGCGACTGTCGTCTCGCTCACTACACACCACAGTGAATCCTGTAACACCCCGTTTACAGAGTGGGAGCTCCTCAGTGCCCTCGCACGTTGCCCCGAGACAGCTCCTGCGCCTGATCGGATCCACAGGCAGACGATTAAACGTCTCTCATCTGACTACGAGCAACATCTCCTCGTCGTCTTCAACCGGATCTGGTACGATGGCGTTTTTCCGTCGTAATGGCAGGAGAACACCGTGGGTCCGCTGCTCAAATCTGGCAAAAACCCTCTCGATGTAGATAGCTATCAGCCTATCAGCCTCACCGACGTTCTTTGTAAGCTGCCGGTACGGTATGTCGGCCGTCGGTTTAGGTCCCGGAGTCACGAGGCCTACTGGCTCCGCGTCAGGGCGGCTTCCTCCAGGGTCGCTCTACCGCTGATAATCTTGCGTCCCTCGAGTCTGCCATACGAACAGCCTTTTCCAGACGGCAACACCCGGTTGCCGTCTTTCTCGACTTCTGTAAAGTATACGACACGACCTGGCGACATCATATCCTCGCCACATTGTACGAGTGGGGTCTCGGGGGCCCAGTCCAGATTTTTACCCTAAACTTCCTGTCGCTCCGTACTTTCCGTGTCAAAGTTGGTGGCCCCCCACAGTTCCGTCCGTATCCGGGAGAACGGAGTCCCGAAGGGCTCCGTATCGAGTGTCTCTCTATTTTTAGTGGCCATTAACGGTCTAGCAGCATCTGTCGGGCCGCCCTGTCTCACCCTCTCTTTATGCAGACGAGTTCTGCATTTCTTACTGCTGCTCCGGTACCGGTGTCGCCGAGTGTCGCCTACGGGGAGTCGTCCACAAAGCCCGCAGTTTCCGGTTGTCGGTCGCAAAGTTGCGCATCGGGCACTTCTGTCGGTGTCGTACCGTTTGTCCGGACCCAGAACTTTTACCTTCGTGACGATCCGTTCACTGTAGTGGAGACGTATCGATTCTTACAACTGGTTTCTGACACTCGATTGACTCTGCTCCCTCACCTTCGTCAGCTTATGCGGGAGTGCTGGCAGCACCTCAATGCCCTCCGTTGCCTGAGCAACACCAACTGGGGTGCAGATCGCTCTACGTTGCAGCAGCTCTTCAGAGCCCTCGTCCAATCCCGAATTGACTACAGGAGTGTGGTTTACGGTTTGGTAGCGCCCTCTCCGTTACATTTTCTCGACCCTGTACACCACTGTCGGGTTCGAGTAGTGACAGGAACTTTTAGGAAGAGTCCGGTGACCGGCGTACTGGTGGAGGCTGGGGTCCCTCCGTTGCATATCAGACGTGCCCAACTGCTCGCCAGTTATGCAGCACCCACTTGCAGTTCTCCCGAGTATCTGAACTACCGTCTCCTTTTCCCACCCGTGGCAGTCCGTCTCCCGCGTCGGCGATCCGGGTCGGGGCTGACGACTGCGGTCCCTTCTCTCCGAACTGGCGTCCCTCCCTTTACCACCTCTCCTTGCGGTCCGTTCACGTACGCCTCCACGGTGTACGCCTCGGCTGCAGCTTCGTCTGGACCTTTCACGTGGCCCTGAGGACTGCATTAACCCCGTGGCTCTCCGCTGTCACTTCCTCTCGAATCTCGACGTGTTCCGGGGCTGCGAAGAGGTTTACACTGACGGCTCGACGGCTGACGGTCGTGTCGGCTTTGCGTACGCTCGCGGTGGCCGCATTGAACAGTATGCCTTACCCGATGGCAGCAGCGTATACACTGCAGAGCTGGTGGCCACCTCTCGTGCACTTCGGTACCTCCGTTCGTGCCGTGGGGAGTCTTTCCTTTTATGTACTCCTCGAGCAGCCTGAAAGCTACCGACCAGTGCTACCCTCGCCATCCTCCGGTAGTGTCCACCCGGGACTCTATTTGTGCCCCGGAATGGTCCAGTCGTTCACTGGTCTTTGGCTGGACCCGCTGGTCACGTCGGAATCCCAGGAAAATGAATTGTCGACAGGCTGGCCAAACGGGCCACACGGAAACCACTTCTGGAGAACGGCATCCCCGCAAATGACCTGTGTTCGTTATTATGTGACGAGGTTTTTCAGCTTTGGGAGACGGAATGGCAAAATCTCAGTACACACGACAAACTGCGAGCCATTTAGGGGACCACGAAGGTACGGAAGTCCTCGACAGGGGCCTCTTGCGCAGACTCTGTTGTCGTCTTCCGGCTCCGCATCGGCCACACCCGATTTTAGCAGACGATGCCTCACTGGCTGATTTGGTTTTGCATTTGATTCGTCGGGGTGTTTTTTATAATTCAATCTTAGTTTTAGCACATGTCTTTTGTCCCTCTGTGTCCTTCACCCTAGTGCTTTTAGGGTGGAGGTTTTAATGTGTTGCAGGGTGGCTGGCTTTTCCTTTTTATTTTCGTGGTCGGCCAGCCACTGTAATCTGCTTCTTTGTTTTACTCTCTTCTGTTTCTTGAATCTGTTGTTTTCTTGTCCTCTTTTGTTCCTTTTAGTGTATGTCTCCTTTCCTTCATTCTTGTAGTCTTCCCTTTCTTTCCATTTTGTGTTATATGCCTGATCTGTTTTATTCTCACACTTGTGGCATTGTTTTATTAGGAACAAGGAACTGATGACCTCATAGTTTGGTACCCCCCCCCCCCTTTAAACCAACCAACCTTCATTACATACAAGAATTTATTAACATTCCCATCTTGCTTTTACATATTACACACAAGAATCATACTTGCTGGTGTGCACACATGAGTTGTATTTAGCAATTTTACACAATTGCGAGTTGAAAATGAAATACTGGATTGAGAAATTGCAACATTATTTGCATAAATGTTTAAAAAGTCATATGATTTTATGTTTACTTGCCATGGTAGGATTGCTGTAAGGTTAATACTACTAGTGTGGACTGCGTGTACGCTCCGATGTCTACGTTGATATTTTCTTGCTAAATTCAAACTTGACTAAAACATGTCATTGCACTTCTACATTTGTCGTTGCACCAGAGTGTGAATGAATACACTCTGTCTCTGTACTGATTGAGATTGTGACTATGATGAAAGTAAAATACTGAAAGAAGTGAAGTTTGATTTGACCTAAGCCATGTCTGACCAGAAATAATGATCAGAATAATAGAAGTAGGGAAATATTTGAATTTTGCCCATGATCGGAAAAAGTTGATTTAAATTTAAAAGGGATATACATTATGTGATCAAAAGTATCCGGACACCTGGCTGAAAATGACTTACAAGTTCGTGGCACCCTCCATCGGTAATGCTGAAATTCAGTATGGTGTAGGCCCACCCTTAGACTCGATGACAGCTTGCACTCTCGCAGGCATACGTTCAATCAGGTGCTGGAAGGTTTCTCGGGGAATGGCAGCCCATTCTTCACGGAGTGCTGCACTGAGGAGAGGTATCGATGTCGGTCGGCGAGGCCTGGCACGAAGTCGGCGTTCCAAAACAGCCCAGAAGTGTTCTGTGTATCTGTGCAGGCCAGTCCATTACAGGGATGTTATTGTCGTGTAACCACTCCACCGCAGGCTGTGCATTATGAACAGATGCTCGATTGTGTTGAAAGATGCAACTGGCATCTCCGAATTAATCTTCAACAGAAGAAGGTGCTTAAAATGTCAATGTACCCCTGTGTTGTGATACTGCCATGCAAAATAACAAGGGGTTCAAGCCCCCTCCATGAAAAACACCACCACACCAAAATACCACCGCCTCCGAATTTTACTGTCGGCACTTCACACGCTGGCAGATGACATTCACCGGGCATTCACCCCGCCATTGGACCGCCATGTTGTATACAGTGATTTGTCACTCCACTTAATGTTTTTCCACTGTTCAATCGTCCAATGTTTACACTCCTTACAACAAACGAGGTATCATTTTAAATTTACTTGTATGATTTGTGGTTTATGAGCAGCCACTCGACCGTGAAATCCAAGTTTTCTCACTTCCCGCCTAACTGTCATAGTACTTGCAGTGGATCACATGCAGTTTGGAATTCCTGTGTGACGGTCTGGATAGATGTCTGCCTATTACATATTACAACCCTCTTCAACTGTCGGCGGTCTCTGTCAGTAAACAGACGAGGTCGGCCTGTACGCTTGTGTGCTGTCGAGTCCCTTCAGGTTTCCACTTCACTGTGACATCAGAAACAGTGGACCTAGGGATGTTTAGGAGTGTGGAAATCTCGCGTACAGACGTCTGTCACAAGTGACAACCAATCACCTGACCACGTTCAAAGTCAGTGAGTTCGGCGGAGCGCCCGATTCTGCTCTCTCAGGATGTCTGATGACTACTGAGGTCGCTGATATGGAGTTCCTGGCAGTAGGTGGCAGCACAATGCACCTAATATGGAAAACATACATTTTTGAGGGTGTCCGGATACTTTTGATCACATAGTGTATTATGCAACAGCATCACTTTGAAGAAGATACTATTAGGATATAACGTGTTTTAGTATGTAATATTTAGTTCAGCAATTATACTTGATGTAGTGTTTCCTTTCCTCGGGGTTCTGCCGTGAAAATACAAAATAGAAAATCTGATTGGGTTTTGAATTAAGATGGAATAAGTTACGGATAAGGCGGACTTCGTATTACTGAGTGCTGTAATTTGACCGTGAATGGCAGATCGGATCGGTTACACTACAAAAAGCGACTGTAAGGAAATAGCATCAGTTGCAATTTACCTTATAATTCCGTCAAACGTAGTATCTATTATAATATAGTCTTCGCGGCTGCATCTGGAATACTTCTCTATTTTCTTGCAGGATGTTCTTTTTTTTATTGTTCGCTGGTCCTCTTGTTCTCCGTGTGATGAAAATTTCTTGATGTTCTCACTGTCTGGATTAATTTATAAATTTGAGGATAACCATTGCAAATCACTACTGAAATAACGTGAAGACACCGTGTGTTCGTTTTATAATGTAGTTTTAATTTCCACTTAAAATCATTCTTTAACATCAGCGCCAAAAAATACACGTCTTAAACGTATGGAGACAAGATAACAGGAGAGTAATGAACTAGTTGTTAAAACAAGCACCTACGCAAAAAAAAAAAAAAAAAAAAAAAAAAAAAAAAAAAAAAAAAAAAAATTATATTTACTTATGAAAATCTGTCGCTGGCGCAGCAGTCTTCTGCACGCGTGATCGTAAATGACATCTTTGCTGTGGCGGAGGCACGGTAGTCAAAGTACCGTTACATGGAGGATGAATATACATTGTGCAGATGAAAAATACACTTCATAAATGTGTGGACAAATGATGTATAGGCCTAATTAAATGTTACAGATGACCAGTGACTAAAGTCATAGTTAGAAGTTTTGCCTCGTCAGACTCCAAAGATTCAAAAATGAGTACAGAAAGGGAATCATAATTAGTGAGTAAAAATAGTGTTATTTTGGCTACAGTAATTGAACTACTGCTTTCATTTGTGTCAGGACAAATTACCTGTGTCACGTTATGAAAACTGCGTTACTATGAATAATTTATTTTACGATTGACATTTGTATTTGTTAGCATATTGAAATGTCTTGTCAATTGAGCTACAGTGGCATATATTACCTGAAATCTAATTAGCAACTGAGGAACTGCATACATAATGTATTATTTTGTGAAATCCTTACTTACTATTTGTAAGTGTATTATTGCATTATGACTTGTAGACCTGTTTATGCAAAACATTACCACTAATCGTACTTTATTTTGTCTTAAATACTGTCGTCACTGCCTTTCAATTTTGTATCATATTGGTAAACTGGAAATGTCGAAGCTTATTTCTTTCTGTCTTGAAGGGCTAAGATTTGTACCGGTGCACCTGAATTAGTTGAGAAAGTAAAATACATCTGATGTAATACTTAATGTTTTGTGCACCAGTGTGTCTTGAAACTTTGTCCCAATTTAGAAACTTACAACCTATCTTTTGCTCACAGAAAAGTTTCAAAGAAATGTTTATGCCGCTGGGATTCCGATTGTGTAAATTTGTATCACACGTACTGGTCAGCTGTTTTTATACCCAGATTTGGACTTACATTTCCGTAACAGCATACTCAGTATATGTTCAACTGCCTCTTCATTCTGTGCAGATACTCATAATATTTAACTGGATAGCTTCCAGAATTTTTTTATTACAGCATTATACGAAGGTAATCCAGTAAGAGATTGTGCGTGACCGAGTTAGTATTGGCACGGGTTTGGCATTGAATTTGTAACTCTCAACTTCAGACTACACCAAAGTTTTGCCAGTATTTCCACCTTTCACTCAAGATTAAGACCTTTTCCCGGTTTTTAGGATAGTTACGTCGTACACAGCCTGGTGCGAGTCACAGTACTGTAGGTTTCTGCTCGGCTTTCCTACCGGCAATCTGCTGTGACGAGTTGACAGGTAGGTGCAGGGAAAAGGATGAAAAGGAACCACTAAAGTTCAGTGCAATAATTGACTTTAAAGTATTTGATCCTAGCCAGTTTCAGTTACCTTAAAGACCGTACAAATATTATTATTATCATTATTATTAGTATTATTTTGTAAGGAAACCTTGCAGCATGCTGATATACACTTCAAAACTAAAATGCCAGCACACACACTACAGTGAATTTTGCACTTACCTCGGAACGAACTCACCAAAACGCTAACCGCTCCTGATGTGGTGCAGAGGCGAAATTGACGCCTGTTTCACACACACTTTACAAATCCTCAAGCTAAAGAGTTCACAATTTTGACGCGAGTTAAGTGTATGGTACATTGGCATGTTCCAACTGTCCTACGAGGCAGAAAGCAAGTCCTGTTTGCCGCTACAAATGCTCATCACACCGTCATTATTGAACTGAACTATTTGTTTAAAAGAATAAAACTTGACCAGCAGACGCGCGCACACACACACACACACACACACACACACACACACACTGTGCATGTTGAGAACATGTTTCGAAAGTGATTTTTCTCTAATAAACTCATTCATCATACTCTTTAGTAGTTTAAATCACTGCGGAATGGACTTTAAATGCTTTAAAAAATAAAATGTGAACCATTCTCCGCCTCCCCGTGCTAAACACGTATCCATCCAGTACTTTAAAGTTATAACTTGTTATTTATAATTATGTAAATATTTTGCTTGTGTCTTTACAAGTATTTCTTTCAGTGTGACCTGTATAGGTAATGCTTTACATAGTAGTAATTCCACTTTACAACTGTTTCATGTAACCCGATCATTAAGATAGGTCATCCCACAGCTTACGATGTCGTCTTCCGAACCTCATCCTCGGGTCTGTCGCACCCGGTCACTGCCTACCACAACATCTGACTGCTCCGGTAACACTGCAATCCGTAGTAATTACCTTACTCGAACAAATGTCACAGTGAGAGAATCGCATCTTCTGCATAAATTGTCAAACTATTTGCATAAAAAAGGATGTCACAACTTCCAAACACTTGCCAATACAGCAACTTCATACTCGATTAAATGTGTCAACGGAGAAACCGGGTCGGAACACCGACAATATTACGGAAGATAGTGTGCTGCTCCCTCTAAAAGTGGCACGTACTTTGTCATATTCCATTTACAAACTTAGCCAATGATGAATATCGTGAAACTTCCTGGCAGATGAGTGTTGTGTACTGGATACTCTCTCAGTAGTGTATGGACTTAACTAAATACTGTTTGCACTGTATTTTTTGTTGTGCTTTGCCATATTCCATTTTCTGTTTAAATGTGCATTTTTATTTCCGTATTTATTTTTTTATTCTTGTCGACGGTACGGTACTAACTGTTACGCTGCGTTCCATTTTGTGATTAGAGACAAATATTTTTGAAAGTGAATTTTTGTATCAGACTGCTATTTTCAGTTGTGATTAAAGATATTGGCTAACTTTAGACTCAATGTTAAAATCTGCTACAGTTGTAAAAATTATTTATTTCTAGAAAGAAAAGCACTATCCAGTTTTAAGTCATATGTTCCATCTTCAGGAGCATATTAAAATGTGAGACCAAAAGGATGCAAAACTAAGGTTAAAACAGTGCATATCCCCGGTACATTCCACACAAGAGAATATCCTCTTCAGTACTCGGCCTGCCAGAAAGCTTCTTGCAGAGGAGGGCAACGGTCCAGGGTCGGAGACGCACCACACGCGGATCCACAAGTAGACAGTTCACGGGCTTTCGAACACATTGCTTCGTAGAAACCCATCAGACCTGTACAACACACCCAAAGCCCCCCCCCCTTTTTTTTCTTCCTTCCAACTTTTCAGAAATAAATAATTTTTACACCTGTAATGGGTTTTATCACTGACAATGAAGAACAGTTGCGGACGAACCGTGAATAGCGACTTTGGAATTTCTCGAGTGAAGTCATTTTCCTGTGTAGGCTTTTGCTCTATTTTGAGAGGAAACACTGCATTACATAGTTTAGCAATTAGCCGATTTTAACTCCTCGGGCATTATCGAGCAGTATCACAGAACAAATTATTTGTTAACAGCACGATATAGTCCTTATCACATTGGTGTGCACAGAATAGCATGTGATACAATCCCTAATAAAGTGTTTTACACACCCAGATTATCTACTGGCACGCTATCCCATTTATGAACTGTGTATGTAAAAATGGGAAAAGTACAGCCATGCTTTTCAAGATTCTGAGGAAAGTAGGGGGTAGGTGGGTAATATACAACATGTACAAGCGTCGAGAGGGAACAATAAGAGTGGAAGACCGAGAACGACGTGCTCGGATTAAAAAGGCTGTAAGACAGGGATGTACTCTCTTAGCCCTAGTGTTCAATCTATACAACGAAGAATCAATGGTGGAAATAAAAGAAAGGTTCGAGAGTGGAATTAAAATTCGAGGTGAAAGGGTATCGGTGATAAGATTTGCTGATGTCATTGCTATCCTGAGTGAAAGTGAAGAAGAAATATGCAATCTGCTCAATGGAATGAACAGTCTAGTAAGTACAGAAAATGATTTTGAGAGTAAATCGAAAAAAGACGAAGTTAATGAGAAGTAGTAGAAATGAGAACAGCGAGAAACTTAACATCAGGATTGATGGTCACAAAGTAGATGATATCAAGGAATTCTGCTACGTAGGCAGTACAATAACCAATGACGGACGGAGGGAGGAGGACATCAAAATCAGACTAGCGATGGCAAAAAGGGCATTCCTTGACAGTAGAAGTCTACTAATATCAAATATCGGCCTTGATTTGAGGAAGAAATTTCTGAGAATGTACATCTGGAGTACAGCATTGTATGGCAGCGAAACACAGATGGTGGGAAAACTGGAGCAAAATAGAATTGAAGCATTTGAGATGTAGAGTTACAGCAGAATGTTGAAAATTAGGTGGACTGATAAAAGTAAGGAATGAGGAGATTCTGGGCAGAATCGGAGAGGAAAGGAATGTGTGGAAAACACTGATAAGGAGAAGGGGACAGAATGGTAGGACATCCGTTAAGACATCAGGGAATGACTTCCGTGGTACTACAGGGAGCTGTAGAGGAAGACAGAGACTGGAATACATCCTGCAAATAGTTGAGGACGTAGGTTGCAAGTGCTACTCTGAGATGAAGAGGTTAGCACAGGAAAGGAATTCGTTGTGTGTCACTTCAAACTAATCAGAAGACTGATGACTCAAAAAATAAATAAGTTGATAGATAATGCACAAACGGACAAGATTAATTCCTACAGTATGAAATAAAGTCTTTATTTTGAAAATAAAACGGCAGCCTACACAGAAAAATGATTTCCATCATGAAATTCACTGCAGCTACGGATCCACATATACAAAAGGCTAACTTTCATACGGAGCAAGTTAGTTTTCGTGTCGGGCTGTCGTGTACGTCTATCGAATCCCAGCACGGGTCCCAACTGGCTGCCAAGTATTATGCGACATGCAAGGTATTGTTGCCTCTCGGAAATGCTCACATGAAGCATGGCGGCCACTGTGATTGTGTGGACTCGGAGGGGCTCCGACGTCTCGGCTCCGTTGCCTCCGGGCAGTAGCTGAAACGAACGTGCCACAGTCGTCATTCGAGTGGCCGATAGGTCGTAAACAGTGTGAAGGCTGTGTGGGTTTTCTTTATTTTTAGAGTGCAAATTTGCTTTCCTGCTGTTGCAGGTTGTCCGGCTGTGTTCTTTCATCCAGTAGTTCCAGTCAACTTTGCCGAGTTCAGGGGTTCGCCAGTATGTGCACCGTTTGTGTTTCTTTAGCTTGCCGTAGGTCGTTAAACGTCCCTAGTAAGGAGCTCCTTTGGGCGCTTACATTTCCACCTCCAGCAGCGACTGAGGTTTCCCCGCTTTCGGACGGATGCGTCGTTCGAGTGTCTCTAAGTTCCAATACAGTCACGTGGCGTGTTTCTCGAATACCTCAGTGACAGTCACGAGGTGGTATTCGTCGTGGAGGTCCACGGTGTGCTCGTATCGTGGAGCGTGGCTTACGATACCTGGCACTTCGTTCTGTACGAACTGCAGGCGTGTTGGAGCCGTGTCTTTCCAGACTGGAGCTGCACACGTCATCAGCGGTCTAATTAGTGTAACGTACACGGACTCCGACACCCTCTTATTCGGTGTGCTTTGCCTCTTAAGTATCAGGTATAGTTGTCGGAGCATCGCACGTGCTCTGTCGGCAATATATTTCTGGTGCAGCCGGACGCCTATGTAACTGACTTTCTCACAGAAATGTATTTGGTATGTGTGTAATGTCATATGTCTGCAGTGGCGGTGTTTCTGTAGTTGCTTCAGTCTACAGGTTAAGAGAACTACTTCACAATTCTTGACTTTTCCCTCAATACACCACCGTTCCGACCGAGGCTCGGCAGTTCCGAATTCTACCTGTAGTCGTGAGTTCGCGTTAGACGGCTTCCGATTGCGCCCTACGGTGGTGGTGTCACCCGCACAGATGGCAACCGTCTCGTTTTGTGTTATCCGAGACCCCTCTTCACAGTTCGCTCTGGAAACGTCACTTCAACCGTTCTGGTTCATTGGAAAACTTTATTCTCAAAACTTCTAGAAAAAATCTGTAAAATCAAATGAATCCTAATATGGGAACAAACCGATCACCAATTATTCTGTAACACTGCACTCAATAACGTGAGCTCCGTCCGAGTGCTCACTCGTATTGCAACGTAACATATTGAGACAGGTATTGTAGTATACGATACATCAGTTGAGTACGCATCACGATCTCATTCACTTCCAGTACACATTAGTTGTATTTCTACATTTTCAATTTTTCACTAATTATTATTATTATTGATATTTATAGCTCCACACAGAAATTCTTTAATTGAATCTATAACCAACCAAATTTTGTAAAAGGTCATGTATAATTGCTTATTATGTAAACAGCTATCACATTATCTTCAGTACAAAGTGAAACAAAGTAATTTATATAAAATAATGTGAACCATCATAAGAAATCATTATACTTGGAGAGAAGTGAAATTATAATTTATGTTTAAAATTAACTTTTGTAAAATTAATTGTTTACACTTACAATTTGAAGGCATGGAAATTTATTAAACTCTAGTACATAAATTACAGTTATATTTTGCCATAAATTGCAATTATATTTTGTCATGCAGCATTTAGATGACTTTATAACTACTACTTGTAACTGGAAATCATTAAAATGTTATTGTTAATACAGGGTGTATACACGGACAGGGAAAAAAAAAATCACGGATTATTCCCGCAGATCCCAGATATAGATACACTTTTTCTTGGGCAAAAGTACACTATACCCCCGGTGAAAGTACCTTTTTCCAAAGTAAGTGACAATGTACTTTCCATTGGAACTGTAAAACTTGCCAATCCTTTTAATGGTGAAGGTTTTACACACTTTGAGAAATGAGAAGCAGCAAAAATATCCCATTTTGGAAAAATCTTTAATGTGTGGCAACACTTAATTTTTTGCTGTTTTTTTTTCTGAGAGTGTAGTTAGGCAGGATCCTTGGAGTACAGCTTGAACTGCAGCAGCTGAATTTTTCTGACAAGCACAATTATAAATTTCACTACTGTGCACCAAAAATTGTGTGTGTTACCTGGCTGAATATAAGTTCTTTCGAGCACTTTGACTTTTCCATGATGATGATGATGATGATGATGAAGTCCCATACTCCGTGACGGAGCGTAGGGGAACGATGCAGGAGAGGTCCTAGTGGAGGTGGTTTGCCATTGCCTTCCTCCGACTGTAACGGGGATGACTGATGATGATGATGATGATGATGATGATGATACAACAACACCCAGTCATCTCGAGGCAGGTGAAAATCCCTGACCCCGCCAGGAATCGAACCCACGACTCTGTGCTTGGGAAGCGAGAACGCTACCGCAAGACCACGGCAGCGTCTTTTCCATAGAAAAGCCAATTACGGGTGAAGCTGCTCGAGAACTCACTTTGCGCTGTTTTTTGTAGGATAATTATACTTTTTGCTATCAGTATTGCATAATTTGTAACCTATGGAAGAACTAAAATAAAAATGGAAAACTAATCTTGAAACTTGGTCTTTCTTAGCACGTGTCACCCTTTAAGATATATCAAACACAAATGCGGCAGCAATCTTTTAAATAACGGCACAAATAGCTGGTCTTCCGGGCTCGAAATTTCTAAGTGGCCGGTCTTCGAAGTGTTACGTTTTGAATGAGAATCAAACACTCCACGATTTAAGAAATTCATCCCACATTCTCACATGTAATGTAATTCATCTTGTGTAAACAGAAATTTACTTTCAAAGTAACACCCCTCAAAAAAAACGATTTGCAACATCTTAAAAGTGACCTGTTCAAAATGTAAGCAGTTGTGACGTCACACTCATCGTAAGCAGTCTGTTGTTACGAAGTACTGCACAGTCTTTGACACATTGTGCTGTCGGCAGACACTTGTGTATGTACTGTGTTTTTCTGTTGTGAATGGCGCATTTTCCTTGCATTTGAAGTTTTCCTTTTGTGTTATTCTCTCATTTATGTAACATTACCTACCAGTCAACATTACAAAAATTTGACTGGGAACTAAAACAACGAAAAATTCCCAGGTATTTCCTGGATGACAAAATCACTGGGTTTTTCCCAGATTTACCGGTTGTCCTGGGGCGTATACACCCTGTAATAATGCACGTCTGCCTGTCAAACTGGTACGCTGTGTCCACCGACCAGATGAACTGAAATAAAATGACAGCACAACACTGCCAGCCTCGAGATCTCGTCTGGGGTCGTTCGAATGCCCGGTGCGAGTTGTTCTATTTTACGCCGTGACGGCAAATTGTGCATCTCTGTGAGGAAATGATTAAGACGTCAGATACACCCAGACTCTGCGCAAAGAAAATCTCTGACCCGGCAGGGAATCGAGCCCTGGACCCCACGGTTTAGAGGTGGCACCTCTAGCGCTACAGCGCGAGCTGCAGACTGACAGCCAATAAAGTACAATGCAGACCGGCAGTTCAGTTCGTATCATTACGGGACAGACACAGTATGTCAGTCAGTCTGTGTAGAAGTGAATTTTAAAGTGCTGTTCGTGTCTTCCGGGTGCATAGGTAGTGCAAACTTAAATGCTCCAAACAGAAAGAACTTAGGACTTTACTTTTTAACAATGAGCAGATGTGATCATCAACATTATTACACACCTGAACATACAAAGCAAAGTGGTTTTGATCACAGTGTGACATCTCTAGTTCTAAAAAAAATTTAAACTTGCAAATAAGCTTTGTATTTCACACGAATTACGATTCATTAATTTGTAATTGGATAGATAAAAAATCTACTCACCAAATGGTGACAGGACAACACGCATTTAAAAGGCATTTCAGTTTGCAAGCTCCTTGTTCTGGTCGAGGGGGAAGAGGAGTGAAGGAAGAGGTCTGGAGAGGGTTTAGGAAAAGGGGCAGAATTCAGAAATGTTGGCTAGAACCCCGTTTCAGGGGAGACTTGGCAAACAGGATGAGAAGGAGAGACTCTTTCTTCACCTTAAGGGGGGTAGGACGTCAAACGGGCCGACTTGGAGCAGGGGAGGCACCACAGGACATTTTACTTTCCACTCTCTATACTTTTTTTTACAAATGAATTCATAAAACTTTGTCAGCACGGCCAGGAAGGATTCAGGATTCACACTCATAGCAGTGGAAGTTCAAAAACATAACGAAATACATTTTTTACATGTGGCATTTCATCATTTTTTCGCTTACTATTTGCTGCATTTGTTGCTATAGGTACATTTTTCTTTACAAGTAACAGAGATTCTTTGATGAATTTTGCACAGCATACAAACCATACTTACAGGTGAATGAAACTCTAGAATTTTCCAAATCTATTAAAAACTGTAGGAAAAATTGAGGTAATTAACTACCAAATTTGTGTTTTTTCTAAACATAAAGTTTAAAACGTAACAGCTCATTCATTTTTTCATAAATTAAATAAATTCTAGAGTTTCGGACACCTGTAAGTAGGGTTTGTATGTCGTGCAAAATTCATCGAACAGTGTCTCTTACTTATGAAGAAAAGTGTACCTATAGCAACAAATGCAGCCAATAGTAAGTGAAAAAAATGATGAAATTTCACATGTAAAAAAAAAAACTTTTTTTTTTGAACTTCCGCTGCTATGAGTGTGAATCCTGAATCCTTCCTGGTCATGCTGGCAAAGTTTTAGGAATTTACTTGTAAAAGTATAGATAGTGGAAATTAAAACATCCTGTGGGGCCTCTCCTGCTCCAAGTCGGCCCATTTGACGTCCTACCCCCCCTTAAACCCTTCTGCCAGAAGAAGGAGCCACTGGCTCCAAAAGCTCGCAAACTGGAATACTTTTTAAACGTGTGTTTCCTGCCACCACCAACGGCCTCGCTGCAGTAGTAATACCGTTTCCAGACAGATCGCCGGGCTGGGCTACCTCTCGGATGGGCGACCGTGCGGTCTGCGGAAGGCTGTCGGCGAGCAGAGTTACACTCGGCCCTCGTGACGCAAACTGAGGAGCTACTCGACTGAGAAATAGCGAAACCGATATCGTAAATTGACGTATGGCCGGGGAGAGTGGTGTGCCGACCACGTGCCCCTCTGTATCTGCATCCAAATACACCTGGGGACCGAAGACGACACGGCGGCCGGTCGGTACCGTCGGGTCTTCGTGGCCCGTTCGGGCGGACTTATATTTAGTTTTAGTTTCCCGCCACTGCTCGAAGAGTATTTCATCTATCCAATTACACTGTATTTTCAAAAATTGATTATTTCCGTCGATATATTAGCCCGTGTGGCCACCGTTCCTCCTATATGTAACCCTCTCGTCTGTCTCTGTTGTCTGTTTTCTACATTACGTGCTAGTCCACTCGTTTATTTGTCTGTACCACCTATATTAACAGACAGGTTGCTCCTACATCTTTTCTAGTACTGACAGTCCCCAACAATCAGTCTTTCCTACTCATCCCATCTGTTCAGAATCCGTCGGTCCGGGCAACTTTTCCAAACACTGCCCCTTTTCCTAAACCTCACAGGTCCGTTTCCTTCACCCCTCTCGGTTCCCCTTCAACCCCTCTGCAGAAGGAGTCACTAGCTCTTAAAGCTCGCAAACTGTAATACTTTTTATACGGCGTGTTCGCCTGCTGCCGCTCGGCGAAATTATTTTATATAACCGATTGCACGATATTTTCAAAAATTGATTATTTCTGTCGAAGTAATTCATTAGTTCGGTACAATCTGACTTTACTACAGAAATATTATTACAACAACGGCTATACGAAAGGGAACGTTACAGTGCGAACACACACGGCAGGTTTACGAGCGCGCATTTTCGCACCGTCGGCAGAATGCCAGACTCCCCCCGACGGTCGCCTTCCCGACCGTGCAGAGAGACCGGAGAGGCGGTCTCAACACTGCCGTAGCGAGTGGAGGCGCCCGTGGTGCCGGAGGCCGCTCTCGCTGGCAAACTTCTTGCCGCAGACGTCGCAGCAGTAGATCCGCTCCCCGACGCACGCGCGGTAGTGAATTTTGCAGTCTCTGCTCCGCGAGAACGTCCTGCCGCAGGAGTCGCACTGGTAGGGGCGGCTCCCCTCGTGCGCGAGCGAGTGGTGTGCCAGGTGGGTGTTGTTGACGAACCGCCTGTAGCACACGCCGCACTCGTAGGGCCACAGCAGCATGTGCTGCAGCGAGTGCCGCTTCAGGCTGTTGCGGCGTGCGAACTTCCTGGTGCAGTGGTCGCAGCCATAGACCTGCTTCCCCTCGTGTTTCCAGCAGTGCACCCTGAGTTCGTGGAGGCTGCGGCAGGGCGCGTGGCACGTCTCGCAGGTCCACCGGTGCCTCCGCGTGGGCGTAGGGGGCGTACTCGGGACCACCTCGTCGGTGCACGTGTACGTCTCGCGTCCGGCAGGCGGAACCGCGTCTCTCTCCGACCGGGACGGTACCTCGCGGCCGCCGTCGACCGGACAGCGGCCGCGACTGGTTTCGGACACCTCCCCGCGCCTCCCGTCACTTACTGCGGCACTCGGTGCGGGACGGGTCTCCTCGGGGGTATCGACTCGACCCCGCTTCTGTGCGAACACTACCTTTACCAACAGTACGCGCGTGTTCCTTTCGTTCCTCTCGCGTACCTGCTGGCCGCCACCGATCCCTCGTGTGCCTGCAGTCCCGTCAATTCTGGTCCGTACCGAGGTACATTTGTCGATAGGAGGAGGCCTATCCTGGCCTTGCACGATAAACCTGCAAAATTACGGAGAAAGTCCATTAGAAAATCTGGTAACACGTGCATATTTCATATTTTTGCTTGTAACGTAACTTGCAATGTGAAGTAGTAGTAGTAATGCAACAGGATATGCAAAGCTAATATACAATCTGATACATATACAGTATTTCATATTCATAATTTAATTCCTCATGCTTTGCATTGTCTTTCAATTTTACATAGATAGTTTGTAGACTTAGAGAAAGCATTTGACAATGTTGACTGGAATACTCTCTTTCAAATTCTGAAGGTGGCAGGGGTAAAATACAGGGAGCGAAAGGCTATTTAAAATTTGTACAGACACCAGATGGCAGTTATAAGAGTCGAGGGAGACGAAAGGGAAGCAGTGGTTGGGAAGGGAGTGAGACAGGGTTGTAGCCTTTGCCCGATGTTATTCAATCTGTATATTGAGCAAGCAGTAAAGGAAACAAAAGAAAAGTTCGCAGTAGGTATTAAAATCCATGGAGAAGTAGTAAAAACTGTGAGGTTTGCTGATGACATTGTAATTCTCTCAGAGACAGCAAAGAACTTGGAAGAACGGAATGGACAGTGTCTTGAAAGGAGGATATAAGATGAACATCAACAAAAGCAAAACGAGGGTAATGGAGTGTAGTTGAATTAATTCGGGTCATGCTGAAGGAAATAGATTAGGAAATGAGACACTTAAAGTAGTAAAGGAGTTTTGCTATTTGGGGAGCAAAATAACTGATGATGGTCGAAGTAGAGGGGATATATAATGTAGACTGGCAATGGCAAGGAAAGCATTTCTGAAGAAGAGAAATTTGTTAACATCGAGTATAGATTTAAGTGTCAGGAAGTCGTTCCTGAAAGTATTTGCGTGGAGTGTAGCCATGTATGGAAGTGAAACGAGGACGATAAATAGGTTAGACAGGAAGAGAATAGACGGTTTCGAAATGTGGTGCTACAGAAGAATGCTGAAGGTTAGATGGGTAGATCACATAACTAATCAGGAAGTATTGAACAGAATTGGGGAGAAGAGGAGTTTGTGGCACAACTTGACTAGAAGATGGGATCGGTTGGTAGGACATGTTCTGAGGCATCAAGGGATCACCAATTTAGTATTGGGGGGCAGCGTGGAGGGTAAAAATCGTAGAGGGAGACCAAGCGATGAATACACCAAGCAGATTCAGAAGGATGTAGGCTGCAGTAGGTACTGGGAGATGAAGAAGCTTGCACAGGATAGAGTAGCACGGAGAGCTGCATCAAACCAGTCTCAGGACTGAAGACCACAACAACAACAACAACAATCTCGAATGCAATAATCGACTAAAATAATAATGTCTAGTAAAAATACGGATGCGTGGGGCAGTCCATTGTTTACTTTAACTAAATTACTAACTAAATTTCAAATTTAGCATAACCTCTAGCTCTAGTATTAAAAACAAAATTACTTTCACGTTCCAATCAATGTTAAATAACCAAAATCATGTGGGTAACTGTACAAGCTGGACAGTAATGAAATAAGTTATAATGGGTTGGGTTGGGTTGTTTGGGGGAGGAGACCAGACAGCGAGGACATCGGTTTCACGGGGTCAGGAAAGGACGTGTCAGGAAGTCGGCCGTGGCCTTTCAAAGGAACCCTCCCGGCATTTGCCTGAAACGATTTAGGGCAATCACGGAAAACCTAAATCGAGATGGGCGGACGCGGGATTGAACCGTCGTCCTCCAGAATGCGGGTCCAGTGTGCTAACCACTGCACCACCTCGCTCGGTAAAGTTATAATATTCCAGAAAATGTTAAGTGACGCAACAAATTTAAAATTCATTATAAGCAATACTATTCTTTCACAAGAAACTGTGACTCTTAAGAAGAAATGGAAGAAAAAAAAAAAAACAAAAAAACAAAAAAACTGAGTATTTTACCATATAGCAAATAATACAAAACTGATGTAAAATTACAGTAGCAGTGGTAAGCAATCTAAACAACAATACACCATAATAAGCTGATAATCATAATCATAATAACAGGCGGGTGGGTGAGACTACCAGTAAGTGACTGTTGCAGTCAATACATGAGTCGGACTTTGTATATTAGTGGGTAATGTATCTACAGCAGTGCCTGACATTTACAACTTTGGTTTGTGTCTCCAAATAATAAAATAAAAGTTGGGAAGGAAGTGTGTCCGGATGAGACAAATTAAGTACCCGAGACCTGTCGAGCCAGCATTAAGTAAGCACACAATACAGTTACGAGAAGTCTTTCACGATTAATCTGACATCGTCCACTTCACTGCCGGCAGGTGGCGATGTGTTTTGCGTCGTCTGGCCAGGTAAATTGCCCTCCGAATTAATTTTTCACGAAAGGATCAATTTTTAGTGATTTTCTGATGAAGCAGGATATGCTAGAAGCTGTCATCTAAAAACGGTTTGGTGCGGTTACAAAAACTATTACTTTTCGACAGGACCATCCCGAGGCACCTACGGAATTGTCAGTTTGGCAACGGAGGGAGCAGTCCACGGGACAAATGCAGCATCCTTGACCGAGTCAGATTAACAGGAGAGGCAGAGAAGATCCAAGAAAGAGCAGTGATTATAGTGAGAAGCTTGCCACGAGAACATTACGGAAATTAAAGTTGCAGTAGTCGTGCAAAAATGAAGGAACTTGCACAGAATAGATTAACTCAGAGAGCTGCATCAAAATAGTCTTCGGATTAATGACCGGTGACAGCAACAGAGAAAAACATCTGGGCAGAAGTGCTGCTAATTTCAATTTTCAAAGAGTATTCCAATAAAGACACACATAATTACAGTCGTATGTCGCAGACGTCAGTCTGGAGTAGAATGTGATTTATTGTCACCCATTACAAAATCTACATCTACATCCATACTCCTCAAGCCACCTGACAGTGTGTGGCGGAGGGTACCTTGGTACCTCTATCGGTTCTCCCTTTTATTCCAGTCTCGTATTGTTTGTGGAAAGAAGGATTGTCGGTATGCTTCTGTGTGGGCTCTGATCTCTCTGATTTTATCCTCACGGTCTCTTCGCGAGATATACGTAGGGGGAAGCAATATACTGCTCGACTCCTCGGTGACGGTATGTTCTCGAAACTTCTACAAAAGCCCGTACCGAGCTACTGAGCGTCTCTCCTGCAGAGTCTTCCACTGGAGTTTATTTATCATCTCCGTAACGGTTTCGCGATTACTAAACGATCCTGTAACGAAGCGTGCTGTTCTCCGTTGGATCTTCTCTATCAACCCCCTCTGGTACGGATCCCACACTGCTGAACAGTATTCGAGCAGTGGGCGAACAAGCGTACTGTAACCTACTTCCTTTGTTTTCGGACTGCATTTCCTTAGGATTCTTCCAATGAATCTCAGTCTGGCATCTGCTTTACCGACGATCAACTTTATACGGACATTCCATTTTAAATCACTCCTAATGCGTACTCCCAGATAATTTATGGAATTAACTGCTTCCAGTTGCTGACCTGCTATATTGTAGCTAAATGATAAGGGATCTTTCTTTCTATGTATTCGCAGCACATTACACTTGTCTACATTGAGATTCAGTTGCCACTCCCTGCACCATGTGTCAATTCGTTGCAGAGCCTCCTGCATTTCAGTACAATTTTCCATTGTTACAATCTCTCGATATACCACAGCATCGTCCGCAAAAAGCCTCAGTGAACTTCCGATGTCATCCACAAGGTCATTTATGTATATTGTGAATAGCAACGGTCCTACGACACTCCCCTGCGGCAAACCTGAAATCACTCTTACTTCGGAAGACTTCTCTTCACTGAGAATGACATGTTGCGTTCTTTTATCTAGGAACTCTTACACCCAATCACACAATTGGTCTGATAGTCCGTATGCTCTTACTTTGTTCATTAAACGACTGTGGGAAACTGTATCGAACGCCTTTCGGAAGTCAAGAAACACGGCATCTACCTGGGAACCCGTGTCTATGGCCCTCTGAGTCTCGTGGACGAATAGCGCGAGCTGGGTTTCACACGACCGTCTTTTTCGAAACCCATGCTGATTCCTACAGAGTAGATTTCTAGTGTCCAGAAAAGTCATTACACTCGAACATAATACATGTTGTAAAATTCTACAACTGATCGACGTTAGAGATATAGGTCTATAGTTCTGCACATCTGTTCGACGCCCCTTCTTGAAAACGGGGATGACCTGTGCCCTTTTCCAATCCTTTGGAACGCTACGCTCTTCTAGACACCTACGGTACACCGCTGCAAGAAGGGGGGCAAGTTCCTTCGCGTACTCTGTGTAAAATCGAACTGGTATCCCATCAGGTCCAGCGGCCTTTCCTCTTTAGAGTGATTTTAATTGTTTCTCTATTCCTCTGTCGTCTATTTTGATATCTACCATTTTGTCATCTGTGCGACAATCTAGAGAAGGAACTACAGTGCAGTCTTCCTCTGTGAAACAGCTTTGGAAAAAGACATTTAGTATTTTGGCCTTTAGTCTGTTTCAGTACCATTTTGGTCACAGAGTGTCTGGACATTTTGTTTTGATCCACCTACCGCTTTGACATAAGACCAAAATTTCTTAGGATTTTCTGCCAAGTCAGTACATAGAACTTTAGTTTCGAATTCATTGAACGCCTCTCGCATGGCCCTCCTCACATTACATTTCGCTTCGCGTAATTGTCGTTTGTCTGCAAGGCGTGGGCTATGTTTATCTTCATAGAATGAAAATTTCTATAAAAATCGAAACAGTTTCCGCAAACAGAGATCTCACAAAACTCGACTAGCTCCGTCTGTCCACACGATCCAGAGTGCCGTGTGTTCGAGCCGTGCTGTTAGACACCTGGGAGACATTCGGTAGTGTTCCTGTTGTTCGGTGAACAAAATACAAGCTTAGCGAGTACTGGACCAGATTTACGACCGAATTCGAAACCTCCCGACAGACAGAACTCGATACAAGGTTCTCAGTGGAAAGATATGTAAAGTAATTTTTCGAGTACGCCAACAGAGTGTTGTAGAGGATACTACAGTTAATGCTGTCTACGGATGACAGCGGAGTTGTCACTCGACGAAGTCCGATACGTGTTCAACCGGAGACAGATCTCGCGAATGAGCAGGCCGACGGAAATGTCGAGACCCCACAGAGTGTGTACGATTACGACAGCAGTATTTTATTTATTTATTTATTGTTCCGTGGGACCAAATTAAGGAGAAGTCTGCACAGTCATGGAACGAGTCAATACATGAAATTATAACACGAATGTAGAAACAGATAAAATGAAATGCAAGGAACATATTCAGGCGACAATTCGTAAGTTTAAATAAAGAACATCAACAATGTAACACTGGAATTTGCTTAATTTTTCAGCTCATCCAGGTGCTCCTCGACAGAATAGAAGGAGTGAGCAATGAAGAAACTCTTCAGTTTAGACTTAAAAGTGTTTGGGCTACTGCTAAGACTTTTTAGTTCTTGTGGTAGCTTATTGAAAACGGATGCAGCAGAATACTGCACTCCTTTCTGCACAAAAGTCACGGAAGTGCATTCGACATGCAGATTTGATTTCTGCCTAGTATTAACCGAGTGAAAGCTGCTAACTCTTGGGAATAAGCTAATATTGCTAACAACAAATGACATTAAAGAAAATATATACTGTGAGGGCAATGTCAGAATTCCCAGTCTATTGAATAGGGGTCGACAAGAGGTTCTCGAACCGTTTTTGAGCCAAAAATACCCTTTTCGAATCAGAAGAATTACCCCAAAAAATAATACCGTATGACATAAGCGTATGAAAATATGCGAAGTAGACTACTTTTCGTGTTGAAGTGTCACTTATTTCAGATACTGTTCTAATGGTAAATAAAGCAGCATTTAGATTCTGAACACTCCCTGGAACACTGTTCACAAATGGCACAACGACACGTCGAATCACCAGAGTGACGTACAAATCTGCAGCCGGGGTGCTCCTGCTGTCGTACGAAATCGCACCCCGGGCCGTAACTCCGGGTGTAGGTCCGGCGTGTCTATTACACGGACAGGCCGGATGCAGGCCTTCGACTGGCACCGAGGCAGATCCAGCTTTCACCAGAAAACACGGCGGACCTCCAGTGAGCTCTCGCTCGACACCACTGACAGGGTGTCTGGCTCGAAGCTGATCTCGAAGAAGCCGATTTGTAGCAGTTCATTGTGTCACCTGAAATATTACTGTATCTCGCTGCTACCTATCAGAACCCATCTACATCTATATATATACATCTACATACATACTCCGCAATCCACCATACGATGCGTGGCGGAGGGTACCTCGTACCACAACTAGCACCTTCTCTCCCTGTTTCTCTCCCAAACAGAACGAGGGAAAAATGACTGCCTATATGCCTCTGTACGAGCCCTAATCTCTCTTATGTTATCTTTGTGGTCTTTCCGCGAAATGTAAGTTGGCGGCAGTAAAATTGTACTGCGGTCAGCCTCGAATGCTGGTTCTCTAAATTTCTTCAGTAGCGATTCACGAAAAGAACGCCCCCTTTCCTCCAGAGACTGCCACCCGAGTTCCTGAAGCATTTCCGTAACACTCGCGTGATAATCAAACCTACCAGTAACAAACCTAGCAGCTCGCCTCTGAATGGCTTCTATGTCCTGCCTCAATCCGACCTGATAGGGATCCCAAACGCTCGAGCAGTACTCGAGAATAGGTCGTATTAGTGTTTTATAAGCAGACTCCTTTACAGATGAACCACATCTTCCCAAAATTCTACCAATGAACCGAAGACAATTATCCGCCTTTCCCACAACTGCCATTACATGCTTGTCCCACTTTGCATCGCCCTGCAATGTTACGCCCAAATATTTAATCGACGTGACTGTGTCAAGAGCTACACTACTAATGGAGTATTCAAACATTACGGGATTCTTTTTCCTATTCATCTGCATTAATTTACATTTATCTATATTTAGAGTTAGCTGCCATTCTTTACAGCAATCACAAATCCTGTACAAGTCATCTCGTATCCTCCTACAGTCACTCAACGACGACACCTTCCCGTACACCACAGCATCGTCAGCAAACAGCCGCACATTGCTATCCACCCTATCCAAAAGATCATTTATGTCGACAGAAAACAACAGCGGACCTACCACACTTCCCTGGGGCACTCCAGATGATACCCTCACCTCCGATGAACACTCACCACGGAGGACAACGTACTGGTTTCAATTACTTTAGAAGTCTTCGAGCCACTCACATACTTGGGAACCAATCCCATATGCTCGTACCTCTGTTAGGAGTGTGCAGTCGGGCACCGAGTCAAACGGTTTCCAGAAGTCAAGGAATAATGCATCCGTCTGATATCCTTCATCCATGGTTCGCAAGATATCGTGTGAAAAGAGGGCGAGTTGCGTTTTGCAGGAGCGATGCTTTGTAAAGCCATGCTGATGCGTGGACAGCAACTTCTCTGTCTCAAGGAAATTCATTATATTCGAACTGAGAATATGTTCGAGAATCCTGCAACAAACCGATGTTAAGGATATTGGTCTTTAATTTTCAGGATCCGTCCTTCTACCCTTCTTATATACAGGCGTCACCTGCGCTTTTTTCCAGTCGCTCGGGACTTTACGTCGGGCAAGAGATTCTCGATAAATGCAAGCTAAGTAAGGAGCCATTGCAGTAGAGTACTCTGTGTAAAACCAAATTTGAGTCCCATCAGGACCTGGCGATTTATTTATTTTTCAACCCATTCAGCTGCTTCACAACCCCAGGGATGTCTATCACTATGTCCTCCATACGGAAATCTGTACGAGACTGAAATGGCGGTATTTTCGTACGATCCTCCTGCGTGAAAGATTTCTCAAATGCTAAACAAGCATTAAAGATAAACACCAGTCATAATTGTCCAATGTGAATAACTAAATAACTGTTTCAAATGCAGTCATTTCGACACAAAGAACAAAATGTAAAGTGACCTGTTTCCAAATTACATACATAAATAACCACCGTGATATATAAAACAACACTGTCATGATAAATGTAAATGTCTAATGTGTAATATAGCATTTGTGGAAGGGAGAATTGGGCAGACACAATATTCTATTTCAGCATACATATAATTCGAAAACGATGCTTTGCTGAAACCGTACGTGTAAAAGCCACCGTGTGCATTTTGAATGTGCCAAAAGCATTTAACATTGTTCTTATGTGAGAAACGCAATATAAATGTGAAATTAATACTGTAACTAATCGAAAGAAATCGAGCACACGGTCAGGATGTACCAGTAAACCTATAATTATAAAATCACTACAGCAAGTTAAATAGAACATGTAAATAAAGCACGTTAATTGAATCTCCGACATGTGTTAGCACTAAAATTCAGGCACTATTTGATTTGTTATAAACAAATTTAGAAATGTAATTGTTACCTGTAACAAAATTAGTCAGAAAATGCTATATTAACTCGTAACTAAGTTGAAAATAGGTTTACCTTGTTCAGCACTGAGATTGTAAATTTTTAGCAATGTGTAGCTCATATTAGGTTTAACTTTTAATTGTGATTTTACATAAAATTGTAATTTTCATTTTAGGTAATTATTAACAAATGTATAAACAGAGGTCAGGCAGGCGCCTTTTGGGGGGGGGGGGGGGGCACTCGTTTTTTGGCTAGGGTTGCCAGCAAATGTATTGTAGGCTCACTGGTTTGTTGATTGTTGTGAACTCTGTGTCGTTTGATGTCAACTTTGGGTACATCTGATGTAACCGGTACAGTTCACCGGGCTCGGACATACAGGGTGATTCAAAAAGAATACCACAACTTTAAAAATGTGTATTTAATGAAAGAAACATACTATAACCTTCTGTTATACATCATTACAAAGAGTATTTAAAAAGGTTTTTTTTCACTCAAAAACAAGTTCAGAGATGTTCAATATGGCCCCCCCCAGACACTCGAGCAATATCAACCCGATACTCCAACTCGTTCCACACTCTCTGTAGCATATCAGGCGTAACAGTTTGGATAGCTGCTGTTATTTCTCGTTTCAAATCATCAATGGTGGCTGGGAGAGGTGGCCGAAACACCATATCCTTAACATACCCCCATAAGAAAAAATCGCAGGGGGTAAGATCAGGGCTTCTTGGAGGCCAGTGATGAAGTGCTCTGTCACGGGCTGCCTGGCGGCCGATCCATCGCCTCGGGTAGTTGACGTTCAGGTAGTTACTGTTTATACCAATGTTTAATACACCACCTATCAGGAGGTTTAACTCCATACTTCGTTTGAAATGCACGCTGAACAACTGTCGTCGATTCACTTCTGCCGTACTCGATAACACAAAAAGCTTTCTGTTGAGCGGTCGCCATCTTAGCATCAAATGACGCTGACGCCTAGTCAACAGCGCCTCAAGCGAACAAATGTACAACTAAATGAAACTTTATAGCTCCCTTAATTCGCCGACAGATAGTGCTTAGCTCTGCCTTTTGTCGTTGCAGAGTTTTAAATTCCTAAAGTTGTGGTATTCTTTTTGAATCACCCTGTATATTGGTATTAAAACTGCACCGTACTTTGGAATTTATTTGGGAGTCTTCCGCAATCCTTTCCATAGGCTGCACAGCGACGAGACACGAATCCGGGAATTTTACAAATCCCCGAGAACTAAATAACTCTCAATGGTGGTAGAATTGACGTGAAAACAGCAGCACATCGACTGCGCATTTCACTCAAAACATTTGCAACACAGAGGTGGATCGGCTGAACTGTGAAATCGACAACGACGTGGTGGTACGGGGGCATAAAAGATCTAGGACATATCGATGCAGTAATACAAACACCTAGCAGAAATCGTGAACATATAAACGACATACTCGATCTCAGTGCATTAGATAAAGGCAGTACGCAACAATATTAAGTCACGCTTTTCGTGACAACGTAGTGAAACACAAAATATTTAGTTCACAATCTATGTATTTTTGTAATACTGTATGTGGTGCATTGCACAAACAGCCACTGCCTGCTGGACTTACTGCTAGTACTGTGTAGCACCACCGAGAGCCTCGATAACGGCCTCAACTTGGCGGAGAAGAGAGTGCCTTCAAGGTATGCCGTAACCGACAAAAAATACTCACTGACCACCGAATCCCACGCAGCTATCAAATTTTGAGGATGTTTATTGCTATGTTTCACCCATCATTCCAAGTATTCCCACGCGTTTTCTACGACACTAGGATTAGGTGATGCAATGGGGCCGGCCTGAGTGGCCGATCGGTTCTAGGCGCTTCAGTCTGGTGTAGCAATACGAGTCAAGATAGATGTAACAGAACTCGAATAGCGTATTTGCCTCTATCAGTTACTGTAAAGAGATCGATCTTTCGGTCCTGTCTGTATATTTATATATAATATTGCCTGAACAAAGGCTGGGCTAGTGTAAAGCTATCGTTAAAAACGCACGCCGCGCAATTTGTTACAATTTGGTCGGTCATAATAATAATAACATGCTTCTGAATACAATTAAAATATAACGGTGATACCTGTTTAGTGTTACTGGAAATAATATGTAGTGAAGTAATGAGTAAGGTAGCCGATCCTATAAGAAGAGGTAAAATTGGGCATATTGAGCTGTTTTGCTCTATATCGACGAAGTCGATGATACGGCGTCATTTTTTTGGTTTACTCTTAGAAATAAACAAGTAAAGGATTGCTAATTCTGCGTAGTGAAAAAATGTAGGGGCGAGTTTTAAATAACTACGGTACACAATCAGAGTAACAAAAGGACATTTAGTTACACGAAATCGCGGATAGCGAAGTGTGGTCATTACATTGAGTACACCTACAGGGCGGTCAATTCCGGGATAAATCTATACGCATCTCACGAGGGACGCCGGTATTGAGACTTTTTTTTTTTTTTTTAAATATATCGCGGAGAGCGGGATCCAATTTATGAAAAGGACAAAAACGTCAACTTTTACGCGAGCTCTTAATAAGTGCAGATCGGAAAGAGAAGTGTGTAATTGTCTTACGCCCAACAAACATTCGTGGAAGCGGTGGCTTAACTAGAAGAGTCAATTACAAAATACTGTATCATTATCATTGACTGTTGGTGTCGAGCAACCAAAAGTGTTCGTCAAACGGTTTTGATGGAACTTGCGAGTTAGGGTTCACCCACTCGCATATACTCCACATCAGATTGTGAGTGAGTGGTAAATGCGAAATAAAACTGTGAACAAAGTTACGTTAAATAAAACAGAAGAGACAAGACAGTTTGGTCGTATTTGCTATTATTCCATAAACTGTAACATTTCTTATCGTTGCATTTATAGACAATCGTTATGACAATTTGCTTCGAAGGGATCTCGTTACGAGTTAAGTTTTGGGAACCTGGTCAAGAGGGGGTATTTCGTAGATCCTAACCACTGCAGCTATTCTGGAATCAGGTGCTACCGTGACCATTGTGTGGTGTCAATGACTTAAGGTTACTGTAGCGGGACTTTGAATTTCGCCGCGCTACATTCGTTCCCTCAGATAAAAATATCCCGTCGCAGCGGTATGAGCGCTCGACGGCAGAGAGAAAATACGAAAATTGTTAACTCTTTTTTGTTTTTTTATTCCGTTTTCAATTGTCTCTTGTTAGCCGAAGCTGAAGGCAGACGTGATCTGATGCTGACGTAAAAAACTTAATAGCTAGTCTGATTGTAATGTGTAGACATTGTGGAAGTTATTATGAAATTCAGAGGATGGAGAGAAGCAACTAAAATAAATTGTATTTAAGATCAAGACGGTTTTGTATAAATTAGAAATTCCTGGACAATGAAACTTATTGCAAGATTTCGGAGCCGACTTTTCACACAGAAATGAAGGAGATTTTTGAAGACCTGGACGCCGCCCGAAAGAAGACAAGTTAACCTGGTAAAGGATGATTTATCTACGCCACTTCCCCCTGTCAGTTACATTCTGTTATTCTCTGTTCTTTTTCAAAAAATTTTGTAGTGGAAATTGGTTTAACTTTTGCTCAAAAACGCCACAAGGACCACCCCAACAATAGATTTTCTGTAATACGAAGTCCGATTAGCTTTTCATTCTTTCCCTTTTTCACGGTCTCTCTTCTTTCCATTTTTTTTTTTTTATTAACCACTACAATTGGCGCCCGCGACAGGACGCAATTTTCGGATGTGTCGTTTTTGAGCAAATTTGAAACTTTACTTTGTATTTTTTCCCAACAGAGAATAACAAAAAATCCTGAAGTTTAAATGGTATCGAAAACACCAACTTTATTGTACCTAAGCAAATGATTATACAACAATATCGTAAAGAATTTTTGTAACTAATTCAATCTGTTTTTCTTTTCATGGCATATATTGATGCAAAAAATTGTTATTTTGAGACCTTTTGGTGATTATCCGATGGAGATGTATTAAGAAAATCCATATTTTGACGAATACGATTTACGCAGAGTGATTGACCAGCCGCTGCAAGGCAGAAAATTTAATGGTGAGTCACACAATTATGTTTCATTCAAACATTCAATAGCCAACTGCAGAATCCATTTTTCCCTTTCCACGCATCCTGTAGTTTTCTTCTAGATTTTTCCAAAATTATCTATCTCTATTGTAGTTTGTGGTAATTATAGTATTGTTGTAACTGCATGTGAAGATCGTAAATTTGACGGCCAAACAGTCATTTGTTACGAAAAATTTTGTCCGCCCTGCTGCATCTTTCTCAACCATTGTTTGCAATAGAGCAATCATTTACATTGACGAGGAAATATTTCAACCTAAATTTGAGTCAAATCTTTATTATTCAGACTCATATTATTCCCTTTTTGACTTACTATTATACATCCTATTACAATGGAACGCGGTAAGGTAGAGATAGTTTCAGCAGATGAGTTAAGTGAAGTAGATTCATCTTTCAACCAACAAGAAAGTCCGCGTTTCCCTCCATGGACGAGTTCACAGATTAATGCAATGATTTTGCCTCAAACTCGCAACATTTGTGATAATACACAGATGGCGACTTTAAATGACGAAATGTGTAATGGACGCGAGACTAGACCGTCAGCGCCATTGTTAACATCAATGTCAGAACCGAATATGAGACAAATTCAGCAATGTGACACAAACCGGACACAGGAAACTGACAAACTGGACCGACTATTAGAGTTATTTGCAGACATGAAACGAGACGTTAGTCAGAAAATTGACATATTAAACCATACTATGACCGAAAATTTTGAACGGACGACAAAACAGATGACAGAATTAAATACCACCACTCAACAGCTCAACCAGCGATTTGAGACATTGTCCGACCGAGTCACTAAACAGGAAGAAACTTTGGTTACATTCACACACGAAACAGAAAACAATATCAACCGATGTGAGAATCAGTTAACTCAAATAGTTAATGTGCAGCAGGAAGTGAACACTCGTGTGGAAGAGTTAGCTCAGGCCCACACTTCAGCTAGCTCCACCCAAGAAAAGCTGACTGAAGAAGTGGGAAATATTACCCAACAGCTCACAATGGTAGTTCTTGAACAAACCCACCTCAAAGAAAAGATAGAAAAATTAGAAGACCGAGCGGACCTCGCGTCACTAAACAACGACACCGACATTGCCGAAAGAATTGTACACGAATGTAAATTGTGTGACGACTATCTGGACAAAAAACTTGAAACAATTACACAGGACATACTTTCAAAAACAAAGACACATGTTAAAGACGAGACAAAACACACAGAAGACGAAGTGACAAAATTACGAGACAATGTTGTGCCGTGTTTGGCGATTGGTGCAAACGCATCGCTAGGAAACGACAAAACAGCTAAAACCGTGGCTAATGACACAGACGGAACACCTATTGTGAAATCACCTATTTCCAATCAAAATTACAATGTGCCGCTTTCTTTTCCAGCAAACGAGCAATATTACGGTACGACGCCTAGAGTAGCAAGTGACACAAACTACGTCAATACAGTTATGCCAACCGGCATGGCCGATGACACGTTTGTAAGACATGGGCATTTCCAGACTTTTCCAGTGAGGACAAGCACATAGTCCACCCTATTGTGTTTATTAGATCATTTGACGGTGTTTTTCCACGTAGTTGGTCAGAAGTCGATAAAATCAGATACGTCACCAATCTCATGAGAGGACGAGCAGCTAAGTGGGGTGCCGCTTTGAAACGGCGGTGCCTTACGTTTGAACAGTTCGAACAAGCCTTCTTGGACGAATTCTGGTCCGAGAATGAGCAACAGAGTCTAAGGAGAGAAGTGTGCAACCCCGAGACCTATGACCCTAAAAAAGAGACATTAAGACAATACTTTGAGAGGTACCTAGACAAGACACTGTACTGGTCCAAACCAGCCGACTTGCCAGCGATAATTGACACTTTAAAGAGCCACTTACCCTTTCCATACCGAGACAGATTAATAGGAGTACCGGAGAATGACGTTAAGACTTTCTTAAACTTCTTAGATCAAATGGACGTAGTTTACAGAGGCGATTCACGCCATTCAAATTTTATTCATATTAGTAACCAAAATCAGCACCCACCCCAAAGGAACCGTAGTGACGGTGGTTGGTGGAACCATCCGTCCGCGCCGCGACACAATACGATGCCTGCGCGCGAAACATATTCAAATGGAAACGTGTATGACAGTAGGAACAACCGCAGATATTCGTGGAATAATAACAATAACAATAATTATCACCCATATCAAAATGGTAACTACAAGCAAAATGAAAATTACAGACAGTACAACAACAGCAACAACAATAGGAGACGTGAGAATAACCGGTACAACCCGGGCTACTTTGACAGGAACGTGACATATAACAGACATAATTAACACCAAAATAATAGCAATCCCAACAATCACCGACAGAATATGTGGAACACACAAAATTCACGCATGACAAATCATAACCCTCCACGGAATCCGCCGCCGTTCCCCGGTACGGTTATGCGCTCCCCGCCACGAAGTAGCAATAACAATTGCGGCGCGCCATCAGCTGACGCGTGGGCGCCAACCGGCCGGAATGTAAACATAGTGGAGCTGGTCAATGAACCCGGCCAAACACAGCAGACGACGGAAAACAGTCGCCGACCGAGCTAAGCGCTCGTGCTGTGTTGTAAGAGCGCAATGGCTGAGACGGTTTGTTTCCTCAGGTACGATGACAAAATGACAGCAGAACAGGAATTAACCGACGAGATAAACATTAAATCAGGCAGTTGTGTAAAAGAATTCATACAAGCTACGGCATGGGTTAAGTTTAACGATTATGATGTACAAATTTTATTCGATACTGGTGCTGCTGCAAGTGTGATGTCAACCGCATTCTATAAGGAATTGAAACAAATTATAAACATACCTACATTACCTGTACAGAATTGCCACGTGGTTAGTGCCACAGGTACTAAATCTAAGAACATACGCATGCAAGCCCTTGTTAACTTCACATTTTCCAATACACAGTTCAAGTGTAATTTTCTGATTGTAGACAAGCTTATCGTACACTGCATCCTAGGGATGGATTTCTTGAATGAACACAAAGCAATCATAGATTTAAGTAATGGCATATGTAAATTATCCGTAGGAGAACAACTAATTAATGTTGAACTTAACAAGACGATTGAACCACGACAAAAACATTACGAAGTAAGTCAATTTCAATTGATATATCCTACCATAGTTAGTGTATGTAATTTAACACCTGAAGATTCAGACTATCAGGAGACTGAGCAGGATTTATTGTATCAGAAATGTGTCGAATCTGACTATTTAACGAAACAACAGCAAGAAGAATTGTACAAATTATTATGTGATTATGCACAAGTTTTCAGTGAGAGGCCTGGTGTAATCAAAGGTTATAGCTACAAAATGGATGTTAAGCCACATAAGACTTATTGTAGGACACATTATAATATTCCATGGGCGAAGAAACCTGCAGTTTTACGTGAAATCGAGCGTATGTTGACCTGGGGTGTCATAGAAAAATCACATTCCCCTTATTGCAGTCCTATCCTGGCGGTAGGCAAGCAAGATGGAAATGTCAGATTGGTGCTAGACGCACGTGAAATCAACAAAATTATTATACCCGTTAACACAAGACCCGTCAACTTGGATGAACAGTTGCTAAAATTTTATAATGTACAATACCTAACTAATATTGACCTCCGCTCATCGTACTGGCAGGTGTCCCTTCACAATGACAGTCGTAAATACACTGCTTTCCTTTGTGAAGGACGCAGTTATCAGTTTTGTGTGTTGCCTTTTGGTTTGCGCGTAAGCGCGGGCGTGTTCATCGAGGCGCTTGACGCCGTTCTCGGCCCGTGTTTGTTGTCACGCGTCACGGCGTACGTCGATGATATTGTCGTGGCAACAAATACGTGGGAGGAACATACTGATCTGTTACAGCAAATTTTATTTAAATTTTCACAAGCTGGAGTCACAGTAAATCTTTCTAAGTCCAAAGTAGGAAGGCGTGAAATCAAGTTTTTGGGCCATATTGTCTCGCCGGAAGGTATTCGTCCCGATTCTAAGAAGATTGATGCTATTCGTAATTTCCCTCCTCCACAAAACCGCAAACAGTTGAAAGCATTCTTAGGTTTATCTTCTTTCTTTCGGAAGTTTGTTTCAAAACAGCTTCTGAACAGCTCTCACCTGCTAACTTTACTGAAAAAGAACGCAATTTGGAGATGGACAGAGTTTTGCCAAGCTGATTTTCAGGCTATTAAAGATGCATTGGTGAACGCACCCCTCCTCTGCCACCCTGACATGACGTCAGATTTTTGCCTAGCCACGGATTCGTCATCATACGGCCTTGGAGCTTTTCTATTTCAAATTCAATCCGAATCAAGACAATCTGTCATCAAACCGATAAGTTTTGCGAGCCGCACGTTCACTGAGTGCGAGAGGTCGTACTCGGTGACGGAACGGGAGGCTCTTGCCATTATTTGGGCATTCCGTAAGTTTCGCTACTTTCTTTGGGGTAAACATACTCGCATATACACAGACCACCAAGCCCTTTCTTTCTTGCTATCATGCAAATTGCTTCATTCACGGCTCACCCGGTGGTGCCTTTCACTCCAAGAATACAGCTTCGAAATTATTTACATTAAAGGTAAATCAAACGTAGTAGCCGATGCCCTGTCCCGTTTGCCCCAAGGCATACAGGATTTTTCGGAACTTTCCGAGCAAACATCAGACTTTAACATCTTACTTATGTATGATGGTACATACGCCCCATACTACCGCAATATGTGCAAGAACTTTGCTTCACTTCAGGACAGCGACCCCAGGTGGTCAAATATCAAAAAGAAATTACGTACAGATCCTTCTTCACATTTACAAAAATATTACACAATACACAAAAATGTACTTTTTCATAGGCGTACCCCGGACTCGCACCATTGGTGTGTTTGTCTACCCGACGCGCATGTTGACGATTTTATTCTGTTCACACACAAAACTTGGGGACACTACGGAGTCACCAAATGCACTGATAAAATAGTACAGTACTGTTATTTTCCCAATCTGCGTCGGAGAGTGTTGCAAATTGTTCGTAAATGTATCATCTGCCAAAAAGCAAAATTTTCCAACCGATCATCTTTGAATGAATTACATCCTATTGTACCAACCCGACCTTTGGAGATAGTATCGTTGGATATCGCCGGACCTTATCCCAGAGCTCGTGGAGGTGTGAAATACATCGTTGCTGTATTTGATGTCTTCTCAAAATACTTAAAATTGTTTGCTATCCGCACTGTCAACGCATCTGCTATTACTAGACGTTTGACTAACAGTTACTTTACAAGGTTTGGCAAACCCCACAGCATTATCACGGATAACGCACCCTATTTTACGGGAAGAAAATTGAAATCTTTTGTTGCCACACACAACATCAAACATATTCTTACATCAGCATTTCACCCAGAAGGGAACCCCGTAGAAAGGATTTTTAGAGAGTTTGGTCAATTCATGAGAATACAGTCACCTCACAAACACACAAAGTGGATCGAATTTTTAGCACCCTTTGAGCAGATAGTAAATAACTTGCCTCATGCCTCGACAGGATACCCACCACAGGAATTATTATTAAACAAACCTGAACAGAACAAGTGGGCTATGCCCATTCCAAAGCTAACCGCATCCACAACACACACACCTTTGGAAGAGAAAGTAAGACAGGCATACACTACGTTGTGCAATAAAGCCAAGATCAGGAAAGAGAAGTATGACAAATATGTTACAAATACACAAACCTATCAGGTTGATGACCTTTTTCTTTTGCGTTCACATCCCAAGTCTACAAAGTTAAAACAACTGAACAGAAAATGGCAGCTATTATATTCAGGTCCTTTCAGAATAGCAAGCATACCTCACCCAGGTTGTTACTCCCTAGAATACCCACTATCTCACAAGCCGAGGGGGCTGCATCCACACAGACATTTGAAACCCTTTGTGCACTAAAACAACATAATATAATGATAACTAAGTTGAACATGAGCAAGTTGCTGTGAAAACGAGATCATAAATATTTGTATTGAATACACGAACATTAAGTTATACAGCCTAAGAACACAAACATTCATTTATGGAAATTATATACTGCAGTTACACTTGTACACATAATTATGAAGAGAAGGTAAACCCAGGTGAGTACACTTACTAAATGAGAAAAGATATTCATATAGGAATGAGACCTACGCAGGTTACATTGGTTGTTAATTGTAAATTATAAGGTGAATCAACAACTAGTTAGTTATTTCAAGGCACTACAATGAGAGGAAATAATAGCTATTGAGATCAGTAATGACATAGGTATGTAGCAGAATGAATGAGGACGTAAGAATGAGTGATCAGTATGAATGAGTTAATATTTAAGTTAATATAAGAAGGTAAGTTACTACGAAGTAGTTGATGGAGACAAGAGATTATTTGAGGAAGATGATATTGGAGTTTTAAGAGAATGGAAGTCCCAAATGGCCCCACGTATGTGATAAATTAATGTTTGATGAGGAATATGTTTAATGTACAAGGATATATATATTATGATGAATATGTGAGTAAGGAATGAGTGAGAATGTTTGGTAATATTGTGCTACATAGATAAGTGAGTAAACAGTCTACATCTTTAAGATTACATAAGAATTTCAGTTTGAGAGAAAACATTTGTGATTAGTTAAAACACGTGAGTACAAGGCGTTAAAGGTGAATCTCTTTACAGTGCCCTCGAAAATGAACGAATGCAAGAAAAGCAGAGTGAACATAATGATGATTACAGCTGTGGAAAGAAGTGTAATAAGAATGTAACTTGGAAACACGTTAGCCTTAATTTATTTCAGAAGTGTAACTCAGTAAGCTTCCGTTAAGTTTTGTTAAGCCATAGTGTGGAAGAAAACATTTATAGTTCGTGTTCAGACAGGAGAATGATATTTTAAGGAACTTAAGTTGAAATATAGTTTTTACACAGCCCTCATGTGAATACATTTGTATAGAAAAAAAAAATTTTTTTTACACAAGACAGAAAACCCTGAGGAAGCAAAAGATAGAGTTATTAAGGCCGTTTTGCGATTCGTACAACACCTCCACCTTTTCAGGCAATGCAAGGTAAGTAAAAAGGAGCAGTGGCCACCCGTGCAGCCGACATCGAGCAACGGACACTGAGAAAGAGACATTTTACTGTCAATTATAATACTATGTTCTTTATTTATGTTTTATACAAAGAAATGATATATATATACCACATACATGATGTTTAACCTTCACTAAAGTAGAAGAAAGTTCATGGTTGAACTCTTGAGAGGAAATTTGGTATGTTATTATATAATACACATTATGAGAGAGACAATCTCTGTGAGATATATTTTCCATTTGTATAGACGGTATCCACAAGAAGTGGAGATATCGAGGAAGTACTGAGCAGATATGTGATTTACTCATGCAAGGATTTGTTAAGGTATAATACACTTAGTCATATGAACAGTCAGAACACAAACAGAGAATCTGTCATGACGTTACACTACACAGACTTGACGTAAGGACACTTACATTTACCCATGATTTGGTAAATTGTAAGCACCTCCTTTCGCACACGCTCAAGGCGATGCAAACGTTATAATGTATTGTGTTCTCTTTTTATGTATTAGCTGTAGGATTTGGTAGTTTATAGGTAGTGAATAGTTTCTTCCAGTCTATCTTTCTTTCTTTCTCCATTATCCTACCACCTCCTGCAGCTGGGTATTGTTTGTTTATGGAATGTAAGAATATATTGTGTGACAGTAAACTTTCAGGTATGAATTAAAAGAAATGAAGAAAATTGAGAATGGCATTACAAGCCAAGATATGGATAAATAATAATAAATGAAGGAAAGCCCGTGCTTTTAAATATTAAGTCTTATATCCCTTGGCACACCCAAACCTGAATAAAAAATTAATACCCCAATAAAAGAAAGCCAATGGGACTTAGTATAATTTTTTTAGTATAGATATTTCACATGCATATTCTTGTAAATTTATATGTATTTGTATATGTATAAAAACTTTGCATATTGTCAACATATTTTGAAATGTGACCACGAAATGTAAGCTTTCAGAATTAACGATGTAAACATGCTTGGACAAAGTGAACTTTGTTAAAATATAAATATGGCAAAAAAAAAAAAAGAAAGTGTTGCAAACTGTGTTAAACAGTGAACGTTATAAACGACGAATTTTGTGTTATTTGTGAAACTTATGGTGCATAAACCAAATAACTGTTTGTAAATCGATATAAACTGCAATTTACTTCGACGATAATGCGGATTTTCACACTGCAAATGAACGTTTGTTGGCAAGTGTAAACAACGTGGTGAAACACCTACCTTTGCGAACATCGACGCCGTTGTTCCTGGCCGGCCTTCAGATGCTTTAGAGACAATAAACTCAGCACCTGTCGTAGGCGATGTGGAGACTAAAAACTACATCGACCATATATGCCCCGGGAACAATAGTCATGAAAACGCACAAGGACCTGGAGTGTTGTGTCGTAACAGAAGACATGGACGTTGCTTCAGATCACGCACACGCTCAATCTTATGGTGTCACCGGACTTAACACGCCAATTATGCTGGAATAACAACTTGTAATGAACACTATGTGAGAGTGAATATTGTTCAAGACTGACATAACACAGCGATTTTGAAACTGCCGCACGCGAAATTCAGTGATGCTACTGTGCATGCGCAAAGACTACGTGCTGCCAGAGATGCATTGTGAAACCAACGCTGCAAGCGCACGACATTAACTGCGCTAGCGAGCAGCTTGTTCAAACAAACTGTATGTAAATATATATTAATTGTGTAACAAGGATCAAAACTGTAATAATTGTATGTAGTACATAGATTTAGAAAGTAAGATAATCCCCTATGAATGCACGTGGCCTTTCCTAAGAAAATATGTATAATTGACATTTAGGTGTATCTATTCTATTGTATGCTAGCCTGCCACGCTAAATGTTTTAGCGTGACAGTCGAGGGGGCGATGTAGCGGGACTTTGAATTTCGCCGCGCTACATTCGTTCCCTCAGATAAAAATATCCCGTCGCAGCGGTATGAGCGCTCGACGGCAGAGAGAAAATACGAAAATTGTTAACTCTATTTTGTTTTTTTATTCCGTTTTCAATTGTCTCTTGTTAGCCGAAGCTGAAGGCAGACGTGATCTGATGCTGACGTAAAAAACTTAATAGCTAGTCTGATTGTAATGTGTAGACATTGTGGAAGTTATTATGAAATTCAGAGGATGGAGAGAAGCAACTAAAATAAATTGTATTTAAGATCAAGACGGTTTTGTATAAATTAGAAATTCCTGGACAATGAAACTTATTGCAAGATTTCGGAGCCGACTTTTCACACAGAAATGAAGGAGATTTTTGAAGACCTGGACGCCGCCCGAAAGAAGACAAGTTAACCTGGTAAAGGATGATTTATCTACGCCACTTCCCCCTGTCAGTTACATTCTGTTATTCTCTGTTCTTTTTCAAAAAATTTTGTAGTGGAAATTGGTTTAACTTTTGCTCAAAAACGCCACAAGGACCACCCCAACAATAGATTTTCTGTAATACGAAGTCCGATTAGCTTTTCATTCTTTCCCTTTTCCACGGTCTCTCTTCTTTCCATTTATTTTTTTTTTTATTAACCACTACATTACTATATCTCACGCTCTAAGATCGACGCGCCTTTCCACTCGGTATAACGGTGCCTCACAGCAACAACGACAACGCCGACGATGAAGGAAGATACGGAGATACGGTAGACTGGAACCGCGCTACCGCTACGGTCGCAGGATCGAATCCTGCCTCGGGCATGGATGTGTGTGATGTCCTTAGATTAGTTAGGTTTAAGTAGTTCTAAGTTTTAGGGGACTGACTGTAACATTACGAGTCAAGACAGCTATAACAGAACTTGAATAGTGTAAAGTTATCGTTAAAAACGCACGCCGCGCGATTTGTTACGATTTGGTCGGTCATAATAGTAGTAACATGCTTTTGAATACAATTAAAAAAAATAACGGCGATACCTGTTTAGCGTTATTGGAAAAAATATGTAATAAATTAATGAGTAAGGTAGCCGATCCTATAAGAAGAGGTAAAATTGGGCATATTAAGGTGTTTTGCTTTATATCGACTAAGCCGATGATACGGCGTCTTTTTTTTCCGTTTACTCTTAGAAGAAAAAAAAGAAAACAAGTAACGATGTGCTAATTGTGCGTTGTGGAAAATATAGGGGCGAATTTTAAATAGCTACAGTGTATAATCAGACTAAAAAATGGACATTCAGTTACGTAAAATAGCGGACAGTGAAGTGTGGTCATTAAATTGAGTACACCTACAGGGCGGTAAATTCCGGAATAAGTATATTCGCATCTCACGAGGGACGCGATATTGAGACTGTTTTTTTTTTATTATATCACGGAGAACGGGCTTCAATTTACAAAAAAACGAGAAAAGCTGTATCATTATCATTGACTGTTGGTGTCAAGTAACCAAAACTGTTCATCAAAGGGTTTCGGTGAATGAGTGGTGAATGTGAAATGAAACTGTGAACAAAGTTATGTTAAATAAAGCAGAAGAGACAAGACAGTTTGGTAGTACCTGTTATTATTCCATAAACTGTAACATTTCTTCTCGTTGTACGAAGCCTTTATAGACGATCGTTATGACAATTTGCTTTGAAGGGATCTCGTTACGAGTTAAGTTTTGGGGACCTGGTCAACAGGGGATAGTTCGTAGATCTTAAGTGCTGCAGCTATTCTGGAATCAGGTGCTACCGTGACCGTTGTGTGTTGTCAGTGGCTTAAGGTCATCATATATCATGCTCTAAGATCGACGCGCCTCTCCTCATGGTATAACGGTGTCTCACGGTAACCACGACAACGCCGACGGCGAAAGAAGACACGGTAGAAGTGGCGCCACAACGTGCGGCTCGATCGAGGAGGATTGCTGCATCGAGTCGAGTGTCATCCGGATTCACGAACCCTAGAGTTGGAAAATATTGTAGCAGCCAGTGAGTCTGTCCAATGAAAGAGGTATTCTTCAATAATCGCTAAAAGTGAGCGATACTACCAGGTATGATTAAAATAACTGTATAATTATAAAAAAAAAGGAAGTTGAGACTTGTGATTTCGGTAGATAAATATATATAAATACATAGTGAAAATAAGTGTATGTCTTGGTAGAGAATAATCATGTCAAAACGAACGAAAAGAATACATGATAATGTGCAGTTGAGTAGAGTAATGAGTAGAGAGAGAGAGGAAAGTGAAGAGGATAGGGATGATGCATCCCATGAGCTCAATGTGGGACAGGAGACATGTACAGATAATAATACAGTTATTGATTTAGAGCCGTTAGGAGATTCAAATACAATGATAAGTAAGGTAAGCAGCGTGGGAGAACATAAAGATCTTGAGGTTTCGGAAGTAGATCAGCAAGTTGATCCTCAAAATGGAAATATTAATCAAAAAATATTTGATATGCTGGTATCAATAAATACTCAAATGGGTGTAATGAATGGAAGATTTGGTTCACTAGAAAGAGATAATAAGCAATTAAAAGAGGACAATCAAAAGTTAAATGAAAAATTTGAGGCCAAATTTGGTTCATTAGAAGTTAAAATGGATTCTTTGGAAAGCAAACTGAACACCTTTGATTATAAACTAGAAAATACTAAGAAAGAATTAAAGACGGACTGGGAGACTCAATTAAATGCGAAATTTGGAGAACTAGATGTAGAGTTTTCTAACACCTTAGAAAGGCAATATAATAATTTAATGGGAAAACTTCATGACGTAGAAAAGAAATATGAGGTAGTTTCGAAGAGTTATGATGGCCTGTCCAATAGGATGGTTAAGTGTGAAAGCAGCTGTTTCAATGCTAGCGCACAGATAGAAGAGCTTTCGAAACAAATAGTCGAATTTGAGTCTGATGCTCGTAAGGGGATTGACAAGTATTTAGTAGATCAAACTAAAAGACTTGACGAAGATCTATCTGAATGGATAGAAATAAAAGGAAATGAAATTGTAGACAAGGTTAAGACTACTATTGGATCCCAGCCAAATGAAAATATCAATGATCACCTAAGTAGAAATGATGAATTAATTAAGCTCTTCACTAGCGAATTTCAGAAAATAAAAGACAAAATAGTTGATGAGTTACCTAAATGGCAAAAGGAAACCAATCATAAATTGGCGGAGTTAGAACGAAAGTCATCACAAAATTTGTTGACAGAGGACGAACGTTCGGAGAATAGGTCGAAAAACAACCGAACATGTGATAATACGAAGTACAATTGTGGTGCAAATTTGCATTGGGAAGTTGATGATTCGGTTGGTAAAGATGATGATTCTTTTGGTCAGCGAGGATATTTGTCTTCTTTAAAGGTGGAGAACAGCATTTTTAAAAGTAGACAATTCCCAACATTCTCCACTGAAAAGAACAACCTGCATCCGAAAATCTTTATCAATAATTTCAAAAGAATATTTCCACGTAGCTGGTCAGAACACGACCGACTTCAATTTATAGTATCCAAAATCACCGGAGAAGCCGCATTATGGGCCGCCGAAGTAAGTGAAAGTTGCCATACTTGCGCTGAGTTTGAACAACATTTTTTGGCTAAATACTGGTCGTCGAGTAAACAAGAGAAATTAAGAAAAGAGGTTTACCAACCTGAGTATTTTAACAGTAAAAGGAGTACTTTAAGGCAATATTTTGAAAAGTACATAAATAAGACACGTTATTGGAGTGATCCAATTTCTCACAAGGAAGTGATCAGAATTTTGAAGGGAAGGTTGCCCATAAATATACGTGAAAAGTTAATAAATGTTCCTGACCACGATGTAGAACAATTCTTGTCGGTGATTGACTCTGTAGATATGATTATGGAAGACGCAAGACAAATGAGTAGTAATCAAATGTCGACTCACACTCATAGTAATACGAGTAATTATAATAATAATTTAACGTATGATAATAATAATACCGAAAACCAGGTCAAACCCGCATCACAGGAACGTGGACAATCTTCATCCTATGGTTGCAATAAAAACAATGATTATAATAAATATAGAAGAGATACTTACTGTGCTAGAGGTAAACCTCGATATGGTGACGCGAATGTGCATAGTAGTGATATTAATAAGAGTAACAGGTACCCAAGTGATGAACCCAATTGCATTCGACCTTGGGAAGATAATTCGAAGCATAATGTTCATCGGCAGGATGGAACAAATGCCTCGAGTCCTCATCCAGCACAAGGAGTTATACCAATGGGCGAAGGAGCCTCCAATGTGCGACGGGGTGAATACCATAACTCGGATCATACTGTACGGATTGTGGAAGTTCATGAACCCCCACCGATGACTCAACGAGATAGATTAAACTAATACCAGTCACCAAATGCCTTCCTAGGATGACTGGAAAGGAGAAGGAAGGCAGGCATCAATTTGAAGTGAGAGTATTAAGGTACAATAATGATCAGGATATAAGGAATGAGTTAATTAAAGAAAAACCTGAAGTTTCTAATAAATGCGGACAAATTTTACAGGCAATAATTCCAACAAGTATAAATAATGTTGATGTTGAAATATTAATTGATACTGGAGCAACTATTAGTGTCATGACGTTGGACTGTTTAAAACAGATAAGCCGAGGGGTAAAAATGCCCACTTTTCCTATCACAGGATGTACCGTGTCTGGCGCGTTCAGCGCAAAAATGCAAAAAGTTGTGAAACAGGTACGTGTTGACGTTACAATACAGGGGGCTCAAATAGAAAGTACATTCCTGGTTGTTCCTAAAATGACAGTACCATGTATCTGGGGTTTGGATTTTTTATGTGAGACCGGTGCAATAATTAATTTAGAGAAAGGTGAATGTATATTTAATTCCAATGGTAACGTTTTGACAACCACCCTGAGAAAGGGCCGAGTAATTCCAAATCAATTGTGTATGAATCTAGTGGTAAAATATGTCAGTATTGATGATGAAAATGTGTATGATATATGCCTTATTGAATGTTCTGAAGAAATGATGGATAAAATATCATTGCAGGAAAAGGTGTTAGAATCAGAATATTTATCTGTTATCCAAAGGGATGAACTGTACTACTTGTTGGAAGCATATCAGTCAATTTTTAGTAAACGTCCGGGTATAATAAAAGACTTTGAATACCATATAAAGACGTATGCACATAAACCCTTTTGTCGTACTTCCTATTCTATCCCATGGGCAAAGAAAGAAGTAGTCAGAAAGGAAATCAATAAAATGTTAGAATGGGGTATTATTGAGCCCTCAGATTCTGAATATTGTAACCCTCTTGTGGCGGTAATTAAACCCAATGGTGACATCAGATTGGTGTTGGATGCCAGAGAGATCAATAAGATCATTATACCTGTACAAACGCGACCGGAGAACCTAGAAGAGTTAGTACAAAAGTTTTATGGTGCCCGCTTCTTAACTTCTTTGGATATGCGTAGTTCATATTGGCAAACTAGAATATCTAAAGAATCTAGAAAATATACTGCATTCGTTTTTCTGGGCCGAAGTTACCAGTTTACTGTCATGCCATTTGGGTTGAAAATAAGCGGTGGTGTTTTCATATCGGCCTTAGATACTGTACTGGGCAGAGACCTTTTGAATGACGTTACTTTATATGTGGATGATTTGCTAATTGCTTCTGAAACCTGGGAGGAACATTTGGACTTATTAAGAAGAGTTTTTGCGAAATTTTTGGAATACGGAGTTACTGTAAATTTGAGAAAATCCAAGTTTGCTCATAACCAATTGAAATTTCTTGGACATATAATCACTCCTGAAGGGATAAAACCAAATCCTAAAAAGATGGATGCGATTAACAGATGTGCTTATCCAAAGAATAGAACGGAATTAAAGTCATTTATCGGCTTAGTTTCATTTTTTCGACGATTCTTACCCAATCAGTTAGGAAGCCAAGACTGTTTGTTACGGCTGTTAAGAAAAAATGTCATGTGGGAGTGGAATTCCGAATGCACGCAAGCTTTTGATAACATCCGCAATGCTTTGACTAATGCTCCACTGTTACATCATCCGAGACTTGATCAAGATTTTTATATTGCTGCGGATGCTTCTGAAACAGGATTGGGTGCCACTCTTTTCCAGATGGACAATCCAGAAGATATCAATACCATCAAAATAATTGGGTTTGCCAGCAGAACACTCTCTAGCTGTGAACGTGCATATTGTACTACTGAATTGGAAGTACTGGCCGTGGTCTGGTCCCTTAGGAAGTTTCGCTATTTTGTATATGGAAAGAAGATCATTGTATTCTGCGACCACAAAGCTTTATCTTTTATTTTAACAGGAAGGATGTTCCATTCACGTTTAACCCGGTGGGCCTTGCTACTGCAAGAATATGATATTACGCTCAAATACATCAGAGGGAAAGACAACATCATAGCCGATGCTCTTTCAAGACTACCGAAATGAAAGAATGACGAGTGTGAAGAACGGACTATTGACTTTAAAGTCATGAATTTATCAAGACAATATTGTGAGAGGCAGATTTCACAGCTATCTCGAAGTCTTCCACAACTGCAAGAAGATGATAAGTTGTGGAAAGCCATTAGGCATGCTGTTGAAAGCAAAACGCTAAGTCACTCTCAAGAACAGTATCAATTAAAATCCGGAATATTGTATCGGAGGAAGGATGAAGAAGATGTTTGGAAAGTTTGTGTTCCAAATAAATATTTAGAATCAATAGTATGGTACACTCACTTGAATTGGGGTCATTTTGGTTCCGCTAAATGTACAGCCAAAATAGCACAATACTGCTATCATCCAAATTTGGGACGTATAGCTACAAATATTATTAAGAAGTGCAAAATATGTCAGAAGGCGAAACCCATAAACTATTGTCGGAAGATAGAATTACATCCTATCATCCCACAACAACCTTTAATGTTGGTGTCATGTGATGTCTGTGGGCCATGTCCCGTGACACGTGGACGGTTCAAATATGTATTGGCTTTCTATGATCTCTTTTCAAAATATGTGAAATTATATCCTTTGAAAAATCTCCACGTTCGACCCATGTTACGCAAATTTATCAACAACTATATAACTGAGCTTGGCAAACCTATAATGATCTTGACAGACAACGCTGCTTATTATACAAGCAAAGTATGGAGAGACACTATGAAAGAACAAGGAATCCAGCACATTTACATCTCAAGATTTTACCCTTGTGGAAATCCGGTTGAAAGAATCTTCCGAGAGTTGAACCGATTTTTACGGACGTACATACCCAAACAACATTATAAATGGATCGATTGGATTTATGAATTTGAGAAAGTGTATAATGACTTGCCACACTTATCGACAGGTTATTCACCTAACCAAATAGTATTTGGTGAAAGTATTGTGCCAGAATGGATGAAGAAATTACCTGCGATAGAACAAAAGATTACCAAGAAAGAAGATATGGTGAAGAAGGTCTACGAAAACCTGAAGCATCAAGCACAATTGAGAAAGACCCGTTTTGATAAAAATGTGAAGAAAGTAGTCACATATGATGTAGGGGAAGAAATTTTATTGAGAAATCACCCAAAAGCATCAACCAGGAAAAGACTGAATAAGAAATGGCAATATTTATATACAGGTCCATATAAAATAATGAAAATACCTCATGAAGGGAGCTACCTCCTGGCAGATTGTGATACTGATGTAATTAAAGGCTTGTTCCCTCACATAGACCTGAAGAAGTATTATCAATAAAGAGCAAAATATAGATTCAAGAAACACTGAATGATACCAAGACTACACTCAGTGGACTAAATAAAAGCACCAATGGATAAATACGTACTTATACTAACTTACAAAGAAAATTGAAGAATGTACCGACGATTTCCATGAGATACCTTCTTGGTATCAACAACAATGACAACGCTGAAATACGATTTATCCTCTCACCGAACAGCGAGGATGGATGATTTAAAAGTGGAATTAAGAGGAAAAGAAAAGGACCAAATCCTTTCTGGTTAAACAAGTGGCCTAATAAGGGTTTTGGCCTGGGATGCCAATCGTCGAACCCGGCTGTGATCCCTGCCTTGCACAGTCGGTTGAAGAACTGAGGGCTTCATCCAAGAAAAAAAAAAAGTGTGGTGTGAATATGAAGTGATTAGTGCGAAGTGTTTCTAAGACAACCTATAAACAAATGTGGAATTTAGTTAAGGGCATTTTGTCTAGGCCCATTAACTCAACTTAAATATTGTAGAATGTATGTACTGACTTGTTGAGTGAATCTGAGAGTGAGTGTATTCGCCGAAACAAATACCCTCTCCTGTCACAGTACACAAAAAAAAAAAAAAAAAAAAAAAAAAAAAAAAAAAAAAAAAAAAAAAAATAAGCCTGTTCTGTCTGGAACCCTCTTCAAGACATCACAGTCTGGGGGGCCGTGTAACATTACGAGTCAAGACAGCTATAACAGAACTTGAATAGTGTAAAGTTATCGTTAAAAACGCACGCCGCGCGATTTGTTACGATTTGGTCGGTCATAATAGTAGTAACATGCTTTTGAATACAATTAAAAAAAATAACGGCGATACCTGTTTAGCGTTATTGGAAAAAATATGTAATAAATTAATGAGTAAGGTAGCCGATCCTATAAGAAGAGGTAAAATTGGGCATATTAAGGTGTTTTGCTTTATATCGACTAAGCCGATGATACGGCGTCTTTTTTTTCCGTTTACTCTTAGAAGAAAAAAAAGAAAACAAGTAACGATGTGCTAATTGTGCGTTGTGGAAAATATAGGGGCGAATTTTAAATAGCTACAGTGTATAATCAGACTAAAAAATGGACATTCAGTTACGTAAAATAGCGGACAGTGAAGTGTGGTCATTAAATTGAGTACACCTACAGGGCGGTAAATTCCGGAATAAGTATATTCGCATCTCACGAGGGACGCGATATTGAGACTGTTTTTTTTTTTATTATATCACGGAGAACGGGCTTCAATTTACAAAAAAACGAGAAAAGCTGTATCATTATCATTGACTGTTGGTGTCAAGTAACCAAAACTGTTCATCAAAGGGTTTCGGTGAATGAGTGGTGAATGTGAAATGAAACTGTGAACAAAGTTATGTTAAATAAAGCAGAAGAGACAAGACAGTTTGGTAGTACCTGTTATTATTCCATAAACTGTAACATTTCTTCTCGTTGTACGAAGCCTTTATAGACGATCGTTATGACAATTTGCTTTGAAGGGATCTCGTTACGAGTTAAGTTTTGGGGACCTGGTCAACAGGGGATAGTTCGTAGATCTTACGTGCTGCAGCTATTCTGGAATCAGGTGCTACCGTGACCGTTGTGTGTTGTCAGTGGCTTAAGGTCATCATATATCATGCTCTAAGATCGACGCGCCTCTCCTCATGGTATAACGGTGTCTCACGGTAACCACGACAACGCCGACGGCGAAAGAAGACACGGTAGATGACGACCTCAGATGTTAAGTCCCATAGTGCTCAGAGCCATTTTTGGTGCAGTGGGCCAACGGAAACGCGATCGGTGGCCGAGTGTTTGTAATCTTCCCGTTTGAGTTCAGAGTAACACTGAATGAGTTGGCTCAGGCCATTCTAACAGATGAACTGTGTCAGGTAACTGCCGATCAGCTGTGCGGTGGGCACCCATTTGTTTGTGGCATTAGGAAATGTTCAAAAGATTTCATTTACTCACTAAAATTAGTAACTGAAGAGGACAAGGTAAATCTCTTTCAATGTTTCCCACGGTTTTCCTTTGACACTTGTCCAAATGGGTAGAATCGAGAATAACTGCGCTCCGGCAAACTAGCTGTTCTGTCGTTAAACAGACGATTAGTCCAGTCCACCTCGCATAACAGGTAGTCCGTTAATTTGTGCTACCTCTGCTGAAGTATCGTTATCGTTTTTGCTGTTACTGCTTCCTGTGCAGCATTAAGAAATTTGCTTGTCTCTAAACAGTCTGAGTGGTAGTGAAAGTTGTTTTCTTTTTTAAAAATGTTCCCACGAGGGTCATTGCATTACCTCAACTGTGTTGGGTAACTGACAATTATCTGTGCAGCTAGCACGTGTCTGTTTGTGTCATTACGAAAATGTTAAATAGAAAACTGATTTATATAGCAGTTCCCACTTAACCTTCAGCAGCAATAAAAAAGAAACCCGACTGCGAGAAACGGCGTATAAACTCTGTGGAAAGAGTTATTTTTTGACTACATCTCTCGTGCACAGAAATTTTAAACCTAGAAGTTTATTTAAAGGGTAAGTGTTAAGTTTGTGTACAAAAAAAAAAAAAAAAAAAAAAAAAAAAAAAAAAGTTAATGTTCTTAGGCAACAGTAAGAATTTCAAATGAAGAACTTGTGGTAAAAGGTGAGAAGTTTATCATTTTGTGGAGTACTGCTGGAGTGTGAAAGCATCCATACATGCACGCACACACAATGCCAGTTTGAGCCTGCACACGATCCAGTTCCAACAAATTAGGTCCCTTTTCAACACAATTGTCTATAAATAGTAAAACATTTTTCTCAATCAGAAGCCAGCATTAAATATTCCCGGAGGGCACTACACTGCACCTACCTACTGTGCGTGACTTCCAGTTCTAGCGTAAATATTGAATAACAAGGGATTAAGTTGCAGGTATCGGTGACAACGAAACTGAGCAGAAGAGAATCTTCAAGTCACAATGTTTTGCCTTCAGCTTTGTGAAAATATGGTGACTGTGATGTTCAAAAATTACAAATCTATACAAATAAAAATGTAACTATTTGTTTGTTCAAAATTGTGTACCTCTGAAAGTTCTTGACTGAATACATTGAAATTTTGACACAACTGTGTGTGTGTGTGTGTGTGTGTGTGTGTGTGTGTGTGTGTGTGTGTGTGTGTGTGTGTGTGTGTGTGTGTGTTTGTCTATATATACACTCCTGGAAATGGAAAAAAGAACACATTGACACCGGTGTGTCAGACCCACCATACTTGCTTCGGACACTGCGAGAGGGCTGTACAAGCAATGATCACACGCACGGCACAGCGGACACACCAGGAACCGCGGTGTTGGCCGTCGAATGGCGCTAGCTGCGCAGCATTTGTGCACCGCCGCCGTCAGTGTCAGCCAGTTTGCCGTGGCATACGGAGCTCCATCGCAGTCTTTAACACTGGTAGCATGCCGCGACAGCGTGGACGTGAACCGTATGTGCAGTTGACGGACTTTGAGCGAGGGCGTATAGTGGGCATGCGGAAGGCCGGGTGGACGTACCGCCGAATTGCTCAACACGTGGGGCGTGAGGTCTCCACAGTACATCGATGTTGTCACCAGTGGTCGGCGGAAGGTGCACGTGCCCGTCGACCTGGGACCGGACCGCAGCGACGCACGGATGCACGCCAAGACCGTAGGATCCTACGCAGTGCCGTAGGGGACCGCACCGCCACTTCCCAGCAAATTAGGGACACTGTTGCTCCTGGGGTATCGACGAGGACCATTCGCAACCGTCTCCATGAAGCTGGGCTACGGTCCCGCACACCGTTAGGCCGTCTTCCGCTCACGCCCCAACATCGTGCAGCCCGCCTCCAGTGGTGTCGCGACAGGCGTGAATGGAGGGACGAATGGAGACGTGTCGTCTTCAGCGATGAGAGTCGCTTCTGCCTTGGTGCCAATGATGGTCGTATGCGTGTCTGGCGCCTTGCAGGTGAGCGCCACAATCAGGACTGCATACGACCGAGGCACACAGGGCCAACACCCGGCATCATGGTGTGGGGAGCGATCTCCTACACTGGCCGTACACCACTGGTGATCGTCGAGGGGACACTGAATAGTGCACGGTACATTCAAACCGTCATCGAACCCATCGTTCTACCATTCCTAGACCGACAAGGGAACTTGCTGTTCCAACAGGACAATGCACGTCCGCATGTATCCCGTGCCACCCAACGTGATCTGGAAGGTGTAAGTCAACTACCCTGGCCAGCAAGATCTCCGCATCTGTCGCCCATTGAGCATGTTTGGGACTGGATGAAGCGTCGTCTCACGCGGTCTGCACGTCCAGCACGAACGCTGGTACAACTGAGGCGCCAGGTGGAAATGGCATGGCAAGCCGTTCCACAGGACTACATCCAGCATCTCTACGATCGTCTCCATGGGAGAATAGCAGCCTGCATTGCTGCGAAAGGTGGATATACACTGTACTAGTGCCGACATTGTGCATGCTCTGTTGCCTGTGTCTATGTGCCTGTGGTTCTGTCAGTGTGATCATGTGATGTATGTGACCCCAGGAATGTGTCAATAAAGTTTCCCCTTCCTGGGACAATGAATTCACGGTGTTCTTATTTCAATTTCCAGGAGTGTATATATATATATATATATATATATATATATATATATATATATATATATATATATATATATATATATATATATATGACTATGTTTCCCTACTATTAAATTTATAAAAAATTATAATCGCATATACAGGGTGTACATAAAGTTTGGAAACACTTCCAATTATTTATTGCACAAGAACTAAACATTGTACAGATGTCATACATATTGCATTTTGAAGAGAAACTCTGAAAGTCCCCCCCCCCCCCCCCTAAACATTCGATATGCGAACCACGAGTGAGACGTCAATACGGTAATGAAATTCTTCGTTGACTATGGCAGTCACTTCCCGTATTCCAGAATGAGATTTTCACTCTGTAGCAGAGTGTGTGCTCATATGAAACTTCCTGGCAGATTAAAACTGTGTGCCGGACCGAGACTCGAAGTCGGGACCATTGCCTTTTGCGGGCAAGTACTCTACCACTGAGCTACTCGAGCACGACTCACGCCCCGTCCTCACAACTTTACTTCTGCCAGTACCTCGTCTCCTACCATCCAAACTTTACAGAAGCTCCTGCGAACCTTGCAGAACTTGCAGTCCTGAAAGAAAGGATATTGCGGAGACATGGCTTAGCCACAGCCTGGGTGATATTTCCAGAATGAGATTTTCACTCTGCAGCTTCCAGTATTCTCTCCCGGAGCTCTGCTACATCACGTGGTAGAGGTGGTACAAAAGTCACACGAACTGAGATCTGGTGCTTTTGTCGAACTCCGACACACAGAAAGCTCACTCTGCACTTGAACTCGCCACATTTGCGACTAGCGCTGACTATCGGGAAATTACCAAACTACGGTGTGGCGGTGTACATGAAAAAGAAACTCAGGATTCCTCTTCAAAATGACATATGTATGATATCTGTACAATGATTGGTTCTTCTGCAATAAATAATTTAAAGTGTCCCCATACTTTATGTACATCCTGTATAAAAAAAACAACAGGCATATTAACTCACATCCATTCTAACAGAATGTCGTGTTAAAACTTGACAGCATTTGGTCAAAATCTTTCAGAGATTTGCACTCAATGGACATTCACAGTTTCTCACATTGTTAGCAAAGAGGAAAGTTGCGTTTATGGCTTATTGCTTTATGATTAGAATACTACTACAGAATCTGAATTTGCAGTAACAATAAACGAGACTCGGGGTGAGAGAGGAGTGTGAAGAGGAGATGGGAAGAGGGGTGACAGAGAAAACAGGAAGGAGGGGATGGAGAGAGAGAGAGAGAGAGAGAGAGAGAGAGAGAGAGAGAGAGAGAGAGAGAGGGGGGAGGAGATTAGGATGTACTCCAAAAATGTGCGCTTCCTCGTTCGTTTCTTTTCCATTTAAGCAGACCTCAGACACAGCCACGTACAGCTAGTTTACGATAAAAAGGGGCGAGTTAAACTCCGGAGTCACTATTTTCTAAGGGTCAGATAAATAGTAGTCACATTAAGAAAAGTAATGTTTCTATAATGTTAAGTAAAATTTTAATTTTCAGTAACACGATATCAGCCTTTTCATTTAGTTTGCAAAGAACATTCACACTCTAAACAAACACTTTTTCAATAAGTAATAAAAACCACTGCTACAACCTCTTCTTATTGTCGCATAGACACCCCAAAAACACCACACAACCACCTCCGGCCTGAACCACACAAAAAGCCTCACCGGGCATCGTCGCTATCGATCCGTCACACCATTTGCAAAAAGAGGCGAAATGGTGACTCAGTGATCTGGATTCCTTTTCATAATACTATCATTACTCCATCCTGGATTTTCCATTATCTGAATTTTATATTGTTCAGCTGCTGATGTAACTGGAATAGACCACTGTCTGAGATCTAGGAACATTTGACTTAGCTTCATGCATCAAAACAATTATTTTTGGAAATCATTCATTATTTAAATAACGAAACATTACAGAGGTTTCATATTTTTTAAAGCTCGGCATGACACATTTAGAGAATTTACTCCCATTGTCGAGTACTAGTATTTACAAAAGTATTTTTTTGTGATATTTGCAAATGTGTAGTTCTATGTCTCTTTAAGAGTAGCCACCTTTCTGAGGTTACACACACACACACACACACACACACACACACACACACACACACACACACGTGTAAACCATCACAAGAACTACTTACGTAAATATCTGCATTCAACAAGGAGAATAAATTCTTGAAATGCATCTTGGCAAGTCTGAAAAAATATGTACCTGGTGCTGTGTTTCACAATTTAAACCAAAGAGGAGGTTAGTTGAAACCAAAAACATTTGAGTAGTGCTGAGAGAGAGCAAAGGTGTGAGCTAGCGTTACAAGTGGTCGAACACTGAAACACACAAAATAAGCCTTCGAGTTTATGCAAATCACAACAGTGACGAAGCTGGGCGTGTGCAGTAGAGACGGTACGAAAACAATTGTGATCAGTCGCGACACCCTTACTCGAGCGAACCTAGCTCACACTCCCAGCAGCCACGACACCGAGTACAGCTCGGGAGCGGCACCAACTGCTCTCACGTTTACCAATTCAGATCTGCTGAACAGAGTGCTCCGGTGTCAACAAACTTACCGCACAACATTTGCGTACATTACTCGAAGACCCACGCCGTACCAACATCATTTGTGTCAGTTTTTTTCTCCGAAACATCGGTTCGTGAAGTATAAGTCTCACGAAAATTAAAAATGTGTGAATGTGAAATCAGGTGCAAATTCACATTGTGAAGATAGGAACTTTGATAAAAGCGATAAAAAAATGTCACGGACGGTTAGAAAACATTAATTCTGGAACATAAAAAGCAGGGTCACAGCGCAGTCCCTTTCTGTCGTTCCGCCACACGACCACGTCGACTCGTCTAACTGCACCGATTCCGTACAACTGACGGTCACAGGCAGAACGCTTCGCCCGCCACGACTTGTCAGCTCTGGAGGGTCACACGACAACCCAGCAGCAGTTATACACCGTCTACTGTACGCCAAAGTGAGCAGGTGGCTCTTCTAGTGGAGTGATAAATATTCTGTCCAATGTTAATGTTTTTGTGATGAAAAGGAATATTGCACAAAGATGAAGAATCTATTTTTTGTTTGGACTAAAATTTTTCCTGTGAAGAGAATTGTGTATGTGTTGTAAATAATGTTCCTCTTACCTTACGGTGTCCACTGTTGTGTTTGCACTCTCCAGTCCCTGGAACAGATTTATAACGTTATTAGCTGACACTCGGCTGTAAAACAAACAAATTACATCAACAGTGCACTGCACTATCAGAGTGCGATAACCAGTGACAAAACATTCTGGTACTTCTACATGTGGTTATTGTCACAATCTCTGGCTCCCTACTGATACAAAAAGAAATGTGAAAATTTTTCGAGGTTCCTTAAAAATTGTGTCATCTAGTGTTAGAAAACCCTGTAAGTATGACAAAGGCCGGTCTGTAAGTTTGTGTCTAAGAGACAGATAGAAAGGAAGAGAGCGGGAGAATGTACGAATCAATACGTATCACAACCTGTTGGTGTGTTACGGACAGTCTAGGATGAAACTACAAGAATATGGGAACGATAGATTACTATTCAGTACATAGAGGATTACGGAATGTAGTCGAATTAAGTCGGGTGATGCTGAGGGAATTAGATTAGGAAATGAGACACTTAGAAAGTTGTAAAGGAGTTTTGATATTTGGGGAGCAAAATAACTGATGATGGTCAAAGTAGAGAGGATATAAAATGTAGACTAGCAATGGCAAGGAAAGTGTTTCTGAAGAAGAGGAATTTGTTAACGTCGAGTATTGATTTAAGTGTCAGGAAGTCGTTTCTGAAAGCATTTGTAAGGAGTGTAGCCATGTACGGAAGTGAAACAGGGACGATAAATAGTTTGGACAAGAAGAGAATAGAAGCTTTCGAAATGTGGTGCTACAGAAGAATGCTGAAGATAAGGTGGGTAGATCACATAACTAATGAGGAGGTATTGAATAGAATTGGGAAGAAGAGGAGTTTGTGGCACAACTTGACAAGAAGAAGGGACCAGTTGGTAGGACACGTTCTGAGACATCGAGGGATCACCAATTTAGTACTGGAGGGGAGCGTGGAGGGTAAAAATCGTAGAGGGAGACCGAGAGAAGAATACACTAAGCAGAATCAGAAGGATGTAGGCTGCAGTAGGTACTGGGAGATGAAGAAGCTTGCACAGGATAGAGTAGCACGGAGAGCTGCATCAAACCAGTCTCAGGACTGAAGACAACAACAACAACAACAACAACAACAACACATAGAGAATGTGTAGCCTTAGTATCTAGAGAGAGACACACAGTGGTCATGTGTGTGTGAGATGCTCTTGGGCGAATCTGTGTCAATTTTCTACTTCTAGAGGAGGATTCGGTTCAAAAGCTGAAATATTTCTAACATTCTCCTTCACTGTGTCTGTCTGCAACTTAACACGTCACTTATGGGGCAGGTACCAATCCATCCTTTCCACAGTGTCGTTACGTATCAGTGCGTATTGTTTATATTTTTGTATATTAACAAAAGATACATCGCTACTCACCGTAATGATGACGCGTCAATTGCACGCGAGGACAACAAAACGACAGTTACACATTTAGCTCTCTGCCAAACCTTCTTCAGAAAAGAAGAGACACACACTCACTGACAGAGGCGAGCACACCTCACGCACACACAACTGCCAACTCCGGCACCTCGGGCCAGAATCCACCTACCATTTGAGATGGGAGCAGCAATGTAGACGGGTCGGGAAGGGGAATGGGAAGAAACAGTGGTGTACGGGTGGTGGGGAGAGGAACGCTGTCCGGCAGAGTGTGCGAGGACTAGAATGCTGACGAGCACAGTGTCAGGAGGTTGTGGGGCAGGGAGGTGGGCGGGGGAGAGGGGTGGGGGGTGGGGTGGGGGGGAGCGAAAAAAGAGAGGAGCGGGCAAAGACGGGGAGGCGCGTCGGCAGAGGGTGACACTCGACGAGAGCGAGAGGACGAGAGTAGGGTGGAGACGATACGTCAGAGGGGACGAAAACTGTCGGGTGGAGGGAGTGGGAACGGTAGGTTACTGTAGGTCGAGGCTCGGACAGTTTCTGGAGTGGAGTATCTGTTTTGAGGATAACTCCCATCTGTGCACTTCAGAAAAGCCCGGTTGTGGAGGGCAGCATCCAGATGACCTGGCTTACCCCACAGTTTCCGTCCCACTGTCACCAGTTGTAACAAATACGAGTCAAGATAGATGTAACGGAACTCGAATAGCGTATTTGCCTCTATCGGTTACGGTAGAGAGATCAGTCTTTCGCTCCCGACTGCATATTTATATATAATATTGCACGAATAAAGGCTGGGCGAGTGTAAAGCTATCGTTAAAAACGCTCGCCGCGCGATTTGTTACGATTTGGTCGGTCGTAATAATAATAACGTGCTTACGAATACAATTAAAATATAACGGCGATACCTGTTTAGTGTTATTAGAAATAATATGTAGTAAATTAATGAGTTAGGTAGCAGATCCTATAAGAAGAGGTGAAATTGGGCATATTGAGGTGTTTTGCTTTATATCGATGAAGCCGATGATACGGCGTCATTTTTTCCGTTTACGCTTAGAAATAAACAAGTAAAGAAGTGCTAATTGTGCGTTGTGAAAAAATATAGGGGCGAATTTTAAATAACTACGGTATACGATCAGAGTAACGATAGGACATTTAGTTACACGAAATCGCGGATAGCGAAGTGTGGTCATTAAATCGAGTACACCTACAGGGCGGTCAATTCCGGGATAAATCTGTACGCATCTCACGAGGGACGCGGTATCGAGTCCGTTTGTTTTATTATATCACAGAGAGCGGGCTCCAATTTATGAAAAGGAGAAAAACGTTAACTTTAATGCGAACCCTTAATAATAGCGGACCGGGGAGAAAAGTGTGTAATTGTCTTACGCCTAACAAACATTCCTGGAGGGCGGTGGCTAAACTAGAAGAGTCAGTAACAAAATACTGTATCATTATCATTGACTGCTGGTATCTAGCAACCAAAACTGTTGGAAATTGGGAGTTAGGGTTCGGGCACTTGCATATACTCCACATCAGAGTGTGAATGAGTGGTGAATGCGAAATAAAACTGTGAACAAAGTTACATTAAATGAAACAGAAGAGACAAGACAGTTTAGTCGTATCTGTTATTATTCTATAAACTACAACATTTCTTCTCGTTGTACGAAGCCTTTATAGACGATCTTTATGACAATTTTCTTTGAAGGGATCTCGTTACGAGTTAAGTTTTGGGGACCTGGTCGAGAGCGGGTAGTTGGTAGATCCTAACTACTGCAGCCATTATGGAATCAGGTGCTACCGTGACCGTTGTGTGTTGTCGCTCGAAGACCGACGCACCTTTCCTCTTGGTATAACGGTGCCTCACGGCAACAACAACAACGCCGACGACGAAGGAAGATACGGTAGACGGTCACGTACTCCCTATTATCGTCCTGTAACCGTCACTGTGAGCCGCCCTCTGCCAATTCACCTGCCCGTCCTTTCCCTTCCCCACTCTTCTCCTTTTCCCCTCTTCCCCCCCCCCCTCCCTGCCCCCCCCCCATCATGCCGACGCTGCGCCTGTTGCCGTTCCAGCCCCTGCACGCTCTGGCAGATACCTGTACCGTGCTATCCCTTCCCCTTACCCACCCACTCCAGATTGCCGCTTTCGTTCCACGCGACAGGGCATTCCGGTCCCAGCTGCCGGAGTGGTGGCCGTGTGTGCGTGAGTTGTACTCGGTCGTGTGATCGAATGTGTGTCTTCCCTTTTCTGAAGAAAGCTTCGGTCGAAAGTTAAATGTGTAGCTGTCTTTTTGTCGCGCTCGTGTTTGATGCCGTGCCGGAGTAAGCTGTCACCCACCGGCACACCGGTCGGCAAAGAGGTTGCGAGAAGATCGACAGTAGGCGTCGGACCGAGAGAGGTCGAAGGCGGACTCGCGAGCGACACGCCGCCGACACCCTCTCGACCGCCAGTATTTTAGATCGCAGCCGAGGACCGGACGGCCGGTCAGTTGGAGTCGGTCACAGACAGTCGGCCGAGTTTCAGACACAGGCAGTCGCAGTCAGCTCAATTACTAGCTCGGTCACTGTTCTAGTTGGCGTCTGTCAGTTTAGGTGACCATTTGTAGCAGGACTTGTACTTCACCAGCAGTGAGGCTATGAAGCTTGTACCACAACAGCTCGGTTAAAGTTAAGTTTCTTCTTGTTCTTGTGAGCAAAGAACCCTTACACATGTGCAATTGTGTTATATAAAGAGGATACCGGCCACCACACGACATCCTCTCCTCGCTTCCTACGGTACGAGACTCTACAGGGGCAACGACGACACAAAACTGGCGACGAGGATAATTCGGTGCAGATCCGAGTTAATCGACTTGATCACTGATCTTGCTTGCTTCTCTTGTGTTTTAACTTGCAGGGGTGATCATTTTCCTAATCTGTTGTTGTATTCTTGCACGTATTCCACGAGGGGAGCCGCAAAAGTAATCAGATTTCTCTTTTCGGACGCTTCGCCTGTTTCTCGCTATAACGTCTTTGTGTAAACCGTGGCTTCCCCACCACCTCCTCCCCCTGCCCCCATGCTACAGCCGCTGATGGACAATGTGGTGGCTCAGACACGAGCTTTTCAGTTTCAGAACCGACAAATTGCTACCTTACTGACGACGGTACAACAACTAGTGGCTGCACGAGCCGTGTCAGCCGCACAACAGACCGACAAATCAGAGCGACAAGTGCCGTTGACCAGCATACCGATGTACCGGAAAGTTAATGACACAGAAGAGGAATGGCTCAAATACCTAACACAGTTCCAAGCACATTGTGAAATTCATTGTGTTCGAGGTACTGTACGAATACGATACTTTCTTTCGATTGGGGGATTTTGAGTGTTCAGGTTAATACAAAAACTATTGCCAACTGCGTCTCCCAACGGACTCGAGTTACGATGAGGTAATTGGTACATTAACCGTGTGCAATGATCAGTAATTCCGAGTAGCTGCAAGCAGATATCAGTTTTTTCGTTTGCAGAAAAAATCGGAACAGACATACTGCCAGTGGTACAGAGAACTAATGGTCACGACTAGGGAGCATAAATTTAAGTGTAGTTGTGGCAACTTTTACAGTGATTTAACGATTAGAGATGCGATAACATTCAGTGTCCCAGATAGCAGAATACAGGAACAGATCTTAAAGTATTCTGATCCAACACTTCCTCAAGTATAGCAAATCTGAGAGCAATACGATTCGGGTGCCACAGCGGTCAATAAGTCTGACGAGGCCCCAATTTGTCGGGTCGAGTCGCCCCTCGGGCGCGACCACCCCGAGCAGCCACAACAATGAGTGCGTACACGACCACGTGGAAAGCCACGTAGATATGTAAACGGGCCAGTGAATTTACTGAAACCTCGCCCTAGATGTTTTGCTGCTTGCTGCTACATCTACATCTACACGGTTACTCTGCAATTCACACTTAAGTGCCTGGCAGAGGGTTCATCGAACCATTTTCATACTACTTCTCCATCATTCCGCTCTCAAATGGCACGTGGGAAAAAGGAACACCTAAATCCTTCCATTTGAGCTCTGATTTCTCTTATTTTATTATGACAATAATTTCTCCGTACATAGGTGGGCGTCAAAATGGCTCTGAGCACTATGGGACTCAACTGCTGAGGTCATTAGTCCCCTAGAACTTAGAACTAGTTAAACCTAACTAACCTAAGGACATCACAAACATCCATGCCCGAGGCAGGATTCGAACCTGCGACCGTAGCGTAGGTGGGCGTCAACAAAATATTTTTGCATTCGGAAGAGAAAGCTGGTGATTGAAATTTCATAAATAGATCTCACCACAAAAAAAACTGACTTTGTTTCAGTGACTGCCACCCGAACTCGCGTATCTTATCGGTGACACTCTCACCCCTATTGCGCGATAACACGAAACGGGCTGCCCTTCTTTGCACTTTTTCAATGTCCTCCGTCAATCCTACCTGGTAAGGATACCACACCGCGCAGCAATATTCCAGCAGAGGACGGACAAGTGTATTGTAGGCTGTCTCTTTAGTGGGTTTGTAGCATCTCGCAAGTGTTCTGCCAACAAAACGCAGTCTTTGTTTCGTCTTCCCCACAATATTATCTATGTGGCCTTTCCAATTTAAGTTGTTCGTAATTGTAATTCCTAGGTATTTAGTCGAACTGACAGCCCTTAGATTTATGCGATTTATCGTACACCCAAAATTTTATCGGATTTCTTTTAGTACCCACTGCTAATGTAAACAGTTGTGTTGTCACACCCATAGAAAGCAGTTTATTGTTACGAAATAAATGGCACATTTCCTTTGCCACTAAAGTTTTATTTTTTTTTTTCCTCTCATTTATATTTTATTGCTGCAGTATCTTTCTCCAGTAGCAGGTGACAGTAACATTCTTTGGTAGAGAATCAATTCTTACCAGTCAAAACTACAAAAATTTAACTGAAAAGTAAAACAATGAAAAATTTCCGGAATTCCGAAAAATTCCCAAGTTTTTCCCGGTATTCTCCTGAATGAAAAAATTCTCGGGTTTTTGCCGGATTTTCCATGTCGTATACACCCAGTATTATTACGAATAAAGAACCCTGTGTTGTAGGAAGAGAATATTAGCCACTGAACAGCATCCTCTCCTCGCTACCCACGACACGAGACTCTACAGCGGCAACGGTGACACAAAAAACGCGACATGTCATCTTTACGGTGAGTAGCAATCTCCCCTTTCCTTATACTGTTTGTATTCCAACCTGGACTTTCCAGTGTTTGTATATTAACAAAGTCAATAATATCATAATGGAGGGAAACAGAGGGGGGGAGGGGGGGGGGAGATTGTAATTGGAGATCACGGTTTGAGTAGGAAGCATGTTCAAATGGATGTAAGTCATGGCATTAATGCACAGGTGAGAGGCTTACAGAAGACACACACTAGTATAGAGAGCTGCATCTAACCGGCATTGGACTGAAAACCACAAGAACAAGAAGATAGCCACTGTGTGTTTAAGCAATTTTATATTTCATGGCAGCTGTCATTTTTGGCACGAACTTTCTGCAGAAGGCTGACGTTAATTTCCATTTATTGTGATCTAATAAGGTTCCAGTTGTACCTAATAACAATAGTAGTACTGCAGTAGCAGTAATAATAGTAATAGTAATAATAATAATAATGGCAAGAAATACACGGAAACACAAGGTTCCCCGTTACCCTACCTCCTGTACGCACTGCTCGGATGACTGTGCCGCTTTGGGTGTTTCGGCACGAACCCCGTCTTTCTCTACAGCCGCTTTCTCACACACCTTTAACATAACCCCATCCCTCTCTACAGCTGCTTTCTCAGGTACCTGTAACAGATTCCACGAAATTCTGGATTAAACCGAGGGGTGACTAGGTAACTGTGTACCACTCAATAGTGTGAAGCCCCACCTGGGCCACGTCCCAGAAATCTTCCTCCACATCATCTTCGCTCCATTCCTGCTTCAGAGCTTCCAAATCAAATGGCTGCAACACAAACAATTTATTATTTACGTATTTATGCATTTACTTTACACAGCGAGATTAGGAGCTGTCTCACATCTACCGATATCTTTTGCGAGTCGACATTCCAATATGTACAGTGCACGGGCAGCACACAGTGGTAACAATAACAGTGATCTTCAAAGTCCACGAGAGGGAAGCGACGACTGAGAAGGGAGTGAGGCAGGGTTGTAATCCGTCTCCCACGTTATCTGTAGATTGAGGAAACTGTGGAAAAAAAAACAAGGACACATTCGGAAAGAGGATTGACGCTCACAATAAAATATCAAAGCTCGGAAGCCTGCCGGTGTTACAATTCAGTCTAAAATAGCACAGGACTCGGAAGAGCAGTCGAACGAAATGGAGACTGTATCGGTAAGAGATGATACGGTGATGATCAGAAAATAAAACGAGGGCAGTGGAATGTAGTGGAATTAAATAAGTCAATGCTGAGGAAATTGAGACAAGGAAATGAGACACACAAAACAGTACACGAGTTTTGCTATTTGGACAGCAAAATAAATGACCACAGCCACAGTGGGACAGGGTATACAAGTACACATTTCTGTAAAAGAGAAATTTGTTAATGTCTAATATAAATTTAAATGTTACAATCCCAGAGAAGTAAAGTTGCTACTCACCATATGGCGGAGATGCCGAGTCGTGACAGGCACAATAAAAAGATTCACACAATTAAAGCTTTCGGCCACTAACGCCTTTGTCAGCAGTCCACACACACACACACACACACACCTCAGCAGTCTCAGAGAGCTGAGACCAGACTGCAAACAGCAGCACCAGTGCACGGTGGGAGTGGCGACTGGGTAGGGGTGAGGAGGAGGCTGGGGCGGGGAGAGGGAGGGAGAGTACGGCGGGAGTGTCAGACAGTTGAGTGTTGCAGTTTAGACGGAGGGCAGGAGAGAAGGTGCGGAGGTGGGAGGGGGTAAGTAGCGAAAAGGGGAGAAATAAAAGAAATTAATAGACTGGGTGTGACCGTGAAATGACAGCTGTGTAGTGCCGGAATGGGAACAGGGAGGGAGCCGGATAGGTGAGGACAGTGACTGACGAAGATCGAGGCCAGGAGGGTTACGGGAACGTAGGATGTACCGCAGGGAAAGTTCCCACCTGCGCAATTCAGAAAAGCTGGTGTTGGTGGGAAGGATCCGTATGGCACAGGTTCATCTTACTGACCGCTTCACAGCCTGTGATGCAGGTGTGTGTGTGTGTGTGTGTGTGTGTGTGTGTGTGTGTGTGTGTGTGTGTGTGTGTGTGTGTCCTGCTGACAAAGGCCTTAGTGGCCGAAAGCTTTAATTGTGTGAATCTTTTTATTGTGCCTATTGCGACTCAGCATCTCCACTATATGGTGAGTAGCTACTTTACATTTCTGGTATTGTTACATTCCATCCTGGATTTTCCATTGTTTCAAATTTAAATGTTAGGAAGTCTTTTCTGAAGGTATTTGTCTGAATTGAAGCCTCGTCCAGAAGTGAAGCGTTGGCAACAAAAAATCCAGACTAGAATAGAAGTTGTTCAAATGTCCCATAGAAGAATTCAGAAGACTGGACAGGTAGATGAATTAACTAACGAGGTGGGATGGGGGGAACAATCGGGGCACATCCTGACAATAAGTGTCAGTCTATGCCGACACGTAACGAGACGTCGACAAATAAGTCACGTTGCTGATGGAAAGGGCAGGGGCAAGTATGTGGTGTGAAGACTGCAGAGACAGGGCACAGCTGTAGAGGTGAAGGTGCTCGCACAGGACGGCAGAGTGTCACGGAGAGCTGAACAACGAGTCTTTGGACTGAGCACCTCGAAAACAGTAACAATGATTACACACACACACTGGTAGATAGACACAATAAAAAACACACACACACACACAAATTTCAAGCTTTCGCAACCCGCAGTTGCTTCATCAGGAAAGAGGGTAGGAGAGGGAAAGACGAAAGGATGTGGGTTTTAAGGGAGAGGGTAAGGAGTCGTTCCAATCCCGGGAGCAGAAAGACTTACCTTAGGGGCAAAAAGGGACAGGTATACACTCGCGCACACACACATATCCATCCGCACATATACAGACACATATATCTAAAACTGAGAAACAGTAGTTGCTTAGCTTAGTAAAAGTCACACAAAACAACAAAGTATCAGGTCACACACAACAACAAAGTATCCAGTAAACACAAAAAATAAAAAAAAAGAATTTACTGTGTACATTAAATTACGCCCTACATTGGGTGCCAAAATGTAATAAATTGCGATATGGATATGACATCACATGGGCATTATGTAAATCAAATCAAAATACTGAACACCAAAAATATAGTAAATTGGGAATAGGATCCGCAAATACCATTGATTAAAACATGAGACATGAGTTATCACATTAACATTCATTCATTTGCACTGAAATGCATATGCTTCAAACTCTAAGCTCTCACAGGGATCAGAGCAGACACATAGATTTAGTTCCATATAGTTGCATTTACATATGTCTGCCTGTGTCTGTATATGTGCGGATGGATATATACCTGTGTGTGTGTGTGTGTGTGTGTGTGTGTGTGTGTGTGTCCGTGCGTGCGCGCGAGCGAGCGAGCGAGAGAGAGTGTATACCTGTCGTTTTTTCCCCATAAGATAAGTCTTTCCGCTCCCGGGATTGGAATGACTCCTTACCCTCTCCCTTAAAACCCACATCCTTTCGTCTCTCCCTCTCCATCCCTCTTTCCTGATGAAGCATCCTTGGGTTGAGAAAGCTTGAAATTTGTGTGTGTGTTTTTTATTGTCTCTATCAACATACCAACGCTTTCGTTCCGTAAGTTACAGCTTTTTTGTTTTTAGATATATTTTTCCCACGTGGAATGTTTCCCTCTACTTACACAGAATTTAAGAAATGTCTGTCTTATAAACATTGTGTTACAAAATTTCCACATCATATTCCTGTCCAACATGCGTCATCAGCACAGAATGAACAGTGACATGAAAAAGTTGACTTGTCGGAGAAGGAATGAGAAATAACAGCTTTAGATTAGCTGATGATATAGGAGGAGGAAAACAAAAACAGCAAGGTATATGAAAAGTACAGATAGTTTACAGTATGCCAGGAATGCAAGTTTCTTGTCACACAGAAGGAAGGCAGCTCCAAAACCTCGAGAAGCGAGCTACATCACTGATACTCAATAAAGCTTTTGAGGAGGATTCTGCCTTGAACAAATAAGACTGTTTCTTTTTTCAGCCATTCATATTTTGTTGGAGATTCACCACCATCAATGGGTTCATTTTATTTCGTGTAGAGCAAAAGCTAAATACGTGCATAACAAGACGTACATTGCTGCGACTGTAGTCATTATATTTAGAACATTTCAATGAAATATCTACCAAAAAACACACACTGCAACTGCCTGACTGCAGTGCAGCTCATATTCGTGGTACAGTTTGACATCTGATTCGTGAAACACATCTGTTACTGTTCTATTATCTTACTGCAATTATTTGTATAATTATTTGTACATTATTTTCTGCTGTCAATACTACTCTCATAATTATCTTTTAATATTTGTATAGTAGGTTATTGTAGTTGTGTTCAAAAATATTTCTTCTCAATGGTTGTGAGGATACATTACTTGTGATTGCCTTGGTAAATTGGCGCACGTGTGTGTGTGTGTGTGTGTGTGTGTGTGTGTGTGTGTGTGTGTGTGTGTGTGAGAGAGAGAGAGAGAGAGAGAGAGAGAGAAAGGGGGGGGGGGAGGTTATGTAATTTCTTTGTACTTAATTTTTGCAATTTCCACATCTCCATTACTCTATACAACCTCACATATTCCTAGTCATGCACTACTGGACTGTTTAAATTTTGAACCCATTTGTCCTATCAGAATTGTGAGAAATAAATTAGTCTGACACGAGTGAATGATTGTTAATTACTGTAACTTACTGTTTTAGGTTTAAAACTCTGTGCAATAAATAGGAATATATCAAAATTAATTTCCTTCTGTGTTGTGTATTTTCTTTAACATATGATCATTGGCTCCATTAACAGCACAGTAAGGAGATGACTGAACAAAACAAGTTATAAGACTTTTTGCCTTCTTTCTCTCTCTGTGCCAGGAAGCAGTAACAGGAATGTGGTGCATACCTTAATTTTTGTCGCTTCTGGGAGCGGAAGTGTAGCTGCACATTGATCGTGTTCCGGTTCAATTTTGATACATACAGGATCCTGCAAAAGATATTACTTTGCTGTAAAGAACCACGCAATACAAAAAAATCACACTCTGAAAACTGCAATGCAAAAATTAATGTCTTCTCCAAACGGAGTCGAGCAGTGGATACGTATAGCAATGCTACTAACAAACATACTGCAGCCTGAACTGTCTTTACCCTTCTTTCGTGTAGACAAGTATATAATTCTAATTTTGTGACTAGATTGACGATTACTCGGCAGGAAGAATGCAGCGCGTTATCTTACACGGGGGGTCATCGACGGGTGAAGTAACTTCTATCGTGCACCCGGAAGTGCGTTCAGACATTTGCGCTGTTCCTACTCTATACTAATGAGCTGGCAGATTGTGTCAATAGCAGCCTCAGACTCATTACAAATGGTGTGGTTAGCCGTAACAAAGTACAGTACAAAATGGCTGCACAAATGTTCAATCTGATCTTGTTAAAATTTAAAAGTGGTGTAAAGACTGTCAATTTCCTTTAATGTTTAGAAATATGAAACTCTGCACTTCACAAAATCTGCACTTCACAAAAGGAAGAGAGAAAAAAAAAGAAGAAAAGAAATCCATAGCATCCTATGACAAAAACATCAATGAGTGACAAACGGAATCGGGCAACTCGTACAAATACTGAGACGTAACAGTTTGTGGGGATGTGAAGTAAAACCGTCACACAAGGATCAGTCATAGGACAACAGGTGGCAGACTTTGGCTCATCGGTAGAAAACTAAGACGATGCCATCAGTCTGTGAAGGAGTCTGTTTACACGACACTTGTGCTGTGGACGAATTCCAACTGTGTGTATTTGGTATTGTAGTCACAGGATACCAGGTTTTTACGTTCTGTGAAGTGTGCAATTTTGTATTTTTCAACACTCGAAGCTAGTCGTCAGTCTTTGCTTCAATTTGAAATCCTACCAATACTGAACAGGATTTTTCCATTCGCTTACAGTCACCACTAGCAAGCTGACGAGTTATGCTACCGGGATAGTGCAATCGGAGAAGAGTCTACATCTACATCTACGTCCATACTCCGCAAGCCACCTGACGGTGTGTGGTGGAGGGTACCTCAAGTACCTCTATCGGTTCTCCTTTCTATTCCAGTCTAGTATCGTTCGTTGAAAGACAGATTGTCGGTATGCCTCTGTGTGGGCTCTAATCTCTCTTATTTTATCCTCACGGTCTCTTCGCGAGATATACGTAGGAGGGAGCAATATACTGCTCGACTCCTCGGTGAAGGTATGTTCTCGAAACTTCGACAAAAGCCCGTACCGAGCTACTGAGCGTCTCTCCTGCAGAGTCTTCCACTGGAGTTTATCTGTCATCTCCATAACGCTTTCGCGATTACTAAATGATCCTGTAACGAAGCGCGCTGCTCTCCGTTGGATCTTCTCTATCTCTTCTATCAAACCTATCTGGTACGGATCCCACACTGCTGAGCAGTATTCGAGCATTGGGCGAACAAGTGTACTGTAACCTACTTCCTTTGTTTTCGGACTGCATTTCCTTAGCATTCTTCCAATTAATCTCAGTCTGGCATCTGCTTTACCGACGATCAACTTTATACGATCATTCCATTTTAAATCACTCCTAATGCCTACTCTCAGATAATTTATGGAAATTACCTGCTTCCAGTTGCTGACCTGCTATATTGTAGCTAAATGATAAGGGATCTTTCTTTCTATGTATTCGCAGCACATTACACTTGCCTACATTGAGATTCACTTGTCATTCCCTGCACCGTGCGTCAATTCGCTGCAGATCCTCCTGCATTTCAGTACAATTTTCATTTGTTACAACCTCTTGATACGCCACAGCATCATCCGCAAAAACCTCCGTGAACTTCCGATGTCATCCACAAGGTCATTTATGTATATTGTGAACAGCAACGGTCCTACGACACTCCCCTGCGGCACACCTGAGATCACTCTTACTTCAGAAGATGTCTCTCCATTGAGAATGACATGCTGCGGTCTGTTATATAGGAACTCTTCAATCCAATCACACAATTGGTCTGATAGTCCGTATGCTCTTACTTTGTTCATCAAACGCCTGTGGGTAACTGTATCGAACGCGTTGCGGAAGTCGAGAAACACGGCATCTACCTGGGAACCCGTGTCTATGGCCCTCTGAGTCTCGTGGACGAATAGCGCGAGCTGGGTTTCACACGATCGTCTTTTTCGAAACCTGTGCTGATTGCTACAGAGTAGACTTCTAGTCTCCATAAAAGTCATTATACTCGAACATAATACGTGTTCCAAAGTTCTACAACTGATCGACGTTAGAGATATAGGTCTATAGTTCCGCACATCTGTTCGAGGTCCCTTCTTGAAAGTGGGGGTGACCTGTGCCCTTTTCCAATTCTTTGGAACGCTACGCTCTTCTAGAGACCTACGGTACACCGCTGCAAGAAGGGGGCAAGTTCCTTCGCGTACTCTGTGTAAAATCGAACTGGTATCCGATCAGGTCCAGCCGTGTTTCCTGTTTTGAGCGATTTTAATTGTTTCTCTATCCCTCTGTCGTCTATTTCGATATCTACCATTTTGTCATCTGTTCGACAATCTAGAGAAGGAACTACAGTGCAGTCTTCCTCTGTGAAACAGCTTTGGAAAAAGACATTTAGTATTTCAGCCTTTAGTCTGTCATCCTCTGTTTCAGTACCATTTTTTAGTAATGTCACTTTTATACGAAAGGTACACGTCTTTAGGAGAGGAAGCGGATTACCATATAATAACATTTAAAAAAGACGTATTGCTGTTCACATATTTGTAGCAAAGAACAATGCACGAAAGGCAATCGTGACGGTCAGTACCTACTGGCAGCTAAGTGGTATTTGCTCGACAATTGTTTTTTATTTCATTTCTGGACATAAAGTTATTTGTGGTGGTCAAGATAGACGAGACAGTATTTATAACAGCACTTACACTCTCGTCACAGAATGAGGTGACCAAAGCCGTGGGACAGCGATACGCACACATACAGATGGCATTAGTTCGGCGTACAACAGGTATAAAAGGGCAGTGCATTGGCACAGCTGTCCTATGTACTCAGGTGGTTCCTGTGAAAAGGCTTCCAGTGTGATTACGGCTGCACTACGGGAATTAACAGCATCTCAAATAGCTTGGTAGCCGGACCTACACGCACGGGACATTCCTCTTCGCAAATCGTTACGGAATTCAATATTCTGAGATCCACGGTGTCGAGACTGTGCCGAGAATATGAAATTCCGGGCATTACCTCTCACCGTGTAGTGTGAAGTAACTGCAGAAATCAACTTGGGACACACGGCAACCGTACCCGTCAAGACAGTGCGATGAAATTTGGCGTTAACACGCCACGGCAGCAGGCGGCCGACACGAGTGTGTCTGCTAACGGCACGACGTCGCCGGCAGTGCCTCTCCCGGGCTCCTGACAGTGTCGTTGTTGTTGTTGTTGTTGTTGTTGTGGTCTTCAGTCCTGAGACTGGTTTGATGCAGCTCTCCATGCTACTCTATCCTGTGCAAGCTGCTTCAACTCCCAGTACCTACTGCAACCTACATCCTTCTGAATCTGCTCAATGTATTCATCTCTTGGTCTCCCTCTACGATTTTTACCCTCCACGCTGCCCTCCAATGCTAAATTTGTGATCTCTTGATGGCTGAGAACATGTCCTACCAACCGATCCCTTCTTCTAAATAAGTTGTGCCACAAACTTCTCTTCTCCCCAATCCTATTCAATACCTCCTCATTAGTTACGTGATCTACCCATCTAACCTTCAGCATTCGTCTGTAGCATCACATTTCGAAAGCTTCTATTCTCTTCTTGTCCAAACTATTTATTGTCCACGTTTCACTTCCATACATAGCTACACTCCATACAAATACTTTCAGAAACAACTTCCTGACACTTAAATCAATACTCGAGTTATTTTGCTCCCCAAATAGAAAACTCCTTTACTACCTTAAGTGTCTCATTTCCTAATCTAATCCCCTCAGCAGCACCCGATTTAATTCGACTACATTCCATTATCCTCGTTTTGCTTTTGTTGATGTTCATCTTATATCCTCCTTTCAAGACACTGTCCATTCCGTTCAACTGCTCTTCCAAGTCCTTTGAAGTCTCTGACAGAATTACAATGCCACAGGCGAACCTCACAGTTTTTATTTCTTCTCCGTGGATTTTAATGCCTACTCCGAATTTTTCTTTTGTTTCCTTTATTGCTTGCTCAATATACAGATAGAATAACATCGGGGAGAGGCTACAACCCTGTCTCACTCCCTTCCCAACCACTGCTCCTGACCGTATCGGTGTGAGACGCCAGGGTACGAGTGTGGCTCAGATCCCACAATGCGACAGATCCGATCTGTGCAAGTGGGTGTTGGCTCGATATAGGTGTGCGCCGAGCTGAATGAAATGGGCTCCGGTCCAACTGAACCGATGAGTGGCCGACTTCGTCACGGTCGGCTACTCGGGGACTAGTTGCGGGCATTCGTGGACTTCGCATTTCCAGTCGACGATCGAATTTTTGCGGATGACAGTGCACCGTGTTACTGGGCCACAGTTGTTTGCAGTCAGTAGGGAGAACTATCTGGACAGTTCGAGCAAACGGTACGGCCACCGTCCGACGCCTGAGGGGCACGATCGACAGGTCAGTTTGTGGACGAAGTACAGCACAGCCAAAACTTTCGCAACTGCAGACAGCTTCAGATGCGGCACGCCTCAATATTTCTGCACGTCGAGTCGGTGCACTGTGCCACGCAAAAGGATGTTAGACACGATATTAGAATGTATCCCATTACTTTTGGAACAAAGTGTATGATTTTATGAATGCCAATTTTCACTTTTTAACAGGAGGCAATTATTCTTTGAACTGTAGAAATATCTACAAAATGTTTGTTGGACATAGGAAAATCACAAGTAAATAATAGTAATAGGAATGACATATTTATCATTCCACATAAAACTTTTTGAATCTTTTTTTTTTTTTTTTTTTTTTTTTTTTCCCTTCATCTTTCTGCAGTATCTTCCTTCCACAGCTCTGAAATGTACAACACTAACAAGGGGAGCCCACAACGTTTGGAACGTGGATTTACTTCAAACTTCGTCCACTCGTAGTACTCCATTAGGACAACAAAATGTGTAAGCTGTAGCGTGTACTTCTAAAGCGTTATTGAGAAAATCGCAAGATAATTTCGGTCGTCAAATATATACCTGTGCGTGGCCATTTTCAACATGAAGCGCCGGCAGCCGAGGGGAGCCAGCACAGTAACTCGGCGTGTTCAGTCAGAGGGTTAGCTGCCCTCTGTAATAAAAAAACTGAGTTAACAGATCAACAACGAACTGAAATGGGTGTCTTTCCACGTCTGCCCTGAGCAGATACAATGAACAAAATTAGATAAAAAAATAAATAAATAAAAATAAAAAAAATATGCGCTCCAGCCCCATTATCGCGGGATTGCTGGATCGAGTCCCGTTAGCCAGTTTTTCTTTTGTTTTCAACACGGTAATTTTATATTGCAATTGATATAATGGGAAAAGTACGTGTAATCGGATGAACTTTTATTCATTTTACAATGTTATTTGGCAGTCTACAAATTTATATTATCACAAATAATATAATATTCATAACTAGCGACTAGTATACGACGAAACGCATACAGTGATACTGAAAATGTATGCCTGTCCACGATTTGAGAAATCCCTCATACCTGGAAGGAGCCAGTAGCGACTTGTTACCTCCAAGTTTTGACCGGCACAGACGGCTTTCGAAAGATGTACAATTAATAGTCGCTTTCGACATTACGAGTACAAGTTGCACAAGGTTATTTTTCGTAAAAACATGGAAAACATAAAGTTAAACGGCACCAGCTGCACTGAGTAAATGCTATGTTTCCGCATACGCAAGGTCTTTCGAGGTTTTCCACGGAAAAGCAAACCTCGTTAACATTTTCAGAAACGTCTCTTTCAGCTGATAATTTGGAAGCAAACCATGCATAACGCAGTATTTCCTTAAATATAGGTGCCGATAACTGGTCGTGCAGGGTCGAGTGTATTTTAATAGCGTCTTCAGGAAAAGCTATTTGTCGTTCTCTTTCGATTAAATATGAACAATTTTGAAGACACGGGCAAGCGTACATTTTCAGTATCACTTTATGCGTTTGGTCGTTTACTAGTCGATAGTTACGAATATTATATTATTTGTGATAACAAAAAAATTGTAGACTGCCAAATAACATTGTAAAATTAATACAAGTTCATCCGATTACACGTATTTTTCCCATTATATCAATTGCAATATAAATAGTAAACAAAATTACCGTGTCGAAAATAAAAGATAAACTGACGAACGGGACTCGATCCAGCGATCCCATAATTACGGGGCTCGAACGCAAACCACTCGGCTTCCGCCGCTTCACGTTAAAAATGGCCACGCATAGGCATATATTGGACGACCGAAATTATCTTGCGATTTTCTCAATAACGCTCGAGAAGTACGCGCTACTGCTTACACATTTTGCTGTGCTCATCGAGTACTACGAGTGTACAAAGTTTGAAGTAAATCTGCATTCCAAACATTGTGGCCTCCCTTTGTAAGGAAGATGCACTAACTTTCACAACGCACTGAGAACAGCCACGAATTTCCTATACGGTTAGGCCAAATTGTAGTGCTTCGAGAATTTCGGAGTAAATTCTAGAACGACTCTGTCTTCCAGCATTTTCACCACCCGATATTTTAGAAGTGAGTGGGAGAAACGAATACACCCTACTGCACACGTCTATTTGTACGTGCAGGTAGAGAAAAACTGTTACGAGGAAAAGAGGGACCCGGCAGCCGAACGGTGGAAGCCGAGTACCTGCTGTACAGTCCACGGAGCCTTCGTGTACGGGTCGAGAAGAAAAAGGAAACTTTGTGTAGTACTCTGTGCTCTTTAGTGTCTCTGCCGATTGTAAAAAGACTAACGAACAAACTAATATAGATTTTTATGTTCGTTGACGTATTGTACTCGTTTGAGACTACAGACTTTTGCATTACTTCAAGTCTCGGCTACGAACGAAGCAAGACACGTGTATACTATTGGAATATGTGTAAATGAGTCTAATGTTTAACGAATAAAAGCTCGCAGAAGTTATTGTCTGTGAAAGTTGAAAACATACGGTGACTGAACTGGAAAGTATTTTACGAGTACCAAAATTATTCCACGGATAGAGAAGTATTTTAGTAAATTCCTTTAACCAGCTACAGTCTTCGGAGAAGAAGCTTTCGGGAGATCGATGTCGCCGATTACCCCGAGAAGAGGACCGGCTACACACAACGTTAACCGAATTGAGAGACGTCTGTGCCTCGTAACCCGATACCACACCGCCTCCCGTAGTTCGAAAACCGTTAGAAAATCAGTCGAACCCGTCTGCCACACAAGGTTTTCACATGTACCGGTCACGAACACTAATGTGTGCCACTCGCTGATAGTTACCGAAAATAGACCCAAAAGCTTCTGAGCCTTTCAATTGAAATTAGGGTACAAAAATGCGCAATGAGTTAGGGAACAATGCAATAAGCATAAACCGGAAATGAGGCAGGTGTTAGGTCACGTGACATACGTGACCATTAGTGAAAAACATGATGGGGCACCGGATTTCTTATTCTATTATACAATGCAGACAAGTGTTTGACACGTATTTAGAGAGCGTGGGACCAGATGTCTGACCACATTCAGATTGTCCGATCTCCCACGTTCCCGCCCAGCAAATTAATGACGAGGGGTCAGTGTGCGAGCCAGCCCGGATGCGGTTTTCAGGTGGTTTTTGGCGAGTACTAGGCCGGTTCCCATGTTCCACTGCAAACGTGTATTACACAAACATTTAGAACACTTCCTCACTCTTTTCTATACACAGGCAGAGTGGGGGCAGAGGTGGGCAGGGTGGCGAGGGGCAGGTTGAACGGTGACCTTCACTGTTTGGTCTCCTGGAGCACTTACTCGGCATCTGCCTCCGTACTGTCAGTACTGTCAGCTTTGACAGCAAGACTTTTTTTAATAAAAAACGCCATCACAGGAGGAGCAAGGTATACCACCAGCACTTTCTGTTTTTTCTTTCTTGCCACAACATAAGACTACGACAACGGTTGTACTACCCTCCACGACAGCCGTGTACGGCACGAGGCTGCCCTCTTCACCTGCTAACTACAATGACTTTTCACGAGCACTGGAAAACGTGTAACGAGGCAGGGTTGTCCACTGCTATCCTGTTTTGGTTTTACACTCCTTCAGTAACTTAGTTAAGCAATGAACTTTTATTTTTTTTCATTTTCACTACTCAGATTCCGACTACAGATTCTGTGGCCTTCAGCCTCATAGTACAGAATTCAGAAATAGCTTAAATAAAATTCCCCTAGTAAAATCTATTATTTCAGTACATTCTAATGTCTATTCCGAAAGTAATGAGCTAATTAATTTGATTGGAAATGCATCCTATTAAAAGTTATAAACAATGACGTATGTTGTGCAATACACATTAAGTAAAATTCGAGTGAGCTAATAGATTGAATTCAGCTATAAGACTGCATCCAAAAGAAAGCCTAAATTTTACTGACTCCAGCAAAGTGTTTAAATTAACCTAAAGTCTATTAGTTAAATAGATCTTAAGACTTGAAACCTGTAGCCTGTATGACTTTCAGTGCCAATTTTGACCGAACAACTGAATAATTCTGAGATCTGCTTCGATACGTTGCTACCTTTATTTTTCTACGTAAAATGACTCCGGGCTCAACTTTGTAAGTGCATTAATCAAGAATTAAGTAAATTTTAATATGTAAAAATTATTGTTCAAGAGGGCTGCCACGGTTATAAGTCGTGAATTCCCACGGCGGAGGCATAAGTTAGTTCTGCGTATTTCAATTGATACAGCTCACTCGTGTTATTTAAATAATAAAACCCAATAGTTAACTTCAAAACCAATTAGAAAGGATCATTTTAACCCTGGGAAATTATAAACTATAATTTATTAACAGAAATAGTCAAATATTCAAGCGCTCGTGTATATAAGGTCCGAGCTGGTGCAGTTCTAAGTTAATTCTCGGTCAGATTCTCTCGGAGCAAAAGTGCAGCAAGTTGGTTAATTTTTTGGTAATTGTAATTGTGAACTTTGTTAAAGACTGGAAGTTTCTGACCTACCTAATGTGACGATTATTAAGTGTAAGAGGCCCGGTCACACGAAAATTGTATGTGTGAGTGATAACAAATAAATCGGACAGTGGTCGACATAAATGTTCGACAATGAATGCGATCTTGACATTTGATTTTGGAAAACTTAATGTAGGATCCTGGCTTCTTAAATTCAGTGTGTTTAGGTGAGACGGACACAGCCACCGGGAAGACAATATCGAATAAGCAAAGCGAGGTAGGTCGAGAACACTGCGCACTATCTACTGGGTGAGGAAATGTTTCAACACCGGTACATCCGGTTGTGACGTGAACTTAAAGAGGCATCACAAACGAGGACATGTCCCGGCACGTGACAAACGGTCCGACGTATACACAAAGAGAGAGGATTGTTTGGCTCCAGGTCTCCAGCCTTCAGCCCCCGGTTCGGTTTCGATATACTGATGATGTCTCTGATATATGGACTCGTGGTGAGCCTGTTCGGTAAAAATTTTTGGGATTTATAAGCACATTCTCCCACTTAAATTTCACATCACCCTATTCCGAATACCGTGCCAGCCATCTGTCTACACCACAGCTCCTACCCCTGTGACCAGCCCTACTGCAAGACTTGCCCTACCACCCTCCTATCACCACCTATACCAGCCCCGTAAGTGGCAAAACATAGCCTATCAAATGTGAAACAACACGTCATATACCAATTGTTATGTAAATGCAATTCCACCTTTTACTTCAGCACGACTATTACCAAGCTATCAACTACAACAAATGGGCATAGGCAGAGGGTGTATTTGGCAACACGCAATATCCTGTTGCAGAACATGCTCTGTCTATCCCCCCCCCCCCCCCCCCACCACCACTCTCTCTCTCTCTCTCTCTCTCTCTCTCTCTCTCTCTCTCTCTCTCTCTCTCTCTCTCACACACACACACACACATACAATGTACTTTGCTTTCTGCTCTTATTAACTCATGCATGACATTTTGGCAGTAATGTCTGGTTTGCATATTTCCTATCTTCCACCTTTAAGCCCTCAGGTTTTCATATCTCATCCAGTGCTGTTTCCTACAATCAGTCTTTCCTTCTCATCCTGTCTGATAAGTATTCTCTGACCTGGGGTTCTGGATAGCTATTCCGAACTCTCAAAATTCCCTAAACTCTGCCACTACTTTTCATTTACTCTTCTTCTTTCCTCTTCAACCCATCTGCCAGAAGGAGCCACTGCATCCAAAAGCTTGCAAATTTAAGTACCTAAGTGTGTTCTACTGCCACTGCTTGGTGAGCAGATTTTTTATTTCTCCAACTACACTATATTTTCAAAATTTGATTATTTTGATTGATATAAATATTTTTATGTATCATATCTACTTACTTGTTATGGAAAGTCCAGTATGGAATAACAATACAGGGTGTTCCACTCAAACTCTCCTGATTTCAAGGACCCAGGAGAGAAAAACCACAGTAGATATGACAATGAAAAAGGCACCACATTGTAGAGCATCTCAAAGAATTTATATTCCCACATCAGAAGTGCCAAGTATCGTCACCAGAGTGCAGCACGGTCGCACAAAGTGAAAATGGCAACTCCACAGCAGCGCATGCCAGCAGTAGTGTGGTTTGAAGAAACAAAATTGCCGATTACTGTGCAAAGAAATTATCGTCCTGTGTACGAATGTGATCCACCTGATGTGAAAACAGTTAACAGACGGTATAGGGAGTTTGTGGCAACAGGAAGTGTTCTGAAACATTCCGGTGGTGCACGTTACGGAGTTTCAGACGAGACAGTGGAGGACATCAGACAAACATTTCTCAGAAGCCAACGGAAGTCAATTCGTCAAGCGTCTAAGCAACTTGATGTACCTCCATCAACATTGCATCGTGTAGTTCACCAGCATCTCCGTCTGTGTGCTTACAAAGTGTAAATTCTGCAACATCTGACGCCGAACGACAAACCTCGCCGACAACAATTTGCTGCAGATATGCTGCAGTGTGTCGATAGGGATGCCAGCTTCCCGGAAAGATGTTTATTCTCAGATGAGGCAACCTTTCATCTATCAGGAAGGGTTAATAGGCATAATGTTTGGATTTGTGGTTTGCAAAATCCGCACATTGAACATGTTCGTGATAGCCCTAAGATTAATGTCCGGTGCTGGCTATTGCACGACGGAATTGTTGGACCGTTCTTTTTTGCGCAACAAACAGTGAATGGGTCAGTGTATCTGGACACGTTGGAGCAGTTTGTGTACCCTCAGATACAAGACTTGCAACCCAACATCATTTTTCAACAAGATGGAGCTCCACCGTGTTAGTCAACAGCTGTTTGCAAGTTCACGGATAGGAAATTTTCCAATCGTCGGATCGGATGCGGAGGACCCAATGCCTGGCCACCACGTTCAGCAGACATTACGCCGCTCGATTTCTCCGTGTGGGGAGTCGTGAAGGATGGCACGTTTGCGACCAAAGTGGGCGAAATTCCTACGTTGCGACATAGTATCACTAATGCGATTGCAACAATAACAGACGAAATGTTACAAGGAACTTGGTAAGAAATTGAATATACCAATATTCGTGCTACAAACGGTTCACATGCAGAGGTGTATTGACGATAAATGAATAAATTCTATGAGATGCTCTACAATGTGGTGCATTTTTCATTGTCGTATCTACTGTGGTTTTTCTCTCCAGGGTCTTTGAAATCAGAGAGGTTTGAGTGGGACACCGTATAATATGGAAACGATAGATTGCTACATACTACGTACGAGAAGGTGTCGCCTTAGTGCTCCGAGACAATGCCTGTGTGTGTGTGTGTGTGTGTGTGTGTGTGTGTGTGTGTGTGTGTGTGTGTGTGTGTGTGTGTGTGTAATGTTCTTGGGTGTATGTGGTCAATTTTCTACTTCTAGAAGAGGACACTGTCCAAAAGCTGACATATTTCTAGCATTATTTGTCTGCAACACAGTGCACCTTTATGTGGTGAGTCGGAATCTACACTTTCCATATTATTATTATTGTGTGATATTTAAATTTTTGTACACAAACAAAATGAATTTCGTAATGGAGGGAAGTGGCAGGTTGCAGTAGTTACGCAGAGGCGAACTGAAGCTCACATAAACAACAAGATAACTCCTCGGTATTTTAGCGTTTCTAATATTTCACAGCCACTGTCATTTTAAGCACAGAATTCGTGCACAACGTTGATGTCAATTTTCATTTACTGTGATCCAATATGGCTTCAGTTGCACATAATAATAATAATAGCAATAATAGCAGCAAGAAAATACCTGGAAACACAAGGTTCCCAACTAGCCTACCTCTGATACGCACAGCTTACACGGCCCTCTTTTGGCGTGGACCGCATCTTTCTCTGCAGCTGCTTTCTCAAACACGTGTAACTTAACCCCATTTTTCTCTGGAGCTGTTTTTTCGCACACCTGTAACAGAATCCGTGAAATTCTGTATTAAACCGAGGGGAGACTAAACACCCGGGTAACTCTCGACAGTGCGAAGACCTACCTGAGCTTCATCCCAGCCACATTTCTTCACATTGTCTTCAATCCATTCCCTCTTCAAACCTTCCAAATCAAATACCTGCAACACAAGCCATTTATTATTTAGGTATTTATGCATTTACGAGGGTTGTTTTTTAAGTAAGGGCCGTTTTTTTTTTAAAAAAAAAGATACAAATACTTTTGTAAAAAACTTTTATTTTCTGATTCTACACACTTTTACCTATTTTTCTACATAGTTGCCTTGTTTATTTAAGCACTTGTCATACCGTACAACCAAGTTTTTAATTCCCTCTTCAAAGAATTCGGCCGCCTGCTCCGACAGCCGAGAGTTCACGGCCGCTTTCACTTCGTCGTCGTCATTGAAGCGCTGCCCGCCAAGATGGTGTTTCAGGTACGGGAAAAGGTGAAAATCGCTAGGAGCCAGATCGGGGCTGTACGGTGCACGGTCCAAAACTTCCCAGCCAAAAGAATCAATCAAATCCAGAGTCTTTTGAGAGGTGTGAGGCCTAGCGTTATCGTGCAGGAGCAAAACTCCTTTAGTCAGCGTGCCGCGCCTTTTGTTTTGAATTGCTCTGCGGAGCTTCTTTAGAGTTGCACAGTAGGCATCCGAGTTGATTGCCGTTCCTTGTGGCATAAAGTCCACTAGCAAAACACCGCGCCGGTCCCAGAACACAGTTGCTACAATCTTGCGCTTTGACAGTGTCTGTTTGGCTTTGACCTTGACGGGTGAGGTCATCTTTCGCCATTCCGTCGATTGTCGCTTGCTTTCTGGAGTGATACGGGATACCCACGTTTCATCTCCCGTGACAATTTGACTCGACATGTCATCCCCTTCTTCCTTGTAACGAATCAAAAAGTCCAATGAAGTGGCAAATCTCTTCCCTTTGTGGTCCTCTGTGAGGAGTCTGCGTACCCACTGAGAACACAGTTTCTCAAAGTTTAGGTTTTCAGACACAATTTTGTACAAAACCGATCTCGAAACTTGTGGAAATTCCAAAGAAATAGTGGAAATTGTGAATCTTTTGTCACGAATCTTTGTTTCGACTGCAGCCACCAAATCATCTGCGATCACAGTGGGCCGGCCCGAGCGTTCTTCGTCACGGACGTTTTGACAGCCATTTTTAAACTCTCTAACCCATTGACGCACTTTACCTTCATTCATTGCATTCCAGCCATAAACTTCTGTTAACTGACGATGAATTTCTGCAGCTGATAGGCTTCTCGCGGTCAAAAAACGTATCACTGACCGTATCTCACACGCGGCAGGCGATTCAATAATTGTAAACATTATAAAGTAGCACAGCGATGCGTACACGTCAGCTACAGAGCTGCAACTTGCATCAGTGTGAACGGGAAGGATGCCGGCAAGTGGCGCAGTGGCTTGTTGCGGCGTCCGCGCGAACTACGGGACTATACGCGCCAACGGCCCTTACTTAAAAAACAGCCCTCATACTTTACATAGCACAATTAGCATCTTCAAACCATCTCTTACATCTAACCAATATCTTTAGTGAGTCAACATTACAACATGTATAGTACATGGACAGTATACAGTGATAATAATAACAATAATGTCCAAAGCACATGGAAGGGAATCTATATTTGAGAAGGGAGTGAGTCACGGTTGTACCCCATCTTCAGTGTTATCTGTACATTGAGCAAGGTGTGGAAAACAGAGAGTGAGAGAGAGTGAGAGAGAGAGAGAGAGAGAGAGAGAGAGAGAGAGAGAGAGAGAGAGAGAGAGAACCAAGGAGAAATCTGGAAGAAGACCAATGTTCAGCAAGAAGAAATAAACAGCTTAAGGTTTCCTGGCACTGTAATTCTGCCTACAATGGCAAAAGAGTGAAATAGTTGGAAGAGCAGTCGAACGCAATGGACAGTATCTCGAAAAGCGATTAAATGTAAAAGTAAGACGAGGGTAGTGGAATGCAGTCAAATTTAATAAGTCGATGCTGAGATTACAGATGAGTAACTTTCCTACTCGGGCAGGAAAGTAACTGATAATGGCTACAGTAGAGAGGATATACGAAGTGAAATGCAGTCTGACACTGAGAAGACATGCATTCATGTAGAAGAGGAATTTATTAATGTCTAATATAAATTTAAATATTAGGAAGTCTTTCCTGAAGGTATTTGTCTGAATTCCAGCCTTCTGCAGCAGTGAAACACCGATGATAAAGAGTTCAGAGCAGACGAGAACAGAAGCTTTTAAAATGCGGTGTAACAGAAGAATTCAGAAGATTGGATGGGCAGATTGTATAGCTTATGAGGTGGTGTAGACTATCACTATACTGCATATTGAAATGTCTTTAACCCTCTTTCATGTAGACACATATATCATTCAGATTTTGTGATCAGATTAACAATTTCTTGGCAGGAAGAATGCAGCATGTTATCTTCCATGTGGAGTCACCAACGGACGAAATAACTTCTATCGTGCACAGAGACGCAGAATTACACACGTCAAAAACAAGTTTTGCATCACCTCAGTTTCGGAACCTGTACAGCAAAATTGGAACAGAGGTCAACATAAACATTATTTCTGCCCTTTTTATTGCTTTTATTGCACCACCATACAGCGAAACCTTCAGAGATGGTAGTCGAGACTGCTGTACACACTGGTACCTCTAATACCCAGTAGCACATCCTCTTGCACTGAGGCATGCCTGTATTCGTCGTGGCATACTGCCCACAAGTTCATCAACGCACTGCCGGTACAGACTGTCCCACTCCTCAATGGTGATTCGCCGTAGATCTCTCACAATGATTGGTGGGTCACTTCGTTCGTAAACAGCCCTTTTCAATCTATCCCGGGCACGTTCAATAGGATTCATGTCTGGAGAACATGCTGGCCACTCTAGTCGAGCACGTTGTTCACGATGAGGGCACAAATTGTCATTCATGAAGACAAATGCCTCACCACTATGCTGCCAATATGGTTGCACTATGGGTCAGAGGATGGCATTCACATACCGTACTGCCATTACGGCGCCTTCCGTGACCACCAGCGGCGTACGTCGGCCCCACATAATGCCACCCCAAAACAGCAGGGGACCTCCGCCTTGCTGCACTCGCTGGACAGTGGGTCTGAGGCGTTCAGCCTGACCGGGTTGCGTCAAGCACGTCTCCGACGATTGTCCGGTTGAAGGCATATGCGACACTCATCAGCGAAGAGATCGTGATGCCAATCCTAAGCGGTCCATTCGGCATGTTGTCGGGCCCATCTGTATTGCACTGCACGGTGTCGTGGTTGCAAAGATGGACCTCGCCGTGGACGTCGGGAGTGAAGTTGCGCATCGTGCAGCCTATTGTGCACAGTTTGAGTCGTAACACGACGTCCTGGGGTTTCACGAGTAGCATTATTCAACGTGGTGGTGTTGCTGTCAGGGTTCCTCCGAGCCATAATCCGTAGGTAGCGGTCATCCACTGCAGTAGTAGCCCTCGGGCAGCCTGAGCGAGGCATGTCATCGACAGTTCCTGTCTCTTTGTATCTCCTCCGTGTCCGAACAACATCGCTTTGGTTCACTCCGAGACGCCTGGACACTACCCTTGTTGAGAGCCCTTCCTGGCACAAAGTAACAATGCGGACGCGATCGAACCGCGGTATTGGCCGTCTGGGCACGGTTGAACTACAGACAACACGAGCCGTGTACCTCCTTCCTGGTGGAATGACTGGAACTGATCGGCTGTCGGACCCCCTCCGTCTAATAGGCGCTGCTCGTGCCTGGTTGTTTACATCTTTGGGCAGGTTTAGTGACCTCTCTGAATAGTCAAAGGGACTGTGTCTGTGGTACAATATCCACAGTCAACGTCTGTCTTCAGGAGTTCTGGGAACCGGGGTGATGCAAAACTCTTTTTGGTGTGTGTATTACGGCACATCCTAACAGAAGGTATCAGCTGATACAACACATCTGAAACATCAACAAGCAGTCACTTTAATAAGGGAAAGGGGGACGGGGGTGGGGGGATAAAGGTTGCACAAGTAGACCACAGACCACAACCATAGAGATGAAGAGAGACCATCACAGACAGCTGCAGACGACAAGTCTTTAGACTGAGAACTACAAAATATATATATAGACAGACAGACGCCCCTGCACACTCCAGATTAAAACCTTCAACAAAATACATTTATTTGTGAGTAAAAGTGGACAAAAAGTGAGAGGACAAACAAGCTTTATCCTCCTCTTGGATGTGCAGGTCTTTCAGTAAGAAACGTTTTACAGGGTAATTTGTTGCACAGCCACACAGATGAAATGCAGGAACTGGAGAACGATTTGGTGACAGGCAAAGGCACAGTCGAGATGCCGCACGTATGAAATCTGGCACTGCAGTTTTGGAATGAGGGCAAGTATTTAATATGTGAGGAGAGGCACTAAGGAACCAATGATGTGAACAGAGTGGTGTCACAATCACTTCACCTTCTTTCTCTCTCTGTGCCAGGAAGCAGTAACAGGAATGTGGTGCATACCTTAATTTTTGTCGCTTCTGGGAGCGGAAGTGTAGCTGCACATTGATCGTGTCCCGGTTCAATTTTGATACATACAGGATCCTGCAAAAGACATTACTTTGCTGTAAAGAACCACACAATACAAAGAATCACACTCTGAAAACTGCAATGCAAAAATTAATGTCTTCTCCAAATGGAGTCGAGCAGTGGATACGTATAGCAATGCTACTACCAAACATACTGCAGCCTGAACTGTCTTTACCCTTCTTTCATGTAGGCAAGTGTATCATTCTAATTTTGTGACTAGATTGACGATTTCTTGGCAGGAAGAATGCAGTACGTTATCTTACACGGGGTGTCATCGATGGGTGAAGTAACTTCTGTAATGCCCCGGGGAAGTGTGTCGGGACCCTCACTGTGCGTATTGTATATTAATGAGCTGGTGGATCAATTGAATAGCAACCTCAGACTCATTACAAATGATGCGGTTACCTATAATGAGGTACAGTATGAAAAACCTGCACAAAGTTCCATCTGATCTTGATAAATTTACAAGGTGGTGAAAAGACTGTCAACTTTCTTTGAATGTTTACAAATGTGAAACTTTGCACTTCACATAAGGAAAAAAAAATATAATTCTATGGCAACAACATCAATGAGTCACAGCTGGAATCGGGTAACTCATACAAATACCAAGATATCTATATACAGGGTGTATACGTGGACAAGGAAAAAAAAATTCCCGGATTTTTCCCGGCTAAAAATAACTTTCTCCCGGGTGAAAATACACTTTTTCCATCTTAACTGACTGTACACTCTTCCTCGGCACTGTAAAACTCATCAATTATTTGAATGTTTATGGTTTTATATACCGACGTAGAATTTCCCGGCACTTTAGAAAATGAAACTTAAGGGGCGGGGGGGAGGGGGGGCGGGGGCGGCACACGTTTTGAAAGACCTTTGATGTGCAGCAACATGTACGCTGCATATTTCCGTATTACGAAGGTATAAATTTTAATTCCACCAAACACAGCATGTCACTTTCCGAAGCATTGAAATTGTGATTGCGATGCGCTTTTGAACACACAAATAAGAAAAGTTAATGGTTTAAATTAATATACATAGCATTCACATATAATAGTGGTCTCAATGATAAATAAGCTGGAAGAGAAGCTAAACTTCCACATATAATGTTGATGTTTTTGCTCGTGTTACACTTTAAGATACATCACACAAATGTGGCAGTAAAATTTTTTAATAACAACGTAAATGTCTGATCTTCTGGGCTCAAAATTCTTTTAAATGGTCGTCCTCAAAGAGTTGATTTTTAAATGAGAGTCAAACGCTTTGTGATTTAAGAAATTCATCGTACATTCTCGCACATAGTTAATCTTGCGTAAAAGGAAATTTGGTTTGAATAACGCTTTTCAGACCACCATTCGCAATATTTTCCTGCGACCTGTTAGAAATACACTCCTGGAAATTGAAATAAGAACACCGTGAATTCATTGTCCCAGGAAGGGGAAACTTTATTGACACATTCCTGGGGTCAGATACATCACATGATCACACTGACAGAACCACAGGCACATAGACACAGGCAACAGAGCATGCACAATGGCGGCACTAGTACAGTGTATATCCACCTTTCGCAGCAATGCAGGCTGCTATTCTCCCATGGAGACGATCGTAGAGATGCTGGATGTAGTCCTGTGGAACGGCTTGCCATGCCACTTCCACCTGGCGCCTCAGTTGGACCAGCGTTCGTGCTGGACGTGCAGACCGCGTGAGACGACGCTTCATCCAGTCCCAAACATGCTCAATGGGGGACAGATCCGGAGATCTTGCTGGCCAGGGTAGTTGACTTACACCTTCTAGAGCACGTTGGGTGGCACGGGATACATGCGGACGTGCATTGTCCTGTTGGAACAGCAAGTTCCCTTGCCGGTCTAGGAATGGTAGAACGATGGGTTCGATGACGGTTTGGATGTACCGTGCACTATTCAGTGTCCCCTCGACGATCACCAGTGATGTACGGCCAGTGTAGGAGATCGCTCCCCACACCATGATGCCGGGTGTTGGCCCTGTGTGCCTCGGTCGTATGCAGTCCCGATTGTGGCGCTCACCTGCACGGCGCCAAACACGCATACGACCATCATTGGCACCGAGGCAGAAGCGACTCTCATCGCTGAAGACGACACGTCTCCATTCGTCCCTCCATTCACGCCTGTCGCGACACCACTGGAGGCGGGCTGCACGATGTTGGGGCGTGAGCGGAAGACGGCCTAACGGTGTGCGGGACCGTAGCCCAGCTTCATGGAGACGGTTGCGAATGGACCTCGCCAATACCCCAGGAGCAACAGTGTCCCTAATTTGCTGGGAAGTGGCGGTGCGGTCCCCTACGGCACTGCGTAGGATCCTACGGTCTCGGCGTGCATCCGTGCGTCGCTGCGGTCCGGTCCCAGGTCGACGGGCACGTGCACCTTCCGCCGACCACTGGCGACAACATCGATGTACTGTGGAGACCTCACACCCCACGTGTTGAGCAATTCGGCGGTACGTCCACCCGGCCTCCCGCATGCCCACTATACGCCCTCGCTCAAAGTCCGTCAACTGCACATACGGTTCACGTCCACGCTGTCGCGGCATGCTACCAGTGTTAAAGACTGCGATGGAGCTCCGTATGCCACGGCAAACTGGCTGACACTGACGGCGGCGGTGCAGAAATGCTGCGCAGCTAGCGCCATTCGACGGCCAACACCGCGGTTCCTGGTGTGTCCGCAGTGCCGTGCGTGTGATCATTGCTTGTACAGCCCTCTTGCAGTGTCCGGAGCAAGTATGGTGGGTCTGACACACCGGTGTCAATGTGTTCTTTTTTCCATTTCCAGGAGTGTAGATTCGTTTCAGCAGTTGGAAGATAGCGCCAGATAACAGGCGTCACCACGCTTACGCAGCTACGATGACGTAGGAAGCCCATACGCTCGTACGTGTAAAACATTAAAAGATCTTACATTATGTCATAAAAGAAAGAAGACATCAGAGGATACTTCAAGAGCATCGGAATTTCGTGAACCATGCTAAAATGCAAAATTCGGCTTAAAATGCACATTCGTATGTCCAGATTCGTATGTAAATTTTCTTGGAGTACCAGTACTGTATTATCTCATGTTTGGTTCTTTATTATGGCATAATGCCATACATGCACTTGAAATGCAGCGAACAATTGAAATTAGGCAATAATGTGAAATTAAACACTTCATTTCAAATAAAGCAGAAAAGATTAATGAAACCCAAATCTCTTTAGCAAACCAACAAAAATAACTTCATTGTTCTGCAAGGTGATTAGTACTCGACCGTCAGGAAGGTGGAAATAAAATCTGAAACTAATAAAATATTTTAGCCTTCCGTAATTATGCGAACGTATTTTAATTAATTTGATAACTCGCGGCCGCAAAAATACATTTGTTATCAATTAACGTGAGAGCAACAAACAAAGAGGAAACAACAAAATCGGTGAACATAATAAACACAGGTCACATGGAGACGACCCACCTCACCACCACAACTCAGACTGCTCTGGGCATCAGTTCCGGATTTACTACGTTTCCGAACAGGGGCAATATTAAGTAGTGGTGCCCAGCCACACTTCTGTAACCAGAAGCGAAAGAAGGTAAAACTCATGCGCGGCTCAACTGCACATGCGCAAGAGCCCGCCCGCAACTGCTCAAACGAATCTAATTAAAACAATTGTCACGTCACCCTCATCGGAGGCAATTTGTCGTAATAAAGCATTACATAGTTTGCTAAAGCCTTTGACACACTTTGCTGTTGGCAGACGCTTGTATGAACACTGTGTTTTGTTGTTGTATACAGCGCATTTCCTTTGCAACTTAAGTTTTATTTTCGTTTTTTTTTTACCTCTTGTTCACGTTTTGTTGCTGCAGCATTATTCTGCAATAGTGGGATACACTAATATCCTTTGTTGAAGTATTGGTTCTTGCCAGTCAAAATCACAAAAATTTAAATGAAAACTAAAACAATGAAAAATTGCCGGAATTCTAAACAATTCCCGGGTTTTTCCAGGTTTTCTCCCGGATGAAAAAATTCCCGAGTTTTTCCCGGATCTCCCGGTTGTTCCAGGTTGTATACACCCTGATATAAGAATTTGTGGGGATACGAAGTAAAACTGTCACATACGATTAGCCACAGGGAAAGCTTGTGGCGCACATCAGTTCACTGGTGGAATACTACGGCCATCCAATCGGTGTGCGAGGAGACTGTTTACAGAACACCTGTGCTGTTGACTGGTGCCAACTGTGTCTCTTTGATAGCGTAGAAACAGGGCAGCAGTTTTCGTGAAGTGAGCAGTTTTGCACTTCTGAACATTTAAAGCCGATTGCCAGTTTTTGCTTCACTCTAAAATCTTATCAATACTCAGCAGTGTTTTTTCCATTTGTGTACAGTCACAGCTGACAAATTATGTTAGCCTCGATAGTGCTAGTAGAGAAGAGTCAATCTTGTATTGTGTTTTAGTAATGTCACATTTACATTAAAGCTACAGGGTGATACATTTTTTAACATGTGTTAAGAAGAGGAAGTGGATTACCAAGTAAAAACATTTAAAAAAGACATACTACTCTTCACACGTTTGTAGTAAACAAGGATACAAGAAAGGCAACGTGCTTGGTGTATGATTTTATGAACCTCACTTTCCACTACAGCATGTTGTTATCCTTTGAACTACTGAAACACAAGTAAATAACAATAATAATAATAATAATAATAATAATAATAATAATAATAACATCTGAAACCTAGAGATCAAGCAGACACAGCAAACCCAGCAAAATATCTCCCCATAACATGCCTACCAACAATATACAAAATATTAACTTCAGTCATTACACAGAAATTAATGACACATACAACACAGAACAAAATTATAAATGAAGAACAAAAAGGCTGCTGCAAAGGAGCACGAGGATGTAAAGAGCAACTGATAATAGATGCAGAGGTGACATATCAAGCTAAAACTAAACAAAGGTCACTACACTACGCATACATTGATTACCGAAAAGCTTTTGATAGTGTACCCCACTCATGGTTACTGCAGATATTGGAAATATACAAAGTAGATCCTAAATTAATACAGTTCCTAAACATAGTAATGAAAAATTGGAAAACCACACTTAATATCCAAACAAATTCAAATAATCACACATCACAGCCAATACAGATTAAGCGTGGAATATACCAATGAGACTCATTAAGTCCTTTCTGGTTCTGTCTTGCTCTGAACCCACTATCCAACATGCTAAATAATACAAATTATGGATACAATATTACTGGAACATACCCACACAAAATCACACATTTGCTATACATGGATGATCTAAAACTACTGGCAGCAACAAATCAACAACTCAACCAATTACTAAAGATAACAGAAGTATTCAGCAATCATATAAATATGGCTTTTGGAACAGACAAATGTAAGAAAAATAGCATAGTCAAGGGAAAACACACTAAACAAGAAGATTACATATTGGATAACCACAGCGACTGCATAGAAGCGATGGAAAAAACAGATGCCTATAAATATCTAGGATACAGACAAAAAATAGGAATAGATAATACAAATATTAAAGAAGAACTAAAAGAAAAATACAGACAAAGACTAACAAAAATACTGAAAACAGAATTGACAGCAAGAAACAAGACAAAAGCTATAAATACTTACGCTATACCAATATTGACCTACTCATTTGGAGTAGTGAAATGGAGTAACACAGACCTAGAAGCACTCAATACACTTACACGATCACAATGCCACAAATATAGAATACATCACATACATTCAGCAACTGAAAGATTCACATTAAGCAGAAAGGAAGGAGGAAGGGGATTTATCGGCATAAAAAACCTACATTATGGACAGGTAGAAAATTTAAGAAAATTCTTTCTAGAACGAGCAGAAACTAGCAAAATACACAAAGCAATCACTCGTATAAATACATCGGCTACACCACTGCAATATCATAACCACTTCTAGAACCCTTTAGATCACATAACATCAACAGATATGAAGAAAGTAAATTGGAAAAAGGAAACACTACACGGCAAGCACCCGTATCATCTAACACAGCCACACATCGATCGAGACGCATCCGACACGTGGCTAAGAAAAGGCAATATATACAGTGAGACAGAAGGATTCATGATTGCAATACAGGATCAAACAATAAACACCAGATATTACAGCAAGCATATTATTAAAGATCCGAATACCACAACAGATAAATGCAGACTTTGCAAACAACAAATAGAAACGGTAGATCACTTTACAAGTGGATGTACAATACTAGCAAATACAGAATACCCCAGAAGACATGACAATGTAGCAAAAATAAAACATCAACAGCTTGCCTTACAACATAAACTTATAAAACAACACGTTCCCACATACAAATATGCACCACAAAATGTACTGGAGAACGATGAATACAAATTATACTGGAACAGAACCATTATAACAGATAAAACAACACCACATACCAAACCTGACATCATACTCACCAATAAAAAGAAGAAATTAACACAACTAATCGAAATATCCATACCCAATACAACAAATATACAGAAGAAAACAGGAGAAAAAATTGAAAAATACATCCAACTGGCTGAGGAAGTCAAGGACATGTGGCATCAGGATAAAGTTGACATTATACCAATTATACTATCAACTACAGGAGTCATACCACACAATATCCACCAGTACATCAATGCAATACAGCTACATCCAAACTTATATATACAACTACAGAAATCTGTAATTATTGATACATGTTCAATTACCCGAAAGTTTCTAAATGCAATGTAACGTATACCGTACAGTTAAAAGGAAGTCACACTTGATCAAGGTCCGCGTCACTTTCCATTTTTAACCAGACATAACGTCTGAGAAAAATAGAAATAATAATAATAATAATAATAATAAATCTTTACGTAGATCCACCTGACTCGGATGATGCTTTTCAACACATTCATGATTCTATGCTTGCTTGAACACACTGCTTTATGGTGAAGATGAGTTGTTGAGTGTTACATATTCCATGCATATTTTAGCATATATTACAGTTATTTTATGATATTATGAAGGGTTGATCTTTCTTACGCCTTGGGTTTGAGAATATTATTGATACTCGATCCAGGGGGACAGCAGCAGATAGGGGAGATTGAGGTGACATTGGTGGGTATCACTTGGGGGTCTTTTTTTTTAGTATTGGTTCATTTGTGTGTGTGTGTGTGTGTGTGTGTGTGTAAGTATATATATATAGTCTGCATCTTGTTCCACCCTTATCAACAGGCTGGGGGGGTGGGTAGTTTTAACTTAAGGAAATATGATGTTTTCAGATTAGATGATTTTAACTTTGCTTAGTACATACGAGAGATACTGTGAGTTAGAGGAAATGATTTCCTTAGAGGAACAAGTTTAACACATGTTGGGAACAATGTTGTGGTTATTGGTTCTAAATACACACTCACATTAACTACATTGATTATAATAAATCCACATTTACACTGTCTGTACCGTTTACACAAAATTTTGGTAGAGATGAGTTGAGCAAGCTATTTAAATTTGGGCTTTTGAGATTGTGTTGACTTAGATATTTGATACCATACCTGGATTTGACTCCTCCATAATTACTGAGGAGGACATGTCAGAATGAGGACTATCCTACGATGATTTTTCTTATTTGTATCTTGTGCCATTTATCTTGGTTAGTGTCTTTTCTATATTTTGTATGTATACCTGGATTTGGCAAGTCTGGCTGATTTCGTGCCAGAACAAAAGACATTACGCAAAAAAGTGTTCATTATATTGTGAGGGACGATATATGATAAATAGGTAACATGTAATGTTTAAGGTAAAAGGACTCTGATTCAAATGATTGTGCATGCAATATATTCAGATGGAATGGAACCTGATAAAACTAGTTTCTGGAACTGAGAAGTCACTAATATACCTGAGACCAGCTAATATAAAGCACCAAATTTGAGAGCAGACACCTCTCTGCAAGAGATCTGGTCTCTGGCAAAATTGAATTTATGTACAGAGAAAACCTCTGTAAGTAATTTACAATGTAGTTTATACTTATTAACTTCTGTTACATTATGTTGTTGTTGTTGTGGTCTTCAGTCCTGAGACTGGTTTGATGAAGCTCTCCATGCTACTCTGTCCTGTGCAAGCTTCTTCATCTCCCAGTACCTACTGCAGCCTACATCCTTCTGAATCTGCTCAGTGTATTCATCTCTTGGTCTCCCTCTACGATTTTTACCCTCCACGCTGCCCTCCAATGCTAAATTTGTGATCCCTCGATGTCGCAGAACATGTCCTACCAACCGATCCCTTCTTCTTGTCAAGTTGTGCCACAAACTCCCCTTCTCCCCAATTCTATTCAATACCTCGACATTAGTTATGTCATCTACCCATCTAATCTTCAGCATTCTTCTGTAGCACCACATTTCGAAAGCTTCTATTCTCTTCTTGTCCAAATTATTTATCGTCCACGTTTCACTTCCATACATGGCTACGCTCCATACAAATACTTTCAGAAACAACTTCCTGACACTTAAACCTATACTCGATGTTAACAAATTTCTCTTCTTCAGAAACGCTTTCCTTCCCATTGCCAGTCTACATTTTATATCCTCTCTACTTTGACCATCATCAGTTATTTTGCTCCCCAAATAGCAAAACTCCTTTACTACTTTAAGTGTCTCATTTCCTAATCTAATTCCTTCAGCATCACCCGATTTAATTCTACTACATTCCATTATCCTCGTTTTGCTTTTGTTGATGTTCATCTTATATCCTCCTTTCAAGACACTGTCAATTCCGTTCAACTGCTCTTCCAAGTCCTTTGCTGTCCCTGACAGAATTACAATGTCATCGGCGAACCTCAAAGGTTTTATTTCTTCTCCATGGATTTTAATTCCTACTCCAAATTATTCTTTTGTTTCCTTTACTGCTTGCTCAATATACAGATTGAATAACATCGGGGAGAGGCTACAACCCTGTCTCACTCCCTTCCCAACCACTGCTTCCCTTTCATGTCCCTCGACTCTTATAACTGCCAACTGGTTTCTGTACAAATTTTAAATAGCCTTTCGCTCCCTGTATTTTACCCCTGCCATCTTCAGAATTTGAGAGAGAGTATTCCAGTCAACATTGTCAAAAGCTTTCTCCATGTCTACAAATGCTAGAAACGTAGGTTTGGCTTTTCTTAATCTAGCTTCTAAAATAAGTCGTAGGGTCAGTATTGCCTCACGTGTTCCAACATTTCTACAGAATCCAAATTGATCTTCGCCGAGGTCGGCTTCTACCAGTTTTTCCATTCATCTGCAAAGAATTCGCATTAGTATTTTGCAGCCGTGACTTATTAAACTGATAGTTTGGTAATTTTCACATCTGTCAACACCTGCTTTCTTTGGGATTGGAATTATTATATTCTTCTTGGAGTCTGAGGGTATTTCGCCTGTCTCATACATCTTGCTCACCAGATGGTAGAGTTTTGTCAGGACTGGCTCCCCCAAGGCCGTCAGTTGTTCTAATGGAATGTTGTCTACTCCCGGGGCCTTGTTTCGACTCAGGTCTTTCAGTGCTCTGTCGAACTCCTCACGCAGTATCATATCTCTCATTTGATCTTCATCTACATCCTCTTCCATTTCCATAATATTGTCCTCAAGTACATCGCCCTTGTATAGACCCTCTATATACTCCTTCCACCTTTCTGCTTTCCCTTCTTTGCTTAGAACTGGGTTTCCATCTGAGCTCTTGATATTCATACAAGTGGTTATCTGTTCTCCAAAGGTCTCTTTAATATTCCTGTAGGCAGTATCTATCTTACCCCTAGTGAGATAAGCCTCTACATCCTTACATTTGTCCTCTAGTCATCACTGCTTAGCCATTTTGCACTTCCTGTCAATCTCATTTTTGAGACGTTTGTATTCCTTTTTGCCTGCTTCATTTACTGCATTTTTATATTTTCTCCTATCATCAATTAAATTCAATATTTCTTCTGTTACCCAAGGATTATTAGTAGCCCTCGTCTTTTTAGCTACTTGTTCCTCTGCTGCCTTCACTATTTCATTCCTCAAAGCTACCCATTCTTCTTCTACTGTATTTCTTTCCCCCATTCCTATCAATTGTTCCCTTATGCTCTCTCTGAAACTCTGTACAACCTCTGGTTCTTTCAGTTTATCCAGGTCCCATCTCCTTAAATTCCTACCTTTTTGCAGTTTCTTTAGTTTTAATCTACAGTTCATAACCAATAGATTGTGGTCAGAGTCCACATCTGCCCCTGGAAATGTCTTACAATTTAAAACTTTGTTCCTAAATCTTTGTCTTACCATTATATAATCTATCTGATACCTTCTATATTACGTAATATACGAGTCTGTGATGAGTATTCTGATGCATATTGTTTATATACTTTCAAAAATGCAAAGCGGTCCAATCCACTATAGCAATACAGGCACAGATTAAGTTTCCACGAGTTCCTTCTTTTGTTGCTGCGTACTTTGACGCGTTACACGTCTCTGAAAGTTGTCCTTCTCGATACAGAACATAATGGATGAATGGGAAAAAATGTAAAGAAAAGGGATGCGTCTCACCATGTCGACCGCTGTGAAAGCGTCCAGTGGCTCTTCCTTCACGGGAACACGTGGAGACGACATGTGGGCAGATGATTGATGTTCACGGGTGTCAACCTCTCAGAACTGGTTCGTGTTTGTAGGGACTGTTGATATAAGAACAGACAGTTGAATCATCAACTCCATATACAGCAAGTAAACTAAATATTGTAACAAAGATTAAAACCAAATCACGTAGCTTTCATAACTACGAACTGCCAGTAGACACAGATTTATCATAATTTTGTTTCGAATTTGACTGAGTACGACCAGTCACACGTACTTCCGAGAGGGTGAGGCTTCAGGCAACACCAACTGAGTTGCCTCTTATTTGGCAGGTCACTTGTATATGACCTAAAATGAATGATTAAGGTATTTTGGCTCAACACCCCATTTTTGAGAAAACGACATTTGAAGTTCACCACACGCAATCGCCTCAGAATTGACAGAATCGAATAGATAATTGAAAACTGAGCATTCTTCATCATATACAGGTTTCACATATACACATATCTCCATAGAAATCAGGAAAAGGAACTATTATGACTGCTGCTTATGCAACCAAAAGGTGAACACTTCTACCGTATCTTCCTTCGCCGTCGGCGTTGTCGTCGTTACCGTGAGACACCGTTATACCGAGAGGAAAGGCGCGTCGATCTTAGAGCACGAGACAAGATGACCTTAAGCCATTGACAACACACAACGGTCACGGTAGCACCTGATTCCAGAATAGCTGCAGTAGTTAGGATCTACCAACTACCCCCTCTCGGCCAGGTCCCCAAAACTTGTAACGAGATCCCTTCGAAGCAAATTGTCACAACGATCGTCTACAAATGCTTCGTACAACGACAAGAAATGTTATAGTTTATGGAATAATAGCAGATATGACCAAACTGTCTTGTTTCTTCTGTTTTATTTAATGTAACTTTGTTCACAGTTTTATTTCGCATTCACCACTCTTTCACCGAAGCCCTCGGATGAACAGTTTTGGTTGCTTGACACCGACAGTCAATGATAATGATGTAGTTTTTCTCCTTTTCATAAATTGGAGCCTGCTCTCCGCGATATAATAAAAAGAAAAAACAACTGTCTCAGTTCCGCGTCCGTCGTGATATGCGTACAGATTTATCCCGGAATTGTCCGCCCTGTAGGTGTACTCAATTTAATGACCACTCTTCGCTATCTGCGATTTCGTGTAACTAAATGTCCATTTGTTAGTCTGGTTGTACACCGTAGCTCTTTAAAAACTCGCCCCTATACTTTTCGCAACGCACAATTAGCACTTCTTTACTTGTTTATTTCTAAGAGAAAAAGGAAAAAAAGACGCCGTATCATTTGCTTCGTCGATATAAAGCAAAACACCTCAATGTGCCCAATTTTACCTCTCCTTATAGGATCGGCTACCTTACTCATTAATTTACTACATATTATTTCCAATAACGCTAAACAGGTATCGCCGTTATATTTTAATTGTATTCAAAAGCATGTTACTACTATTATGACCGACCAAATCGTAACAAATCACGCGGCGTGCGTTTTTAACGATAACTTTACGCTATTCAAGTTCCGTTACAGCTGTCTTGACTCGTAATGTTACACACTGTACAAGGAAAGTGCTGTTGTCGTAGCAACTGAAGCACCTGGCTACGGAGCAGAGAACCCACATACGATTTTCACATATATGCTGCCCTGAAAATAAAAAAGAAATAGTACAGATTGAAATACAAAATTGATTTTGCTCCAATGACGGCATATGCCACCTGGGAGATAGTAGACGTACCGATAACGGTTCGAACGTCATCTGCCGACAGATAGCATACCGGCATACTGGGCCGCTATCTGTGTCTACCGTTCGACGGGGAATGCTCACACCCAGAAGGTTCAGTGTGGTGCAAATGTGCGAAGCAACCTAGCCACGGAGACAAACTCGAGATTACTACAGCCGACCGAGCAAGTTTCAAAGGGGTCAAACTGTGGCCCTCTGAGTAGCGGGATGGTCCTTTTGGAGAATTACGACACGAGCCGGACGTGGTGCGTCAGTCGTGCAACGGTGCCGGTATCGGTGGTCACGTGGAAATTCTCACACCCGTACACGAGGTTCCGGACATCCGCACGACACGAGACACCTGCCACGACGGTCGTACTGAGAGACCGTACAGCCACCGCGACAGAGACGAGTGAGCTCGCGAGCCCAGACGAGTCGACACGAATTGCTGCGAAATGTCTACTAGCAGTGAGATTACGGACCCGCACACCTCTGTCCCGTCTTCCACTCGTCCCGAAGCGTCGACGTGCACAGCTCCACAGCTGCCGTCAGAGGATCACTCGGGAGACGGAACGGCACCCCTCGGTCTTCGGCGACAAAAACGTATTCTGCCCGCAAGCGAGTGACGGTCGTTCGCACGTACCGCACAGACCCGGCCAGTGTCGTGTCGTACGGCGTATTCGTCCGAGACACACCGGGGCCACCGCAGACCTCGACGTCCTACGTCCCGCACGGATTTCTGCGGGCATTTGACGCAGCATCGTTCGTCTGTTAGTGCTGACAACTACATAAACACTGCTGCTCTCAGTTAAGTGAAAGCTGCTGACCACTGCCTTGTCTGCAGTGAGAAGCAATGCCCAAAATTTGGTATTCTCGGCACACATTTGATACTGTGGATCTCACAATATTCAGTAAGCTACAACTCTGGTTCACATTCACGTTCCTAGAGAGGACGGTAACCGGCACTCGGCACACGAGGATGTTGTCAGATCCGTTCTTTTGCCGTTCTCGCAACAGCAAGGTGATATCTCGTACCACCAGAATAATGCTTGCAAAAACACTGTGCCCGGGGAACTCGACGTGCACCCCTGGCCGGCACGATCTCCAGACTCGTCTGCAATCGAGCAGGTGGGGGGTACAACGAGGGGAGAGTAGACTCTCGAGAGTCGTCGACCGACAACTCTTACTGAACTACACGAACAGGTTGAGCAGGCGTGGCATAACATATCCCAGGACAGTATTCACCGTCTGTATCATCGGGTGGACACCACAGTCGGCACCTACATTGCCACGTGCGGAGGCTACAGCACGTATTAATATCGATGATTCGGCACGGGACAGGTCAATGTCTGGTACGCAAAAACTGCTGTGCTACTGATCTGTAAATGTCGCCATTTTATGTACTCAATATGCACTGTTGCAACAATAAATCTTGAGTGAATTTGAAACCTCTAAAAGCGTGTACTGGTATTTTTTCCGGCAGTGTGCGCTGCCGGTTCTTTTTGTTCCCCCACCCCCTTTCTAAACTGGTAGTAATAGGAGGTTTAACAACATAAGTAATCTAATAAGAAATCACAACAACATAGGCAAATAAACTTCTCAAACAACTTTAATTACTAAAGAAATAAAAATTTTATCCCGGTTTCTTTACAACAGCTCTTTTACTCACTCCGTTACGTGTCCTCAGTTTCCTTCAAAGAACTACGCGGACAGTACTTGTAAATCGAACACACTCGCAGCACCGAGAATATGTAACGACTGCAGTCTTCACGCAACTACATTGCTCCTTCCAAAGATTTGGCAGAAAACAAGTCTTTGTTGACATTTAAAAATATTTCTTTTTTCAGAATTAATTTTGATGCTTATCGTGCGCTGTCTGAAAAATCAATGCTGAAAGTTGATCACAAATTAAGCTGCCAATTATCATTGCAGCTGTGCAGTTGTGCAATTCCTACAGCAGAATGCAGTTTTGAAGTGTCGACCTTCGACCGTGCGAGACAGTTGACCTCTGTTATCTATCCACGTGCCATCACACATCACAGTATTAGTCTGTCCACTCCAGGTATACAATATCAGACAAAACTCCTTATCAGCAATGTATGGGTTTACAATGTTCTCAGGATACTGAATTTGTCAGTTTACTATTTTGGAGCAACTGACAATTTTTAAGCAAGTCAGTTATACAATATGCCGAGGATCAAATTAATCGTCAGTTTCTTACAAGCACAAGAAAACTTTATACAACAATTTTTCGGATGCTGCGACGGAACATTGTGCCGCGGATGAAGCGGTGGTATATGCTGCTATTCGAGGTAGTAACGTGTCCCACTTCCTTTCTACTGTGCCACAAAAGATGTGTAGGAACATTAATTTACGGTAGTAGTGACAGAGGAAACACCATATACTGTGCACGCAGTTTTTATTTATGCGCAGATACGAAATGCAAATGTGAGCACCGAACAGCCACGAGACACAATTGAGGGAGAGTCTTTTACTGGTGGGGAGGAGACGTTTACACTTTGACGTCGCAACTTGGCGGTCCGTGGATGTCGACAAAGCAATGGCTGTTGTTCCAGAGAAGATGGTTTGAAGTGAGTTAATTAATTACATATGTACATCTTGACTTTTGGATAACAACTATCTATCGACAAGTCTGCTTATTAAAAGCTCAAATGAGAATGTTTAACTGGTATGCTGAGAGTATTATTGTGACTGTCAAATATGTAAGGATTTTGAAAAGTGGTTTTGTAGCGGGTAGCAAACGTAATCTTTCATTATCACAGTGCGTTCCTTTAGACGGTAAAGAAGTTTGATATAGCTACGAGTCTCACTGCATAGCAGAACCACAACTTCGAGGAGTGACATAAGTGCACAAAGAGAAGATCTGATGGTAATTACAGACATACAACTGGCAGATCACTGAATAGATACTCCGGTTAAAAACTTTCCAGCAGCAAATACCAGTGGTAACATTCCAATGAATGCACTATTTGATGTATACCAACAACTGTGACAACCATTAAATTCTCTCCCTTATGCGGATAATACACACAGAATGCTCCTATTCGCAGAAACGTTACTCTGAATTGTTTTCATACAATAGGCCTTAAAATTCTAATTCTTCACTAATTCGTGCTGTCTACTTTGTTATAACTCTTTACTGATAGCCGAGTGGTCCGCGCGACAGACTGTCAATCGTAAGGGCCCGGGTTCGATTCGCGGCCGGGTCGGAGATTTTCTCCTCTCAGGGACTGGGTGTTGTGTCGTCCTAATCGTCATCATCTCATCCCCATCGACGCGCAAGTCGCCGAAGTGGCACGAAATCGAAAGACTTGCACCGGGCGAGCGGTCTACCCGACGGGAAGCCCTCGTTGCACGACATCGTCATCACTGATTTATTGTTCAATTAACCCTCCTATCACTACCCATCTGGACGTGGAAAAAAACACAAATGGGAAAAAAACAACTGCCAATTACGTCCAAGAATCTAACAGCTTCTCTGCTCGGTGGACCTGTTTCTACACGTCTGCCCAAATTTTGCACCATTCGTATAACAGTATTGCTAGCAGCGACACTACGAGGGTGCAAATCGGGTTTCTTCAAATAGACACTGTAACAGCTGTTAAGTGTCAGTTACCTCCGATATTGCACACGGTGAGTTCACGTCAGTCGAGAATGTCTTTAAGACGAGAAAGATGCCGCTATCGACACCCCGTCGAGTCCGGACGAGGTCGCGTAGTAGGGCTACGAGAAGCTGCACGATCCTTCTGCAATGTAGCAGTGAGACTTGGGCAGGAATGTAGCCAATGTAACGACTGCTTGCAGCGGTGGTTACGAGAATGTACGGTCACAAAAAACCGGGTCTCAGATGGTGACGTGGCACTACCGAGAGGAAAGACCGTCGTGTTCAGCGTGCGGCTCTGTCGTGTTGTTCTCGAGCTACGTCAGTAGTCTGAGCAGCAATTGACACCACAGTGACACAACGAACTGTCGCAAATCGGTTACTCGGAGGTCAGCTCCGGGGCAGATGCCCTGCGGCGTGCATCCCACTGACATCAAACGCCACTGTCTACAACTTCTGCAGTGTCGCGGAATAGTAAAGAGTCGGAAACGTGAAATACTGTCAAAGTTTCGTTCCCTATGCCGAGAGCCAGAGGCAGTACGTTAGCCGAGAGGTAGGAGGATTTCACATATATCGGAACGTGTCGTCACGCAGGGGCGACGGCCCGGTTACGCACGACGGGCGAGAGAGAATTGATAGCGCGCGGGTTCGTGTCAGACGGAGACTTTCGTAGAGTGTGAGACAGGTATAGTGTCAGCTGCACTGCATTTCGCAACTTCGCACAAGTCTGCCGCAACGACACGTAACTCTGTCGCGAGAACACCCGAGGGGCGAGTACGACAGACGAATCGGCACGATGTCAGGACGTCGCTCGTGCTTCCTTTGAATACGCCAGCTTTGATAGCAACGAGGCACTCGCACTCACACTCGCAGTCAGACTTGCAGTTAGATGTGTACCGGGTCGCTGCATAGCACTCAGCTCGGTCATCGACATGTTAATCTTTATTGAGCAGATGTTGCAGTAAGGGCGGTCCATCCGGCAGCAGACGTGAGGGGACGGTACCGGCTCCGGTCCTCTCTGCTGCCGCCGTCAATCGTCGACCCGGGATCGGCAGACATCGCGGCAGACTCGGTCGCCGCCAATGCCGACCACACCGGCGAGCCGTCGTCGAGATCGTGCGGGACCGAGGCCCCGTGCATCCGCCGTCACACCGACGACACCGGGGGACTGCGGCCCGTTCCGCCCGTCCACAGCGGACGAGCCACCGAGAGGATCAGGGAAGAAGACGGGGTGGGGTAGAGTACACTCCGCACTACGAGAACACCTCTCGTGCCGACAGCACCGGGACTCGAACCCGGAGCCACCTGCCGTCCGCTGCCGAGCGGGCCGGCCAGCCGAGCGCCGCCAGCCGCGCGCGGCCGAAGTAAGGACATTCCTCCGCTACGTCACGGCACGCGGCGCTGCGCTAGCGAGACTGGTGCGGCGCGGATCTGGTGTCGTCGCTACGAGTCAGCGAGGACTCGGGGAAGGTCGTCGATATCGATATCACCGAGCCACACTGTACTCGGCAGAAATAAAGGTGTTATGAATTAATAATGTTTCTTTGGCTTTTCTGACGCTTCCACAGCCATTTCCTAGCATCCTGACAACTGGAGAGGTCACGGCTCGGCCATCCAGTCCACCGTAGGTGACCGGGACCACCGGGGCGCCTACAGATTAGGTGTCAGAAGTGGTCGTGTCCACCACCAACAGATTTGGTGTCAGAAGTGGTCGCACCCACTGTCTACACTTCAGTAGCGTCGAGTAAGAACCCATTAGAGGGCAGGGAGGGCGTCTGTCGTGTTTTCCGATCGGAGCCAGTTTTGCCTCGGCGTCAGTAATAGCCTATGTCGGTCAGGGAAGGCCTGCAGCCGACCTGTCTGCCTGCTCGACACGTCGGACCTACGCCCGGTCCGGGGTGCGATTTCGTACGACAGCTGGAATGTTCTCGTCGCTATCTCACACACCGCGACTGCAAATTTCTACACCAGTCTCATGATTCGAGCTGTTGTGCTGCCGTCTGGTTGAATCCTGAAACTGACAGCAGTGAGATTTTTGTGAAAATTTTAAGTGTATATCGACAGGATAGGCAGGTGTGGAATAGAGGTGGTGTATTTGTCACAGTAGACAAGAAAATCAAACCACCGAGGTAGAAATTGAAGCTACATGTGAAAGTGTTTGGACAAGACTCAGTATCATGGGTGACCATAAAATGATAACTGGAAACTTATATCTCAATAGATTCATTTTCTGATGTAACCGAAAACTTTACAGAGAAGCTCAGTTCACTTGCACGTAAGTTCCCCAGTCATACAGTAAACATTGGTGGAGACTTTAATCGTCCAACAATTACATGGGAAAACTGCAGTTTTGGCAGAGGTGGGTGTGACAAGACATTCTGTGAAACATTACTAAATGCCTTCGCACAAACTATCTGGAACTGATAGGAACCCACTTATGATGGAAATATACTGAATCTAATGGCAATAAATAGACCTGCCCTCATATGAAACTTCCTGGCAGATTAAAACTGTGTGCCGGACCGAGACACGAACTCGAGACCTTTGCCTTTCGCGGGCGTGTGCGTGGTAGAGCACGTGCCCACGAAAAGCGAAGGTCCCCAGTTCGAGTCTCGGTCCAGCACACAGTTTTATCTGCCAGGAAGTTTCATATCGGCACACACTCAGCTGCAGAGTGAAAATCTCATTCTGGGAACATCCCCCTGGTCTGTGGCCAGGCCATGTCTCCGCAATATCCTTTCTTCCAGGAGTGCCAGTCCTGCAAGGTTCGCAGGAGAGCTTCTGTGAAGTTTGGAAGGTAGGAGACGAGGTACTGGCAGAAGTAAAGCTGTGAGGACGGGGCGTGAGTCGTGCTCGGGTAGCTCAAATGGTAGAGCACTTGCTCGCGAAAGGCAAAGGTCCCGAGTTAGAGTCTCGGTCCGGCACACAGTTTTAATCTGCCGGGAAGTTTCATATCGCCGCACACTCCGCTGCAGAGTGAAAATCTCATTCTGGAGACCTGCCCTCGTCGAGGAGTCCACATCGAAACTGGTATCAGTGACAGTGATGCAGTTGTGGGAACAATGATTACCAAAGTACAAAGGATGGCTACAAGATCCAGAAAGGTATATAGGTCATTGAACTAGATAAAAAATCAGTAGTGTCGTATTTCAACGTGTAACTTGAAACTTTCGGCGGAGAACAGGAGCTCTGGGTCAAGTTTAAAAGAATAGTTGATCGTGCACTGGATAGATATATACCCAGTTGACGAGTTCATAATGTGAAGGAACCTCCACAGTATACTGTCACTGTAAAGAAACTTCTGAAGCCGAGATTACTGCACGATACGTGTAAAAGGAAGCAGAGGGCTATAGATAGAGATGTGCTAAATGAAACACATTTGGCTGTAAGAGTGCAGTGTGTAAAATTTTCAGTAACTACCGTAGCATAATACTGTCAAGTGATCTTTCACAGAACCCAAATAAATACCAGTCATTATATTGTATTTTATGGAACTGGGGACCTAGAAACGACGGAGAGGCTTCGTCCCTGCCACAGCCCTCAGCGGTTCACATCCCCACCCACGACAGGCTACGACAGTCCACTCACCCCACCGCCGTCCACACCGAACCCAGGGTTACTGTTCGGTTCGGGAACATCTCACACCAGACGAGTGTAACCCCAGTGTTTGCGTGGTAGAGTAATTACAGTGTACGCGTACGTGGAGAAAGTGTTGGCGCAGCAATCGCCGACATAGTGTAACCGAGGCGGAATAAGGGGAACCGGCCCGCATTTGCCGAGGCAGATGGAAAACCGCCTCAAAAGCCATCCTCAGACTGGCCGGCACACCGCACCTCGCCACTACTCTGCCGGGGACCGGCCTCCCCGCGCAGAAAGCAGTGCGTCAGACCGCACGGCTAACGGGGCGGGCAATTTTACTCGTACTTAAAAACTGTGAGTGGCACCAAACTTAGTGTGCAATCCCTATGAATGAGACAGGAACTAAAATTGTGGGTAGCAAAGCAAAAGCAGAAGGAGAAATGTTTAACTCCGTTTTCAAATGTTGCTTTACAAAGCAAAACCCAGGAGAATGGCCCCTCACTATTAGTGTCACTGGTGTTGGGGAACTATCGAAGTCGTTAAACTCGAATGAAGCTCCAGGGACAGTTAGGCCCTCTTCTAAATATAATCTGGCGTAGATCCCTCAAACAAAAGAGGGTCGCACCCGTCTACAAGAAGGGTGGTAGAAGTGATCCACAAAACTGCTGTCCAATGTCCTTGACATCGATTTGTTGTACAATCTTGGAACATTTTCTGAGTTCAAACATAATGAGGTATCTCGAACAGAAATACCTTCTCAATGGCAACCAGCACGGATTTCGAAAACACTGATCGTGTGAATCCCAAGTTGCACTTTTCTCACGTGACACTGAAATCTTCGGCTCACGGCAACCGCATCGGTACAGTATTTCTCGACTACTGGAAAGCATTTGACACGGTACCACACCGATACTTATTGTCAAAAATACGATCGTATGGCATACCGTGTGAAATTTGTGGCTGGACTGAGGAGTTTTTGGTGGGGAGGATGCAGCGTGTCATCTCGGATGGAGTGTAAGTGTCGGATGAAGTAACTTCAAGTGCGCCCCAGGGTAGCGTGTTGGGACACTTGCTGTTCGTGTTACGTGTTAATGACACTGCACACTACGTTAACAGTATAATCAGGCTTTTTGCAGATCGTGCAGTTATCTATAATGGAGTACTATCTGAGAGAAGCTGCATAAATATTCAGTCAGATCTCGATAAGATTTCAACGTGGTGCAGAGATTGGCATCTTGCTCTAAATGTGCAGAAATGTAAAATTTTGCACTTCACAAAACGAAAAAAGTAGTATCCTACGGCTATAATATCGACGAGTCACTGTTTGAATCTGCCAGCCCATACAAATACCTGTGTGAAACACTTTGTAGGGATTTGAAATTGAATGATCACACAGGTTCAGTCGGGAGAAAAGCAGGTGGTAGCCTCTGGTTTACTGGTAGAATATTGTGGAAGGGCAATCAGTTTTCACAGGAGACTGCTTACAAATCACTTGCACAAGTGGTTCTAGAATGTTGCTGAAATGAGTGGGAACCATACCAGATAGGACTAACGGGGGATATTGAATGTATACAGAGAAGGACAGAACGAATAGTCACAGGTTTGTTTCATCCGTGGGAAAGTGTCACAGAGATACTGAGGGAACTTAACTGGAAGATCCCTGAAGATAGACAAACTATCCCGAGAGAGCCTGTTAACCAAGTTTTGAGAAACGGCTTGAAATACACTACTGGCCACTAAAATTGCTACACCACGAAGATGATGTGCTACAGACATGAAATTTAACCGACAGGAAGAAGATGCTGTGATATGCAAATGATTATCTTTTCAGAGCATTCAAACAAGGTTGGCGCCCGTGGCGAGACCTACAACGTGCTGACATGAGGAAAGTTTCCAACCCATTTCTCGTACACAAACAGCAGTTGACCGGCGTAGCCTGGTGAAACGTCATTGTGATGACTCGTGTAAGGAGGAGAAATGCATACCATCACGTTTCCAACTTTGATAAAGGTCGGATTGTAGCCTATCGTGATTGCGGTTTATCGTATCGCGACATTGCTGCTCACGTCGGTCGAGATCACTAGTAGTCGAGATAACATGCATCTTATCCGCACGGCTGTAACGGATCGTGCAGCCACGTCTCGATCCCAGAGTCAACAGATGGGGACGTTTGCAAGACAACAACCATCTGCACAAACAGTTCGATGACGTTTGCAGCAGCACGGACTATCAGCTCGGAGACCGTGGCTGTGGTTACCCCTGACGCTGCATCACAGACAGGAGCACCTGCGATGGTCTACTCGAAGACGAACCTGGGTGAACGAACGGCAAAACGTCATTTTCTCAGATGAATCCAGGTTCTGTTTACAGTATCACGATGGTCGCATCCGTGTTTGGTGACATCGCGGTGAACGCACATTGGAAGCGTGTATTCGTCATCGCCATACTGGCGTATCACCCGGCGTGATAGATGGGGTGCCATCGGTTACACGTCTCGGTCACCTCTTGTTCCCATTGACGGCACTTTGAACAGTGGACGTTTCAGATGTGTTGCGACCCGTAACTCTACCCTTCATTCGATCCCTGCGAAACCCTACATTTCGGCAGGATAATGCACGACTGCACGTTGCAGGTCCTGTACAGGCCATTCTGGATACAGAAAATGTTCGACTGCTGCCCTGGCCAGCACATTCTCCAGATCTCTCACCAACTGAAAACGTCTGGTCAGCGGTGGCCGAGCAACTGGCTCGTCACAATACGCCATTCACTACTCTTCATGTACTGTGGTATCGTGTTGAAGCTGCACGGGCAGCTGTACCTGTACACGCTATCCGAGCTCTGTTTGACTCAATGCCCAGGCGTATAGAGGTCGTTATTACAGCCAGAGGTGGTTGTTCTGGGTACTGATTTCTCAGGATCTGTGCACCCAAATTGCGTGAAAATGTAATCACATGTCAGTTCTAGTATCACATATTTGTCCAATGAAAACCCATTTATCATCTGCATTTCTTGTTGGTGTAGCAATTTTAATGGCCAGTAGTCTATTACTCTAGGAATATACTACAAACTTCTTTGTATCGCACACACAGGGATCGTGAGGATACATGAATGGAGCAGGGAGAAATCCAAATAACCAGTACAATGGGACATACCCTCTGACGTGCACCTCACAGTGGCTTGCAGAGTATAGATGTGGATATAGACATTCACGAACAGCATTCCAGGGGCTGTTGTCCGACACGATATCACCAACATACCGCTGTGTGCGACACCGACACAGTCTGCAGTGTGTCGGCATGTCGCCACGGCCTGCTCGACCCCAGATCTGTCTCCAATTGAACAAATATGGGACGTCATCAGACGACGACTCCAGAGTGGTCGACAACTGGCACAAACCGTCCCTACATCGACCGATCGAGTGCAACGGGCGTGGAACTCCAGCCCACAAATTGACATCCGGCACCTGAACAACACGACACATGCACGTTTGCATTCTCACATTCAAAATTTTGGCGGTTAAACCTGTTATTAATGTACCAGCAATTCACATTTACAGTGGTTTATATTGTGCTTACATTAAGGTGTGCTCCCGCAATGTTGATCACTTACACATGTTACGTACACAAATGTATTCCTGAAATTTCATTACTCTACATTTTTTGGTGTTGCGACACTTTTTCTGTCGGTGTATATGGTGATGAAAAATGCTCAGTTGTCTATTATCTACTTATCCTGTCAATTCTGAGTTGATCACGCATCACGAACTCCGAGTGCACTTTAATAAAAAAAAAAAAAAAAAAAAATGCAGCTGTTCAGCCAAAATATCTTTGAGTCTTCTATTTTAGGTTGCGCACAAGTGACCTGCCAAGTACGAGCCAAACTGGTCGGTCGTATCCGAGGCCTTTCCCCTACAGGATGTAAAATATCACCGAGCTGTTTATAAACGTAGCATTTTCCACAAATCTGTTATGAAACACTTGCAGACGTTCTACAGCATTAAATACATTCTAGGTGACGATATTTAAATCCACAGCCAGCTCAGTCACAAAAGAAAGAAACAAAACAAAAAAACAAAGCTCATCTGACTCGATAATTCACAATAAAGTTCCAATGCATTCAACTGTTCTGTGCTTGAATCTCAGGACCAAAACATGCAATGCCAACAGTTGAAATTATACAAAAAGTCTTCACTAATCTGTACTGGTATCATTGGATCTGCACAACCCTTTCTGACAAAAAGAATTTATATTCCTTTCGGCCAAATCTTCTATGAAACTGCTACTTGAAATACATCGGGTCACACGAATAAAACAGAGAATATACTTTATACTCTGAATTTCAGAGAATATTCTTAGGTTTGCACAAATAAAGTGAGTCTGCAAATATACTCCACCCGAGAATGTTCTCAGCTCGAGTAAAAGGGTGGGGGGGAAGTTGCTCAACATCGAGATCATTCTCCAATTTCGTACGAATAAAACTAGAAAAGTTTCTCACAAGTGGAGAACATTCTCCATTTTTCTGATGTGAGTTGCATAGCATACTTTGAGCTGAGTAAGTTATGTTTTGTTTATGTGTTACCAAGTGTTTTTAGTGATAACAGCAAACTTTATGGTGCTCAAAAGGCAAAAAAAAAAAAGATATATGCAGCACAAAGGAACACAGAAGAAAAAAACTGTGGTTTATACAGATTTGACAGTGAAAACTTAATTCGATTCACAAATCACTTTCTACATGAAAATCACGAAAAAAGGTGTGCCTTTCCAATGAATGTAAAATGAAAACATTTTTGTGCTATTTAGCAGACCCGAGCTTTCAGACTTGTGTAGAAGACTTAGGAACACACTAGACAACTGTGTGGCTAACATTTTCGTAAGTCCTTCAGCAAAATTAACAGAAAAAACCCTGTTGCAAATCCAATTTCAGAGAAACGTAAACGAATTAAAAACAGCAAAAGTTAAGCGGCAGTCGAGATACCAGTTTCCACGGGTGGTGGGGGCACTCGATTGCACAAACTTACCAATAATAAAACCTTCTGCTCTTGGAAGTTAATAAATTAAGGGGACAGTGTACGTGAAATTCGTAGAAATTTGATATTTTCTGTTTTCTACTCCATAATGTACTTTGGACTTTCCTGAACATTTTGGTATATAATACATTAAAGTCAGACAATTGTGAGACCTTCAAGTAATATTTTGAAATTTGACGTGTGACTGTCAAATTTTGCAGCTACTGCCACAGTTAAGCAGTCATACCTTGGGAACTACAGATTCTGGAAGGTTGCTGCTACATCAGAAGCTGTTGGACAAAATGAAGGTGACACAGACATCAGCAATGCTGCGGACGGATCCTGGAAAAAGCACGGGTTTAGTTCTAAAAATCATCTGCAGTAAGTATCGACACTGGAAAAGTTTTGGATTTTGAAGTTCTCAGCAAGTACTGCCAAGGTTGTACAGTGAAGCAGAACAGATTACTTCGTAAGCAGCAGTGTATAATAAATTACGATGGCACAAGTGGAGGAATGGAGGTACAAGGAGCAGTGAAAATTTTCCAGCATTCGCAGAAGGAGAGAGGTGTCAGATATGTGAATTACTTAGATGATGGAGACAGCAAGGCTTTCATTGCAGTACAAAACACTAAGCCATATGATGTTCCTATACGAGGTGCATTCAAGTTCTAAGGCCTCTGACTTTTTTTCTCCGGACTGGAAAGAGATAGAAACATGCGCATTGTTTTAGAATGAGGCCGCATTCATTGTCAATACGTCCCAGAGATGGCAGCACCGTATGGCAGATGGAATTTTACCGCCAGTGGCGAGAATGAGAACTGTTTTAAATACTTAAAATGGCGACGTTTTCCTTACTTGAACAGCGTGAAATCATTCGTTTTCTGAATTTGCGTGGTGTGAAACCAATTGAAATTCATCGACAGTTGAAGGAGAGATGTGGTGATGGAGTTACGGATGTGTCGAAAGCGCGTTCGTGGGTGCGACAGTTTAATGAAGGCACAACATCGTGTGACTACAAACCGAAACAACCTCGGGCTCGCACAAGCCGGTCTGACGACACGATCGAGAAAGTGGAGAGAATTGTTTTGGGGGATCGCCGAATGTCGAACAGATCGCCTCCAGAGTTGGCATTTCTGTGGGTTCTGTGCACACAATCCTGCACGACGACCTGAAAATGCGAAAAGTGTCATCCAGGTGGGTGCCACGAATGCTGACGGACGACCACACGGCTGCCCGTGTGGCACGTTGCCGAGCAATGTTGACACGCAACGACAGCACGAATAGGACTTTCTTTTCGTCGGTTGTGACAGTGGATGAGACGTGGATGCCATTTTTCAATCCAGAAACAAAGCGCCAGTCAGCTCAATGGAGGCACACAGATTCACCGCCACCAAAAAAATTTCGGGTAACCGCCAGTGCTGAAAAAATGATGGTGTCCATGTTCTGGGACAGCGAGGGCGTAATCCTTACCCATTGCGTTCCAAAGGGCACTACGGTAACAGGTGCATCCTACGAAAATGTTTTGAAGAACAACTTCCTTCCTGCACTGCAACAAAAACGTCCGGGAAGGGTTGCGCGTGTGCTGTTTCACCGAGACAACGCACCCGCACATCGAGCTAACGTTACGCAACAGTTTCTTCGTGATAACAACTTTGAAGTGATTCCTCGTGCTCCCTACTCACCTGACCTGGCTCCTAGTGACTTTTGGCTTTTTCCAACAATGGAAGACACTCTCCGTGGCCGCACATTCACCAGCCGTGCTGCTATTGCCTCAGCGATTTTCCAGTGCTCAAAACAGACTTCGCCGCTGCCACGGAATCACGGCGTGAGCGTTGTGAAAAATGTGTACGTCTGCAGGGCGATTACGTCGAGAAGTAACGCCTGTTTCATCGATTTCGAGTGAGTAGTTAATTAGAAAAAAATCGGAGGCCTTAGAACTCGAATGCACCTCGTACAAAAACTTGAGTGTGTAGAACATGTCAAGGAAAGGATGGGAACACGTCTGCTTAACCTAAAAACCAAGCTGGGTAACACAAAATTGTCTGATGGCAAGACAGTGAAATGTGCTGGAAGACTAACGGACAAAGTAATTGAGGAATTACAGGAATATTATGGGAAGGCCATTAGAGATAACTGTGACAGTTCGGAGAAGATGAAAAGAACTGTGTGGAGCACTTTCCTTCATCGAATATAACCGATGAAAAGCCATGTCGTGCTTTGTGTCCACCTCCACCAAACACTTGATGTAAATACAGGCAAGCTGGATTTTCTGGCACTCTGCATGAATTTACACACAAACATTCTCTTCCTTTGGCAGTAATGGAGGCAATAAAATCTGTTTACAGATATCTGGCAAATCCTGAGCTACAAAACAAGTGTTTTCATGGGAAGACACAGAATGTGAATGAGACCTTCAATAATGTATGGTGGCATGTGCCTAAAAATATACTTGTTGGCCTTGTGACTCTAAAGGTAGCAGTGTCTGATGCTGTAATAAATTTAAATGGTGGGAGCTATGAAAGACTAAAGGTTGTGGAGAAGTTAGGGGTAAGAATTGGACAAAACACAGCTAAAGGACTGTGGGAACTGGATGAGCTTCGTGTACGCGATACAGAGTTAGCTGCTCAGCAAATGACAGAAGAAGCAAGGAAGAAGAGGAGGAGGCAAGCACTGGGCTGTTGTGACACTGAAGGAGGAGGTACAGACCATGGGCCAGGGCAATTCTAGTGCATAAAAGACGCAGAAATGTACGTCTGTGTAAGAACTTGTAATAAAAGAGTTTTAAAGCTCAATATCTCTGAAATACATTTTTTGCAATATATGACCTATTTTGTAAAAAGGTATTGATAGTAGAGACGTGAAATTTTCACAGCATGCCAAGTGCGAGATTCAACACATATGGAACTACAATAATAGAAATATCCCGAGTTGTTTTGTTTTCGTGTTCATTTATTTACAAAATTCTGTCAAAAAATTGAGTGTTTGAAAAAAAGATAACATACCTCACAATACAATTTCAGTAAAATTTTTTTTATTCCAGTCTTTGACCACAATACGAAATCTTTAGACGATGACCGCTTTCAGTCCGTAATGACCGTCCTCAGATCTTTTTCACGCCATGTCCTAAAGTGATAAGGCCATAATGGCATCGTCATACAGATCTAAAATAAGGTGTAGAATAGGCCGCATCGTCCACACAGTCATTATTGCAGTTCAATAATGACTGTGTGGACGATGCGGCCTATTCTACACCTTATTTTAGATCTACGAGACTATACCGTGCCGATTATATTTACGTGTTTTGACGATGCCATTATGGCCTTATCACTTTACGACAGGGTGTAAAAAATATCTGAGGATTGTCATTAAGGACTGAAACCAGTCATCGTCTAAAGAATTCATATTGTGATCAAAGACTGGAATAAAAAAACATTTGACAGTATTGGATCACTGTTTGTATACACAACCATGTCACAGACGGTGAGACAATTTTAGTAATAATTCTAGTTCAGTGTATCTAGAAAGGTGCATTCAATAATTATGGAAAATTGTAAGTAGGTGTCTTAAAAAGTTTCCAATATAATGGGTCACAAAATTCGATAACTTAACACTGGCGGCATAGGACATACAATGTCACCTTAATTGAAAATGTTTTCCTTCCATAAATGTGCAGGTGACACGTGGTTATAGTGAAATGTTCACTTGTGTTGCTGCTTCATGGCCTGACACAGTATATGATGCTAGGGCAATGAGAAACTCAGATGTATTCCTCATGAGAAAATGTGCAATGGTTTACTTTTAGGAGCTGAAGGATATGGTGCAGCACTGCAGTTTATGACACCATTCCAGAATCCTGAAACATCTGATGAGAGGGCGTACAACAGACTACACTCTACGGGAAGGGTGATAATCGAAAGGTGCTTTGGACAGCTGAAAAGGCGTTCCCAGGTCTGCAAAACAAAATAAGTGTTGCCCAAACAAAAATCCAAAGCGATCATAGCCTGTTTTGTTTTGCACACTGTAGCAAAACAAACTGGGGATGATAATTCTGAGGCACTTAGTGAAGATAATCTTTCATTACAGGGAGAAGAGAAAACAGCAATCATACATGTACACAATACAAACAGAAAACTGGAAATTCTTAGTGTAATATGTCAACTGTAGCGTGCGGGAGTTTGTTCCAAACATTGTACAAATAAAAATAATCCACGTGTTTTTTGTAAATAAAATAATTTTTACTTCTTCAAATACAACAAAATACCATTTTCATGGAAATAAAAAAATAGTGTTCCGCTCTCACATAAGAATATGCAATTTAGTGTTTTCTTCCTCCTCTCTCACTAATTTTACTTTCACCAAAAATTGTTTAAGCTGTAACATCTCCAACAGGTACATGTTATTCTTACAGTTCTACTTTACCAAAAATTGTGTCAAGGGTATGGTGAAGGTATTTACCAAATACTACAGTAAATAATTGTACAAACTGTTTAGCCTTTAATATTTCACACGGGAACATATTACTCTTTTTGTTCTACTTTACCATAAATTGTTTCAAAGGTGTGGTGAATGTAATTGTTAGAAATCACAGTAAATAAAAGCACAAATCATTTAACTTTTAACATTTCAGTATGGAACATGTTATTCTTACGGCGTCAGTGAAAAGAAATTTGAACTCAAATCGTTTCTGTACGAGGATACGGATTTATGACGATGTACGACAAACATTTAACTTAAAAATTAATTTTTAATTTTACAAATACTACATAACAAAATATCAGATGTGAAGAAAATAAAATTGTTCTTTGTTACATAAGGAAATGAAAACCACTATTTCTCTTTTTCTTCCTCTCACATGAATTTTCATTGTTTTCGACTTAAAACATCGACCAGGTAGAGCAAAACCAGTCTCTTTAGTTCTACATCTGATAAATTTTTGGGTTTCTCAGTTTCTGTAGTTAATAACCATCATTTTGTAGCCAAAAGAGGAGAAAAAGCAACGGCTGTCACCTCAGAGCCCACTACATCTGACAGATCTTCAACTACAATTGGTGACACTTGTAAAAATGAGTGCAGATCAAAGAAAATAGTATCAGAATTGTGGGATACCACAACTTTGAAATTACCATCAGGGTACGGCACACTTTTCGATGACGACACCCCTACTGCAAAAGCCCCTGAAACAAAGAAAAAAGGAAAACAGTAGTAGAGTGTGTCACAACTTTTTTTGAAATGAGTACATGTAGCAAGCAGGATTATGCAGAACATGGGAGGGGTCCGTCCAATTTTATGCATGCTCCAATGCACTAGGTTTACTGAAAATATAGTCAACTTTTGATTTGATTTTGACGGGGAAGCTAAAACAGCTTAGGTCTAACCCGCCACTGCCCACACTTAAACTCAGTTTATTGTGCGGTATCGCTCCCTGTGTATCCAGTAAAGCCAACCAGTGCCCTCAAATAGTGCAAGGAGCCCCTTTGCCAGTTTTTTGTTAAGACACAATTTCTTCAGGTCTAGTTGTACCGAAGACTCTGTATCTTTTGCTCTCCAGTGCCATGCATTCGAAGATTAGGTGTGATGCAGATTCTTAACCCTCATCACAGATCGTCAACTTTTACCGAATGTCATTTCATTTATGCAGAATAAAAACAAATAGTTTGCTAATTTATAATAAAAATGTGTTAAGCACATAATAATAAATGAGGGGTGGGGGGAAGAACTTATCAGGAATGCTAACGGTATATCGTAGGGTTGCAGTCAATCCCATCAAAAAAGTCCTCCCACTTTTTTAATATTATTTCACATTCCTTGTCTTCTTTGAATCCATTTTACACTTAAATCATGCTCCATACTGTGCACTTTTTTTTAAAAAAAATATGTGGCTATCTGTAATGTCTTTTCCAAAACTTGACACGTGCCATAACTGAATTTATGTAAAACTATCAGATTTTCCTTTTTCCTAGCAATAGGCATTTGAGATTTGGGGACAATAACTGGATAATCTTTTATTATGCTAACCAGTGCAATTCCGAGTCCTCCAACTTGTGAACACAACACACACTTTCACTTCACAAACAATCACAACAAACTTAAGGCATACAAATGTAAACAACGTGACAACCAAAGAGGTCAGATTTTAATCACCTTGCTGAGAACTGACTCAAAAGGTGGGGCAGTAACGAAGAAGCACTCCTAGTCAGAAAATATGCTCCGAACTTTTTATTCGTACGAAATTAAAAACTTACTCTGAGAATGTTCTCTTGCCCCGAGAATCTCTTCTGGATAATACTCTCACGTTTATTCACACGACCCACTGTGTAATATTTTGACGTGACGCACGAGACGGGGCTCGATGCTCAGTGACAGGACTCCTCAGACATCTGTAACGCATCTTGCGGATTGCACTACTGTGAAAGGGAAAATCTGAGGCTCCTACCTGCTAGCCACTTTAGGGGAATGAAATTACAATGATGTGGAAAAAGTGCAATTCTGTAGGTTGTCAGTGCGAATGCAGTTTGTGAATCAATTGCGTACTTACGTTTATGAGTGGGCTGTAAGTACATGCTCCAAGAACAGATTTAATGCTCTAAAACTTGACAAAATGTTTCACAGCAGCTGCAGACTTATACAATACCGTTAGCTGTTGTGTTGCCCACACAGCATTTTGAGTCTTACAAATGTGTACGGTTGTTTAAGTGCACTGAACTGTAGTAGAAAAATGCAATGAACAGATGTATACTGGCAAGAATACATAAATAATCTGTTCTGGTATCAGACAGTAGTTGTATTGGGTTGTTGTTGTTGTTGTTGTTGTGGTCTTCAGTCCACAGACTGGTTTGATGCAGCTCTCCATGCTACCCTATCCTGTGCAAGCTTCTTCATCTCCCAGTACCTACTGCAGCCTACATCCTTCTGAATCTGCTTAGTGTATTCATCTCTTGGTCTCCCCCTACGATTTTTACCCTCCACGCTGCCCTCCAATACTAAATTGGTGATCCCTTGATGCCTCAACACATGTGCTACCAACCGATCCCTTCTTCTACTCAAGTTGTGCCACAAACTCCTCTTCTCCCCAATTCTATTCAATACCTCCTCATTAGTTATGTTATCTACTCATCTAATCTTCAGCATTCTTCTGTAGCACCACATTTCAAAAGCTTCTATTCTCTACTTGCCCGAATTATTTATCGTCCACGTTTCACTTCCATACATGGCTACACTCCATACAAATACTCTCAGAAACGACTTCCTGACACTTAAATCTATACTCGATGTTAACAAATTCCTCTTCTTCAGAAACGCTTTCCTTGCCATTGCCAGTCTACATTTTATATCCTCTCTACTTCGACCATCATCAATTATTTTCCTCCCCAAATAGCAAAACTCATTTACTACTTTCAGTGTGTCATTTCCTAATCTAATTCCCTCAGTATAACCCGAGTTAATTTGACTACATTCCATTATCCTTGTTTTGCTTTTGTTGATGTTCATCTTATATCCTCCTTCCAATACACTGTCCATTCCGTTCAACCGCTCTTCCAAGTCCTTTGCTGTCTCTGACAGAATTACAATGTCATCGGCGAACCTCAAAGTTTTTATTTCTTCTCCATGGATTTTAATACCTACTCCAAATTTTTCTTTCGTTTCCTTTACTGCTTGCTCAATATACAGATTGAATAGCATCGGGGAGAGGCTACAACCCTGTCTCCCTGTCTCACTCCCTTCCCAACCACTGCTTCCCTTTCATACCCCTCGACTCTCATAACTGCCATCTGGTTTCTGTAAAAATTGTAAATAGCCTTTCGCTCCCTGTATTTTACCCCTGCCACCTTCAGAATTTGAAAGAGAGTATTCCAGTCAACATTGTCAAAAGCTTTCTCTAAGTCTACAAATGCTAGAAACGTAGGTTTGCCTTTCCTTAATCTTTCTTCTAAGCTAAGTCGTAAGGTCAGTATTGCCTCACGTGTTCCAACATTTCTATGGAATCCAAACTTATCCTCCCCGAGGTCAGCTTCTACCACTTTTTCCATTTGTCTGTAAAGAAGCGTTAGTATTTTGCAGCTGTGACTTATTAAACTGATAGTTCGGTAATTTTCACATCTGTCAACACCTGCTTTCTTTGGAATTGGGCTATGTAGTTTAATTCAAATCATCATCAATAAGTCATATTTTTGATTATTTTGATTTCTCGTATCTCGTAATGGTATCAGGTAGTTGTTTTGAGGCATAAAGGTTATTTTAACTCATTTACACCATAAATAACGGTGGTGTTTTTTCAACTTTCTTAGCTAGAGTTCTTATATATTATTAATTTGCAGATGGTTGTACGTTTGGCTAACCCCCTAAAAAAGAGAGAGAGAGAGAGAGAGAGAGAGAGAGAGAGAGAGAGAGAGAGAGAGAGAGAGAGAGTTCTGCATTAGTCCCATTATTTTCATTACTACCTATCTTCCCTTCATGTCATGTTTGATTTGCTTATTCTAGGGTTTACAGATATTCATCTCACTAACATTTCAGTGCAGTTGTAATTGTGACAGAATCCTGAAACAATTTAATAATAAATCTGCAGCTGGCACAAGACTGATCAATTTATGAAAAGCTCATTCTCGTTATAAAATTGAACTAATAATTCTTTCACCTATGTTGTTACGAAACCCACTACAACTGTCATTTCACTTCCTACCAATGGCCCTTAAAAATCATTGTTTCATTGAAAAAGTCTGTAAATACTTCAACACTGTGGTAGGTAAACATGTTTCGCAAATTAACCACATGACAAAATACTCTCTCTTATCATGCTATAATTTATCAAAATCTCCTTTCAATATCTCAAACCATTCATGAGATACAAGGGGTGTTATGAATATTTCATTGTTGTGCAGCTGAAACAGTATGTTATATACAATCCATTTTTTCGAGACTGGACACAGATAGAGAAATTTTCCCAAGTTTAAAGAATAATTCAATATGTTAGCAGCATTTCATGTGCAGCATGTATGACCTAATACAGACCAAACACATATTCATAGGCACATCTGTTTCTCATTCCGAACTATTTTAATTTCTTGCAGTAGTTTACTTTCTCTGAAAATAGTACAGTAATAAAATAGATGCAGCTAAAATGGCCCACAGATAATAGTGTTTTCAAGCACCAATAACTTTGATAAATTTCTAAAAAGCTTTCTAAAGTTATTCAATGAATTACAACTACATAGTACCTGGCAAAGAAAAGTCAAAGTAAACTACACAGGATTACTCCAGGGTTAAGAATATTTAGTTCAAGCAAACAAGAGCTACATAAAGAGCTGAAACACAAAAACCGTGACGATTAACCATATGAAACATTCCAAAGTTAAATTAAAAAGTGTTGTTAAAAGTACCAGCTGCCAAAGGAATGACAAGTAAGTTGATTTTAGGGCACAAAATAAATCTGTGGCATAAAAAATAAATGAAACAACTACACTATTGTGAACCCCGTTTCAATACCTCAGTCTTAAATAAATTTATTATAAACCCAGCAAAATCTAATAGACATGATTACAGCAAGAATTTCTTTGGCCTAGACCAGAATAGTGGTCCCCTTGTGACATTTAGTAGTTTCAACTGAAGACATTGTCAAACAACAAAAACGCTGAAAAAAGGAATCAAATATCCAGGTAACTAAAACTGTGTATGATAAGACAGCACACCCTCTATATTTAATAATCGATCATCTGAACAAGCCAAACTCCTGGATGTACTTTTTAAGCACTGGTATGTAGAGGTAAAACCACTACACAAAAAAGTATTAAAAGAGGACATGAGAAATTACCGTCTTATCTCTATCATCCCAGTCTTATCCATTTTATTTTCCCTCAAAACATGACATTATTCTTAACAGCTATTTCGTATTCCAAAAAGAGAAAAGTACCTTGAAGGCAGTTAATAGATTCATTGGAAAAAAAAATCACCTCATCACTAGACAAAAGCAGTTGGCTGGCCGGAATCTTCTGCAATCTCACAAAAATATTCAATTCAGTGAATTACTCCATGATGCTGCTTAAAATAGACAGACACGGCATAAGTTAAAGCGCTGAGCAACGGCTCAGGACTTATTTGAAAAACAGGAAGCAAAAGGCAATCATAACATCTAACTGATGGGGGGGTTTGAACTGGAAAAAACACACTGAGGATCTGCTGAAACGTTTGAGTTCAGCTACTTATGCTATTGGGGTCATTGCAAATTTTGGCAATATACATCTCGGTAAATTAGCTTACCACGCCTATTTTCATTCTCTGCTTTCGTATGGTGTCATATTCTGGGGTAACTCATCATTGAGGAAAAGAGTGTTAATTGCACAAAAGCATGTAATCAGAATAATTGCTGGAGCTCATCCAAGATCATCCTGCAGACACTTATTTAAAGAGCTACAGATCTTCACTGTAGCCTCACTATATATATATATATATATATATATATATATATATATATATATATATATATATATATATATATATATATATATATATATATATATATATGATGTGACTTACCAAATGAAAGCGCTGGCAGGTCGATAGACACACAAACGAACACAAACATACACACAAAATTCAAGCTTTCGCAACAAACTGTTGCCTCATCAGGAAAGAGGGAAGGAGAGGGAAAGACGAAAGGATGTGGGTTTTAAGGGAGAAGGTAAGGAGTCATTCCAATCCCGGGAGCGGAAAGACTTACCTTAGGGGGAAAAAAGGACGGGTATACACTCGCACACACACACACATATCCATCCACACATATACAGACACAAGCAGACATCTCACAAGCAGACATATTTAAAGACAAAGAGCTTTACAGAAAGAGAAAATAAGACGACAGGAAAGATTTCGAAATGCAACAGCGACAATAACAAACGTAATTGTTGGGTTCAAATTAATGATACGGTTATAATAGAGGGAAACATTCCACGTAGGAAAAATATATCTAAAACAAAGATGATGTGACTTACCAAATGAAAGTGCTGGTAGGTCGACAGACACACAAACGAACACAAACATACACACAAAATTCAAGCTTTCGCAACAAACTGTTGCCTCATCAGGAAAGAGGGAAGGAGAGGGAAAGACGAAAGGATATATATATATATATATATATATATATATATATATATATATATATATATATATATATATTAAAATTAAATTCACTCCAAAAAGGAAACGCCAAAGGAAATCACCACTAATTCCCAAATTTGACTTGAAAAATATCAAGGAATCAGAAATTACAGAAGCATGGGATAAACAACCAACAAACAACTGGAAAGATTTCCGAACGAAAATTATACAGAAAGCAAGAGATTTGATTCCGTTAAAGAAAATATCCAAGCATCCATGGTGGGATTCGAATTGTGATAACGCATTAGAAGAGAGACAACAAGCCTTTTTAAATTACAATTGTGACAAATCAGAAACCACACAACAAACATTTTTCAAAGTGAGAAAACAAACAGCTAAAATACTTAGACAAACTAAAAGAAAATACCTTAATGAACAGCTAAACACAATTGAAGAAAACTTTAAGAACCACAACACTCAAGATTTTTATAAAATATTCGCAAATCAAATCAAAGGATACACTCCACAAAACCTCTGCTTCCGGAAACAGAATGGAAAATTGGCACTAACTAACAAAGAAAATTGCCAAGAACTAGCTAAATATTTCTCACAACTCCTAAATTGCCCACAACCAAGTACAAGATTCCCCAGATTACAACCAGAACACACGAATGAGACTTCACTACCACCATCTCAAGAAGAAATTTATAGTCACATTAGAAAACTCAAAAATAATAAATCATCAGGAGAAGATGGAATTGTAGCTGAACTACTGAAAAACCTTGGTCCAAATTCGTTAAAAGAGATCACTAGCATCATCCAAGAAATTTGGCAGACAGAAAATATCCCAGAGGAGTGGAAGTGTGCACTAATTCACCCATTGCACAAAAAGGGAGAGAGATCAGACGTAAACAACTACAGAGGCATTTCACTTTTACCAGTTACCTACAAAATTCTATCTGCATGTCTCCTAAAGAGGGCACAAGAACAACTAGAACATACAATTTCAGACTACCAAGCAGGCTTTCGTCCTAATAGATCATGCCCGGAACAGATATTCAACCTTAAAACTATTTTAAAGATTAAAGCAATCAGGTCAAAACCAATAATCTGCACATTCGTTGATTTCAAAAAGGCATACGATTCCATAGACAGACAGTCTCTATGTCACATTCTCGAAGAACGAGGCCTAGACACTAAAACCCGAAAACTAATTGAACAAACACTAACAGAAACCAAATCAAAAATTAAATTCAGAGGGGAAATTTCGGAACCATTCTCAATTAAAACAGGAGTAAGACAAGGAGATGGGATCTCACCACTATTATTCAATATAGTTTTGGACAAAGTTATGAAAGAGTGGGAAGTAACACTAAGGAAACAAAGCTTGTGGAAGCCAATTGAACTAGGAAGAGGTAAAGGAAAATTGAACATCCCTTATTTAGCGTTTGCAGATGACTTGGCAATTATAACTGACAGTGAAGAAACAGCAGTAAAACAAATTGAGACACTTAAAGAATGTGCTGAGAAGGTTGGCCTGCAAATCTCCTTTGAGAAGACAGAATTCATCTGCTCAAAATTAGATATTTCGAAACTAAAAACAAAGTATGGTGAAATAACTAGAGTCAAGCACTTTAAGTATCTCGGTGAAGTTATTGAACCAACAGGACTTGAGAAAATAGCACAAAAAAACCGATTACAGAAAATCAAGAAAGCATTCGGACTTATTCAAAATATATATAACAAGAAATGTCTATCAAAAGGCACTAAAATCAGACACTACAACACAGTCATCAAACCAACAGTCACATATGCAAGTGAAACACTCTCCCTGAATAGAAAATTAGATTTACACGAAATTAAGAAAGTAGAGAGAAAAATTATTAGAAAAATCCTAGGACCACGATACACACAAGATGGATACAGGCTGCAGACTACCGAGACAACCGAAAAAATATCAAACATCGAGGCAAATATCAGGAAGAGGCGGATGAAGTTTTATGGACATATAGACAGATTACCTGGAAACAGGTTAACTAAACGTCTATTGGACTATATGACATCACTTAAGGCAACAATACCCTGGGTAACTGAAGTTAAGAAGGATTTGAAAAAGGCAAAAATTGACATAACAAACACATCAGACCGGGATACATTCAGAAGAAAAATCGACAAGTGGAAGTTTACTCCAGAGACGGAATCTAAACCTTTCCGACCAAAGTGGACCGAAGAAAGGAAGAAGGCCTTTGGGGAGGCAATGAAGAAATACTGGGAAAATAAGAAGAACATTAAGAAATGTTAATCACCTGCTTATCGTTCTCCCATGGGGACATTCGCTAATAATAATAATAATATATATATATATATTCACTTATGAAATTTATTAACAATCCGAACGAATTCAAAAGTAATAGCAGTGTACATGGCCACAGCACTAGGAGAAAGGATGATCTTCACTACTTGAGGTTAAATCTAACTTTGGCTCAGGAGGTGAATTATGCTGCCAGAAAAGTCTTTGGTCACTTAACTAATAGCATCAAAAGTCTGACAAATAGCCACATAGCATTTAAAAGGATATTAAAAGAATTTCTTAATGGCAATCCTCCTACTCGTTAGACGAATTTTTGGATATAGTAAGTGGGTAATTTCCCCAACTCCCACAAAAAAAAAAAAAAAAAAATTAAATATTAAGTGTCGTGTAATATTCTGTGTAATGTAATATCTTGTATAGACACCTTTTATTAACCTGACACGTTCCACATCATTACGAAGTGTCGTATTCATGATCTATGGAAAAGCACTAATCGAATATAATCTGATACTGCAGATTGAAGAATTTAAATAACAGGCTCCAAGTGCCATAATAAGGGATTTTGAAGTTTAGTGTGAAGTGGGACATTTCAAACTCAATAACATATAAAAAGCTCACTGCCACATTGAAAAAGTAGTACCAAATGCAATCGACAGATGGTACGGGTTTAACAGCCACTGCTCTTAACATATGACAGGCTCTACGGTCTACACGTTTACTCCCCTGTGCTAGATAAAATGATAGAGACAATGGATGTTTGTAACAGTTTGAGTGGGCAGGAAAGATGTATAAATGAGAAAGAACTGTCACAGCAATGAGGAAAAAGGTGAAAAATCGGGGATGGAATGAATTCATAAGTCAACGTAATAAATGTATTGCTGCAAAAGCTCACACAGCACAGGAGGTAAGTCGCATCATTAATCACTAACTTACACCGACAATAACTGGACAGGATGTTAATTCTCGAGATGACAAATGTATTGTTCCAGAAGACGTAAAGAGCACGATACCATTTATCGTCAGTAAAATAAAGTAATCTGATTTCTTATATTCCTAGATAGCAGCATATTGCACAAACACAGCAATCTAAAAATATTTAAAGTACAGTGGCTGTGGTTAGACAAACATAAGGCACGTGCAGTTTAGACCAGGAGACGCTCAAGTGAAAGTGAGGCTCGGGAAGACATCCCTATTTTGAGACAAGTTGAACGAGTGCAGGACGTCGAAAAACTGAACTACCTGCCCTGGATGTACAAGCCACATCTGCAGAGAAAAGAAGAAATATTTGATTGAAATGATGCCGCATCTGACAAATAATTACCATACACTGTTTTATAAAATCGAAATGAACTTTCACAATCTTTTTGCTGAGTACTGAACTGTGGCACTTAAGAGCTTCTCACTGCATTTCTACTTTCAGAATGTTTTTCCATACTTTTATTATACAAGGTTTGTAACTTCCTTTGGAAACTAAATCCATATCACGCTAAACTTCCAAATAAAATACATTAACAAGGTATTACAATTATGACCAATAATTATCTAGCATACTTAAAACTCATTTTCCTCAAATTCATGATTTTGGCACTTGTTGTTGTTGTTGTGGTCTTCAGTCCTGAGACTGGTTTGATGCAGCTCTCCATGCTACTCTATCCTGTGCAAGCTTCTTCATCTCCCAGTACCTACTGCAACCTACATCATTCTGAATCTGCTGCTTAGTGAATTCATCTCTTGGTCTCCCTCTGCGATTTTTACCCTCCACGCTGCCCTCCAACGCTAAATTTGTGATCCCTTGATGCCTCAAAACATGTCCTACCAACCGATTCCTTCTTCTAGTCAAGTTGTGCCACAAACTTCTCTTCTCCCCAATCCTATTCAATACCTCCTCATTAGTTACGTGATCTACCCACCTTATCTTCAGCATTCTTCTGTAGCACCACATTTCGAAAGCTTCAATTCTCTTCTTGTCCAAACTATTTATCGTCCATGTTTCACTTCCATACATGGCAACACTCCATACAAATACTTTCAGGAACGACTTCCTGACACTTAAATCTATACTCGATGTTAACAAATTTCTCTTCTTCAGAAACGATTTCCTTGCCATTGCCAGTCTACATTTTATATCCTCTCTATTTCGACCATCATCAGTTATTTTACTCCCCAAATAGCAAAACTACTTTACTACTTTAAGTGTCTCATTTCCTAATCTAATCCCCTCAGCATCACCCGATTTAATTTGACTACATTCCATTATCCTCGTTTTGCTTTTGTTGATGTTCATCTTATATCCTCCTTTCAAGTCACTGTCCATTCCGTTCAACTGCTCTTCCAAGTCCTTTGCTGTCTCTGACAGAATTACAATGTCATCGGCGAACCTCAAAGTTTTTACTTCTTCTCCGTGAATTTTAATACCTACTCTGAATTTTTCTTTTGTTTCCTTTACTGCTTGCTCAATATACTGGTTCAATAACATCGGGGAGAGGCTACAACCCTGTCTCACTCCCTTCCCAACCACTGCTTCCCTTTCATGCCCCTCGACACTTATAACTGCCATCTGGTTTCTGTACAAATTGTAAATAGCCTTTCGCTCCTTGTATTTTACCCCTGCCACCTTCAGAATTTGAAAGAGAGTATTCCAGTTAACGTTGTCAAAAGCTTTCTCTAAGTCTACAAATGCTAGAAACATAGGTTTGTCTTTTCTTAATCTTTCTTCTAAGATAAGTCGTAAGGTTAGTATTGCCTCACGCGTTCCAACATTTCTACGGAATCCAAACTGATCTTCCCCGAGGTCCGCTTCTACCAGTTTTTCCATTTGTCTGTAAAGAATTCGTGTTAGTATTTTGCAGCTGTGACTTATTAAACTGATGGTTCGGTAATTTTCACATCTGTCAACACCTGCTTTCTTTGGGATTGGAATTATTATATTCTTCTTGAAGTCTGAGGGTATTTCGCCTGTCTCATACATCTTGCTCACCAGATGGTAGAGTTTTGTCAGGACTGGCTCTCCCAAGGCCGTCAGTAGTTCTAATGGAATGTTGTCTACTCCCGGGGCCTTATTTCGACTCAGGTCTTTCAGTGCTCTGTCAAACTCTTCACGCAGTATTGGATCTCCCATTTCATCTTCATCTACATCCTCTTCCATTTCCATAATATTGTCCTCAAGTACATCGCCCTTGTATAAACCCTCTATATACTCCTTCAACGTTTCTGCCTTCCCTTCTTTGCTTAGAACTGGGTTGCCATCTGAGCTCTTGATATTCATGCGAGTGGTTCTCTTCTCTCCAAAGGTCTCTCTAATTTTCCTGTAGGCAGTATCTATGTTACCCCTAGTGAGACAAGCCTCTACATCCTTACATTTGTCCTCTAGCCATCCCTGCTTAGCCACTTTGCACTTCCTGTCGATTTCATTTTTGAGACGTTTGTATTCCTTTTTGCCTGCTTCATTTACTGCATTTTTATATTTTCTCCTTTCATCAATTAAAATCAATATTTCTTCTGTTACCCAAGGATTTCTATTAGCCCTCGTCTTTTTACCTACTTGATCCTGTGCTGCCTTCACTACTTCATCCCTCAGAGCTACCCATTCTTCTTCTACTGTATTTCTTTCCCCCATTCCTGTCAATTGTTCCCTTATGCTCTCCCTGAAACTCTCTACAACCTCTCGTTCTTTCAGTTTATCCAGGTCCCATCTCCTCAAATTCCCACCTTTTTGCAGTTTCTTCAGTTTCAATCTGCAGCTCATAACCAAGAGATTGTGGTCAGAATCCATATCTGCCCCTGGAAATGTCTTACAATTTAAAACCTGGTTCCTAAATCTCTGTCTCACCATTATATAATCTATCTGATACCTTTTAGTATCTCCAGGATTCTTCCAGGTATACGACCTTCTTTTATGATTCTTGAACCAAGTGTTAGCTATGATTAAGTTATGCTCTGTGCAAAATTCTACAAGGCGGCTTCCTCTTTTATTTCTTCCCCCCAATCCATATTCACCTACTATGTTTCCTTCTCTCCCTTTTCCTACTGACGAATTCCAGTCACCCATGACTATTAAATTTTCGTCTCCCTTCACTACCTGAATAATTTCTTTTATCTCGTCATACATTTCATCAATTTCATCATCATCTGCAGAGCTAGTTGGCATATAAACTTGTACTACTGTAGTAGGCATGGGCTTTGTGTCTATCTTGGCCACAATAATGCGTTCACTATGCTGTTTGTAGTAGCTAACCCGCACTCCTATTTTTTTATTCATTATTAAACCTACTCCTGCATTACCCCTATTTGATTTTGTATTTATAAATCTGTAATCACCTGACCAAAAGTCTTGTTCCTCCTACCACCGAATTTCACTAATTCCCACTATATCTAACTTTAACCTATCCATTTCCCTTTTTAAATTTTCTAACCTACGTGCCCGATTAAGGGCACTTAGAGCCCTTTTTTATTTCAAGTCTTCAATTATAAATCAGTGGAATACAATTTCACAGAGTTTCTTAGGGCTCTATCTCTCAGAGCCAATCTTGTTCCTCAAACAGAAACGAGTTACCTGTCCAACCACTCACATTTGCCAACAATACCGCATTACTTATTGAGTAAGAAAATGGGGGAGGAATTCTGAACAGTGTCAAACACACTAAACAATCTAAGTGCACAGCTTCAACAGGACAACCTTAAACTTAACACCTCAAAGACTCTCTACACAATTTGAAACCAAACAATCACAGGTCAGTGACACCAGTTATGGGAGCAGCTCAGCTCAGCTCAGCTCAGTCCATCACATCAAATCCTGGGGACTAAACTTTGACAAAAACGCTATGCTGGCAAACACACACATTATTTAGCTACTAAATTAGACAGCCCTGTTTTTGCAATGTGCATACTATCTGCAGTAAGGAAATGGTGTACAACACCAACTTCTGAAGCCATCGTTAGATACGGTTTGATTTTTGGGGGGAATTCGTGTCACATCACGAATCCTGCCACTTCAAAGAAGAATCATTAGAAATACGTGTAATATCTCTCTAAAAACATCCCGTAGACGAATTTTCAAGAACATAAAAATATTACACGTATCTGTGTTGTTCGTATTTCAGACGATCATTGTTTTTACACAGTAATTCCCAGCTGTAACTGGAGCAGCGAACAATGGCGATCGAGTTAAGGGGACCACACCGTGGTTCAGGTCGAAAAAAATCTATTTTCAGTTTTCATCGTATTTCGATAGATTAAGGTTTTATTTAAGTACTCTGGAAAGGATATGCTGAAAAATTTTTTTTTCGAGCATTTATAGAGTATTTTCCTACAACGTGTGTTTATGTGCCTCGCCCACTTTTCTACATATATTTTAAATCTTTATATCCCCTACATTACATGTTGGGGGTTCCCGAGTGTGTTGGCTATCCTCGGAATGCGACGGTCGGTATTCTTTTGTTTCTGCTGCTTGTAAACGACACGCTTTCAAACACGAGGTTAGTTTTGTTCGAGGGGCAGGCAATTAGGAAAAATTAAGTAAATCTGGAGGCAATGAAAAGAGATGATTGAGTCATATTCTTCCATATGTCATCTACTGATGATAAACCGTGTCACGGATCGTGTCCATCGGGAGAAAATCCGGGGTGCAAATACAATAGGGCTCAGGCAACTGGAGAATCTTATTCTCACCAGTATTCTCTTCCTGCTGCTGTTATTAGAGCAGTTAAACCTGTTTTCATAGACTTGGCTCATCCTGACCTTCCAAGGAAATGTCTGCATGGGCAGACACAGAACCCAAATGAATGTTTCAACAGCATAATTTGGAACTGCCTTCCTAAAACTGTATTTTGTAGCCATGCATACAATGAAACTAGGCGTTCATGATGCTGTTGTTACATTCAACTGTGGTAATATTGGAAAGTGTTGGGTACTGAAAAAGCTGGGAATTAATCCTGGTGAAAATATGATCACTGGGCTGCAACACTGTGATAAAATGAGGATAGCCGATGCAGACAGGTCTGCATCTAATATGGCCAAGAAAGCAAGACAGACATCGAGGAAGGTGAAAAAGAAGCTGGAAGACCTGCTAGAGGCCAAAGAAGGGCCATCATATGCAACAGGACAGTTTTAATTAACTGTAAGTAACAAATTTAAAAAGTTTTTTTCTTTTAAGTGAATTTCCCACAAACTAAAATTTTCAGTACATATGCCCATTATATCAGAAACTATCATAGACAAATGAATGAAATTTTCAGAGACTCTGCATAACATAAAAAGCCACCTCTGGTACTACATTCATTAATATTACTCCATTAGGAAGTCCACAAAAAAATATTTTCTGTAGAGAAAACTTGATATCTTTTGTTAATAAATTTAAAAAAGTATTTCTTAAAAACTATAAAAAGAATAAAGTAGATTTTAGTACAGTTGACTCTATTAGCATCATGTAACATACAGTAAAAATATTAAGGTCCTGCATCAAATAGTTTTTTCGGAAATGGGTCATATACTTGCCTAAATTAACATGGGTTAGATAGGTAGGCTGTGGTCCCCTTAAGGCTCGTTCTCTGCATATACGTCAAGCATTTTCTCACAGCCGAAGAGCATTCAATAGTGTTCAAAGCAATCTGCTGTGAATGTCACTGCCAATGTAAGCATTAAATGTGATCATAGCACATTATTTGGTGAATTTCTATTCCATCTGTTGCAAGTTGTCATCTGCGATTGTCGTGCTAAGTCATAAATTCTACATACGCGAGTGAAGGAAATAATTTTAGGATGCACACTTTCTTCAAGCGCATAGCATGTGTGTGCACATACTGCAACTTTTGCTCGGAGGTGGAAACAGTGCAATCCCTGCCCATGCCTTGACCTGTCAAATCACCAGCATTCACGAGTTAGACTAGCTGCAGAATCATTTCAAACATACGTACAACACCGGACACAAAGGAGATTTCATGCTTACAAAACACCACCTGAAACTCCAAAAACAAACAAACAAACAAATATAAACACACACACACACACACACACACACACAAAACCAGTACATGAGAATGAAAATCTATAATAAAAACTGGACATTGAGACAGGTTCACTGAAGAGGAAACCACACAATCTTCTGGTGGAAAAATGCTACTATTCAATGGAGGAATTTATGAATAATGGGATGATCATTTGAACAGTGTGAATGTTTAATGCCCAGGAAATTTAGACACTAAGTGGTGGTACATCATAAGAAAAACAATTTAATGTAACTGTGCTCAACCGAAAACTGTGCTTCGAAAAATGCATTAGAGAAGTAAGTAATTATGTACATCATAAGAGAACAGCCGACATGCTTTGTGTACAATATGATCAGCTTATCTGCAAAATGTACGATATAAGATGAACAGAATAAAATACAATATTGCTTTTTATAGAGAAGAGTAACGTGATCAATGAGGCACAGCACAGGCTTTAGAAGCTGTAAGGCTACCATTACAGTCACAGCTAACATTGTAGCTTATGTTATTGGGGCATTAGATGAGCGAAGAAGAGCCTGTGTTGTTTTCCTGGACCTTACAAAGGCACCGATTGTGCGTGTCACTACAGACAAATACACAAACTAAACTTACAGTATCAGGGGAAAATCAGATGAGATATCATCATTTGTGGAAAACAGATAGCAGTGTGTAGAAGTAAAGCATAAAATAAATGGAACTCCATAAACAAATACCGTAACTTACGGCCAGTCAAGTTTCGTGTGCCCGAAGCATCAGTTGTAGCCTAGTGGGATGTGGGGAACCACCTAAAAACCGTACCCGGGACCCAGGCTGACCGACACACCGCTCCTCGTCATTAATCCGACAGGCAGATTCGATCCGGGGCCAGTACAGCTCCCCATCATACAATACTTCAGCCGCAGGAAAAAGTGACCCAGCAGAAGACCTGGAATCGAGCATCTCTGAGAATCCGAGGCAGGTTTATAAATATTTCAGTGAAAACAGCGGGCATACTAGTTGTGAGGTACCACCCACCTACTCTGACCGTTGACGTACTTGTGCCGTGATTCGAAGTTTTGTGTGACATTATCAAGTCACATTGTGTGTGTTTCGGATTGGAAGTGAAATAATGTTGTAGATGATACAGTGTATGAAAAGCTGGTGTGTTCTAGCAGTTTAATTACGTGGTAGCGATGTGTTTGTGAGGAATGTTATTGTGTCATTTGGTGTGCTACAGTCATCACGGTGTGCCAAAGTGTGTGAAATTACACGGTAGCACAATGGATATATTGTGCACACCATTGAGTAGGTGGATCACTTTTTATTTAAATCATGGGAGAAGGTATGTGGATCAATGTTTCTTAATACTATATCAAACATGTGACTATCATTAATAAACACTGATCCCATTACAAAGATTATTCAAAACTATTTTCTCGTGGGTTTCTTTGTTCTATCTGACTCATCACTCGTCACATCCACTTCCCATCATTCACCATGCATACTGTTACTGACTGCAGTATGCAACAGAAAAGCCACCGACACTGCAAATGCACTTTCACTCTAGTGTTGAGCTATATAGCAGAACTGGAGATTGGGATACCATTATCTTATGGTGTGTTTAGTATAGTTTTGTTAGATTTTATTTTTTTTGGCAGTTTAGATTATTTCGTTGTTTGCTTGTGTCGGGTCTCGAATGGTGTTTTATTATTATTGAATTTTTAGTCTGTCCCCACACAAAACCTTTTCCCATGGGTGTCCCACTAATTTAATTGGCTTTAGTCGGCATATTGGTTCACATAGCATTTGTATTTGCAGGCGATATGATCTATGTTTTGGTTGCCACGTCAGATATGCTCGAAACAGGGGTTTTCGGCACTGTGATGACTTATTGGTCAGAGCTGACAGATGGTATCCCAGTCTCCAGTAATCGCAAAACAACTTCTTTGTAAGTGCAAATAATATTAGATTAGATACAATTACAAGCAAATAAAACTACAACACTAACAATGTATGTCTAGAATTATGTAACTCAGATCTCAGTGAAATAGGGAATTACTGTAATAACGTCACGTGACGAGGGCCTCCCGTCGGGTAGACCACTCGCCAGGTGCAAGTCTTTCAATTTGACGCCACTTCGGCGACTCGCGCGTCCCTGAGCGGAGAAAATCTCCGACCCAGCCGGGAATCGAACCCGGGCCCTCGGGATTGACAGTCCGTCACGCTGACCACTCAGCTACCGGGGGCAGACCGGGAATTACTAATTCCTGGGTGTTATTGTTGATAAACCCTTGACATGGTAGGACCATACCAGCAAAGTATGTTCAAAAACAAGTACTACACATTCTTCATGAGAGAGCTATTTAGAACAGTATAGACAGACATGCAGTTAATATACTATGACAACATCTACTCCCACTTATATTTCATTACAGTCCAAAGAAATGTAGCATGTATGCATATACCAGTAAAAAAGTTAGGGGGTCATTCCATATCAAGTGGCGTAAGGGTCCCCACTCGACCATCTCCAGTTTCGATGAAATGTTTACAGGATGTACACATACACCTTACATGAAGCACTACCAAATTACAGCTTCATACATAGTACGGTTGGGCCACTAGCCACCTTTTCATAAAGGCTCAGTTTTTGACATTGCGACTGAAATGAATAAATGATCAACTTTGTGATCCTGTTCAACTTTTTGGGTACAATAGCTCAGTTGTAGTACAAAAGGTCAAACTACGGTAAATTCATCATAGTGTGCTATCAAAGTTGCTCATAAATCTCGTCGTATCAAATTTTGGCTATATTTTATTGCATTATATCTACTGAAAGAGTAACTTTCTCAAGCTAATACTTTGGTTATCTGCAGCCCGCCTGCATGTCATAAAGCTCTGCAAGTGGCATCCAGATTGCTCAAATAATAACTGAGTTATCGAAGTCCAAAGTTTGCTAAAAAAATTTAATCAATCAATGTTGGTTCACTTTCAAAAGGTCATATCTCAAAAGGGGTCACTCAAATTTGATTTTTGTCTGCACCACTGGAAAGAGCTCACCTCGTTTGATCAGAAAAAGTTGTTTTTATTTCAGAGACTTTGCCTGTAAGAACACATAAACCTATATTTTCATTACACTACATTTCTCGATGTAGTGACTTAAATGAATAAATGATCAACTTTGATTTACCATTACTCGGGATGTAAGAGACCTGCCATGCTGAAACTTTGTGATCCTGTTCAACATTTGGGTACAATATCTTAGCTGTAAAACAAAAGGTCAAACTACGGTAAATTCATCATAGTGTGCTATCAAAGTGGCTCATAAATCTTGCAGTACCATATTTTGACTATACTTTATTGCCAAGCATCTACTGAAAGAATAGTTTTCTGAAGCTGATACTTTAGTTATCTGCAACCTGTCAGCACGTCAAAGCTCTGCGAGTGGCACCCGGATTGCACAAATAACAAGTGAGTTATCTGAGCTCACCTTGTCTGATCATAAAAAGTTGTTTTTATTTTGCAGACAGACCAGTTTAGTGTCAACAATGGAGTTTGGTAACACGCTTCAACAATCAGTCTGAAGCATACTGTTGTGCAGCGAAGAGTGTTCAGATGATGTGTGTGCCTTTTTAAATGATGTAAAGTGTGTTGCCATTACTGGATAAACATCTAGATGAGGTGTGTGCCTTTTTAAATGATGTAAAGTGTGTTGCCATTACTGGATAAACATCTTTTTTCGGTAAGTAAACATTATTTTAAGGTACGGGGTGACACTCTAGAAATGTTTATCAGGTTATTTAATTTTTTTCTGTTGTATTCTCAAGGAAGTTCCCATTATCTATGTTTAATATTTTTCAGTTGGAAATATACACAACTTCTACTTTATCTAATATTGAAACAAATGACAATTGGAAGCACAAATTTAATTGTAGTGTAATGGATATCCACGAGGTTTCAGTACCGTATGTAATTGGCCTTGCAGATAATTCTGCACGTCATCTGAAAACAGACACACAACAACAAGGCTTCATTCCAATCAAAGAATTTTCAGTAGAGCAACAGGAATTAATAAAGCAATGAAGCGACATATGTCTTACCGGAAATGCACAAATATGCTTTCATCACAAAGCAATACTTGTGGACAAATATGACTTTCTAGAGAGATCTTTTAATCCTTCTGGTGCAAAGAACCATTCTGTTAAAAAGGATTTACAGATTGTCAATGTGGATACAGCAAAACCATTACAAGCCGTGACTAAGAGCAATGTGAAACCCGGTCAGAAGATCTGTCCAACTTGCAGAAAACAATTTTTAGCACAGAAAGCAGAAAAATCAGTCAACTTCAAAGTAGTCAGAAGATAAAGCGTATCCAGAAGTATCAATCGATTCAAGTGTAAACGCTTTTGGGGTGTCCGCTCTAAAATTTTAGTGCGTATCAAAAAGGGACGTGAAAGGTTACGGAAAATAAAAATGTGCGAAGCTCGAGAGCAAATTGCGAATAACATTGCCGGTGCTGGAGGATTCGCCCCAAAAGGTCTTCAAACACCTAGTACGAGCAAGACACGTCGTGACTGTGAAGATTATAAGCAGCTGATTAAAAAACTGAAAGAGAAGTTGCAATTGTCAAGGTAGCCTGAGAAACTGCAAATACTGACATTATTACCACTAAGCTGGACTGTAAAAGAGACAATGCAAGAATTGGGTGTTTCAGAGTAGTAGTAGTAGTAGTAGTAGTAGTAGTAGAGGGTTTTTTTGGCGCACGACAGCAGGATCTTCAGCGCCCGTTCAGTAACATAGTCAGACGGGTGTCAAGAAAAAACTCAGAGCAGTAATATAAAACAGAACATAAAACACAGGTAACAAGGTGTGAAAAATATGTGCCTACCCACACCGAAGTGTCGGATGAAGCAGGGTGTCAGCAGTAAAACACGGACAACACAGGAAGAAAGTGGTAGAGGGAGCTAAAACAATGTAGCAGATGGAAGTGGCTGGCTGACTGCAGGGAAAAAAGGGAGCAGCCAGCCACTCTGCAGTACACTAAAACCTCCAGCTTAAAAGTTTAGGCGAGACTCCAGACACATCACAAAACTTTAAAACCCTAGACACACACGTCTCATCATTAGCTAAAACACAGGGCAGATCCCCATCAACTTGTGCTTCCGCCCTCGCACCACGGTATAAAATGCAGTGTGTTAAAATGTGGCAGACAAAGATGTGCACACCACAAGCATCACAAAACGGAGGATCCTCCCGCCGTAATAAATAGCTACGCGTCAGAGGACAGTGCCCGATCCGAAGACGTGTGAGGGCCACCTCTTCCCACCTGAGCAACCGGCAGGAGGAACGCCGCGGCCGAGTGGTCGACTTTACCGACCGCAGTTTATTGGCCGTCACCGCCAGCCATTCGTCCTCCCACAACTCCGTGCACTTCCTGTGGAGTGCAGAGATGACAGACTGGGCCACATCCTGCTCTCTGCGGGCCTCCTCGGCAGCCAGATCGGCCCGTTCATTGCCCCATTTTCCTACAAGACCAGCAACCCAGCAGAAGGACACCTCCTTACCCCGCCGTCGGAGCAGGTACAGTCGGTCACGTATCAGCTGGACCACTTCCTCAGTCGGGTACAGGTTCTGCAGTGATCGTAAGGCACTAAGAGAATCGGAGCAGAGAAGAAATCGATCACCCCGAACACGATTCGTCTGCTCCGGTGCCTTCGGGATCGCGCGGAGCTCCGCTGCGAAAACGGTATATTCGTCAGGGAGGTGAAGCCGGGTAACGTGATCGTGGAACACTACAGAACAGCCGAGGAAATTCTCCTGTTTGGAGCCATCAGTGTATACGACGGTGAAACTGTGATACACGTCTAAAATGTTAAAAAACAGAGATTCAAATCTAAAATCTGGTGTGCTATCTTTCTTAAAAGTAGTCAAATCTAAAATAAGTTTGGGTCGCCAGAGGAGCCGAGGTGGAGATCTGCTCCAACCGCGACGTAAAACACGAAGACCAGCCAGAGACATCGCACCGAGGCAATCCTGTGTGCGAATCCCAGGGGTGTACGGTGTGGACAAAGTTTTATACGCCTGGCGCACTGTAAGTAGCCGTCGTCGCATACGAAGTGGCGGTTCACCAGCCTCTGCACAGAGGCTCGGTATGGGACTAGTTCGGAATGCCCCAGTGGCCAACCGAAGCCCTTCGTGGTGCACAACGTCCGACAACTTTAAGTAAGAAAGCCTCGCAGACCCACACACCGTGCACCCGTAATCGAGCCGAGATCGCACGAACGCCCTGTAAAACTGGAGCAGACAAGTCCTGTCGGCTCCCCGTGTACTGTGGCTAAGACATTTTAAAATACTCAGAGCCTCAAGTGACCGTCGTTTCAGGTCTTTAAGATGAGGTAACCACATAAGCTTCGAGTAAAAAATGAGCCCCAGAAATTTCACCGTGTCTTTAAAAGTAAGAATAGCGTCCCTCATCCTCAACTCGGGAAAGGTTAAAATCCGACGAGAACGGTGAAAAAGAACACATACGGACTTCTCGGTGGAAAACTTAAAACCACTCTTCTGCGCCCAGTCGACCGGACGTCTAAGAGTAAGTTGCAAATGACGCGTTGTCGTTGCAAGGCTGGGTGTTTCAGAGAGGGTGGTAAAAGCAGCTAGGAAGCTACAGGCCGAAAATGGTGTATTAGCTCTGCCAAAGGATAAGTGGCACAAGAAGATTAAAGATGCTGTAAAAGAAAGATTGGTAACATTTTTTTCAGAATGGAGAATTTAGCCGAATTTGTCCAGGTAAAAAAAGGACTGTGTATCAATTAGAATAGAAGGAAGGAAAGTTTTGATGCAAAAATACCTTCTGAATAATTCGAAAGAAATGTTTGCTGCACATCAACTTCAGCATGGGCCTGAAATTGGATTTTCCAAATTTTGCGAATCGAGTCCAAAATGGTGCATCACAGGGGGGTGCTGCAGGGACCTGTGTTTGCACTTTACACCAAAATGTGAAACTGATGCTCGCAAGCACTTTAATTGCTAAAACAGTGCGTAATTTGGAATCCACAGACTGCATGCTTCATCACTGTGAAATCTGTCTGGGAAAGAACTACTGGAACAGTTTTTAGAAAGTAGTTTTGAAGACAGTGATCCAGATGATGCGATTGGGTTCAGACAGTGGCGTGCACTGTGATGAAGATACATTAGAAACCGAGCAGATGACCACTGAGGATTTTATTGAAGATCTGATTTCAAAAACTGACAAACTTTCCACTATCATTATGTTTTCAAAGCACCAGAGCAAGCACCTAAAATGCGTAAAAGAAAGCTGTAAGCCGACTGAACTGACATATTAATGGACTTTGCTGACAATTATTCCTTCATTGCCCAGGATGCAGCTCAAAGTTTTCACTGGAATAACAGCCAAGCAACTTTTCACCCACTTTTTGTGTACTTCAGAAATAACTTGGACATCAGCAGCATCAGCTAGTGTATAATAAGCAACAGACTGAAACATGATACAACTGCTGTACTTGCTTTTATAGTGAAATTAATATTAGATCTAAAGTGTCTCCTTGGAAAAATCACACACATTTACTACTTCAGTGATGGGTCAGCAGCGCAGTACAAAAACTTCAAAAATTTTCTGAATCTCTGCCACCATCAAAATGACTTTGGAACTTTTTTGCTAGAAGCCATGGAAAATCTCCACGTGATGAAATTGGAGGAACTGTAAAGTGCCTGGCAGCAAGAGCAAACCTTCAAAGACCAGATTTTGACACCACTGATTTGTTTAAATACTGCACAAAGAATATTAGAGGAATACAATTGATTTTTGCTTTAAAAGAAGAAAATGAAACATTAAAAACTGAGCAGGAAGCAAAGTTCAAAAATGCACAGTATCAGGAACACGAGAGAATCACCATTTTGTGCCATTAAATGAAAAGCAAGCTTATATTAGAAGAGTATCCAATGATACAATTTTTTTTATGGCAAATGTTGACCAAAGTCAAGCAACAACTTCATTCAGAAATATTCTAGCCTTACACAACTGGGCCAATACATTGCCTATATGACGGAAAATGGTGGATTGGTAATGTGTCTGAAGTTTCAGAAGAAGAAAATGATGTTTTAGTCAGTTTCATGCACCATAATGGACCTGCACATTCATTCTGCACATTATGTCTGTCATTCCAGCTCCATCAGCAACAAGAATGGACCGATATTGTAGCTTGTTCGAATCAACTATGATTGCTATTAGTAACAAATTTCAGCAAATGAGTTAATAAGAACTGAAATATTTGGTTTGGGAACCTTAAATAGCAAAGACTGGTACATGTAATTTTTAATGGAATATAAATGTGAGTTTATTCGGTATTTGTGCTTCGAAACAAGACTGTTAGATGAGTTACAAATTTGACCCTAATATAATCCAACAAATATAGAGAGCTTAATATCATAACTGTCATTCACTACATATATTTGCAACAATAGTAGGGTCGACAGAAGCGTCCGATCCCACGCGTCGGCTTTGACCCGTGACGTAAGGGTGTTGTCGTATGTGACGTCATGACGGTGCGGAGTTTGGTTTGTGTGAGGCTGTCTCCAGTTGTGTTTTATCTTATTTTATTTACTTTTCTGATCTGTTCGTTCTATCTCGTGGGATTTTTTTTTAAATTTAAAAACACTTATTACTTATTTTAATTATGTTTCCTCCAATTTCTGTTTTAGTTTATTATATTTATCTTTCTGATCTGTTCGCTTTATGCCGTGAGATTTTTTTTTAAAAAAAGACAAAAAACACTAATCAGCTACTGAAACATCTTTATCTTCTATGGGTTGCAGGGGTTACGACCCCTGGGTAGGTGGGTGGGTATTCATGCATGGCTGTCTTCACTTACACGTTGTAGCTACGCAAGGCGGCTAAATTTGTTTATATTTAGTTTGCCCCCCCCCCCCCCAAAACACCCCATTTCCCGCGCTTGTCCCGTTAGTGTCATTAGGCTTCTTGTGGAAAGTGTGTGTGTTTTTGTTTCCGCCATATTTGTGACGTCATGGGTCAAAGCAGACGGGCGGGATCGGACGCTTCCATATTTCCCAACAGTATGCACTTAAAAGCATATAGTAATGTGTATTTAAATACACATACAAAATTAGAATATGAGAAATAGGGAAGGTTACTGTCTACATAACAGGCCACTCAAGTTAACTGTGAAAGATTTAGACCAATTATCCTGCTGCTGATCGTTCCTGTTGTTTGCTCCGAGTACCGTAGACAGACGAGGCATGACAAGGCGAACCTGCCCGATTGCAAGATAGAAGTCTAATGGGTGCATGATGTAGGCCTACATTACAAAAGTGAAATGATGGAAGTGCAAAACTGTGAAAATAAGTGCGTCAATTTGTGTCGACATTAAGGCCTTAAATTTCATGTTTTTATCTCATCCACCTTATTTTCAGGAGGTGGTGGCTCCATAGCTCTTACCGGCTTCAGCTCCTGATGCAAGACTTTATTACACAACCAGTTTCAGTCTAACCATCACCAGGTTCATAAAAGTACTCACAACATCGTGTTAGGCGAAATATAAAACAATGAATTATACACTATTGTATAATGGTCGTAACATCGACCACAGTTGTAAGATGAATGAGCACGCAACCTAGAACAGTAATTTCTGTTATGAAACAATAGTGCATTATTATTCATGATTTTACATTTCGTCTAACATGATTCTGTGAATAATTTTATGAGGGCCTACCTCATGATGGCCAAACAACAAACGCAGTTTACCAGCAGCTCAAGGTGGTAATATGACATTTTTGAAACGTCATCCAACATACGTTAAAGAAATCACGCATTTGTACAAGGCCGATTACATTTAAGTATTCATTAAACTAGATATGTCAGTGTTGTGTTATATACACGCATAAATACAACTGAAACTGTATGCCCTGACTGCATCTATACGGCGAAAATTGCCTACAGATGAATTATCGTAATGACGTTAATAAATAATCTGTTTACATTAAGTACATTTCCCTCGCTTTAAATTTTTAAGTCCATTTTTGTAATACGATCCTCGAGCGGTCCACTGCTGTACAATAAACTACCAATACAGATCCTGTGTAGGTGCATACAATGCAATATGTTCCATTGCAGTCATTGTACTTTCGCATATGCAAACCCTTAAATGCTTCATTAAATTCTTGCCACATAAATCATGATTTCAACTACTGAAGACAAACAATACACCAGTCTGCAGGAACCAAAATACCAACAGGTAAAAATATTGACCTGTCATATGAATAACGCCGACGCAGCCGACTACATATATAAATACTATGGTGACAGAACAAAGATGGCCGCACAGTAACACAGCTCAAAACATTTTCAAAATTAACCTTTATTCCTCTTATGACTCACAGAGTCGCATTAACTGGGAAAAAACTTCACGAATTTAATTTTTATTCAGTCAAAAGTACACTAATGACATCATTGCGAAATGATGGCATACACATAACTACAGTCGCAGAAACATTGAACCTGCCGACACTCGTCTGATTGACATCATCAATAACATGCAGAACATAAAGTACTCATCGAATGTGTGAAAATAATCCTCTTGAGAATACTTCGATGGGTTCGTCAATTTACAAACAGTCACCCGGGATCGCAATTAAAACAAACAGAAAATACCTTTCACGCGCTCTGTGAAATCCGTGATCGGCTGTAATTAATCCACACGCACTATATTACCACCCTATGCCAAGAATTAAAAAAACCGTTGGCGTCCATTTAGCTAAGATTCCGAGGAAACTTCAATTATTGCAATTACATAACATTAAAACATTAATTTATCGTTCCACTCTCCCACTAACCAAATGAAACTGAAAGCTTTCAAGTAGTGGTGGACAGGAAATCGCGTATCTATTAGAAATCACACTGATTGAAAAGTCACGGATATCACATTTACCATCTGTTGCTAAATTTCGTACTGCTTTCTGAAAACTTGGTAACATTCTATGGAATTAGGTACGATTTCAGTGACAAGTCGCGGCTAGAAGTCGCAAGTAGCAACTAAACAGCGCAGTTAATATTCGTTGCCTAGTGCCATCTGTTGACCGACGTACGTACTTCGTTATGAGAGCCTTGTGCCTCACGAGATCGATGTGCCGTGTGCGCATATGAAGGGCTTATTTTTAGTGCCATCTGTTGACCGACGTACGTACTTCGTTATGAGAGCCTTGTGCCTCACGAGATCAATAGTGGTACAAGTCCACTTTTGTTCATTTTGAGATACAGAGTCCTAAAGTTAAATGAGCGCTGAAAAATCTGCAGTTGAGATACATGAAATATTCAAGCTTATGGCTTCTTACTAGAGATGAACCTTTCATTCTGTTTGTTTGGATCATCAACAGTCAGCAGATATTTTAACTCTACCCAATTTTAACTCAGTCAATCTGAAATGTCAGCTATCTTTTTTGCATCAGAATATTCGAGGACTGAGAGATAAAATTAATGAATTAACTATCTGCATAGATGAATTAGAGTCTTCAAACCCAGCTGACATAATCTGCCTCTCTGAACATCATGTGACCACTGCTATAGAACTTTTAAGTGTTACAGGGTTTAGGTTAGCATCTCAATTTTGTAGATCAGAAATGGAGAAAGGAGGAGCTGCCACATTCATCAGGAACTGTCATAAATTTAAGAACACAGACATTCATACATTTTGCCTAGAACAGCATACGGAAGCATGTGCAACAGAAGTAGAATTTCACAAAAAATCCTTCATAATATTAAGTGTATATCGAGTACCTGCAGGTAACTTTAATCTGTTCGTAAACCACCTTGAAGCTGTACTGGCCCATTTAACAACCAAAAACAAAGAAATAGTGGTTGCTGGTGATTTCAATGTAGATTTCCTTAAAGACTCTCCCAATAAGAACTTATTTGAGTTAGTAACACTACCATTCAACTTAATTCCCACTGTAAAGTTCCCCACTAGGATAGCCACTTGCTCACAAACAGCCACTGATAATATCTTTATAGAAAAGTCCAATGAACAAAATTATATTACAAAACCAATAGTCAATGGCGTCTCAGACCATGACATGCAGTTCCTTCTGTTAAATGTTAATACTGAACAGGATATAAAATCTGTTAAATCTGAGCTCAAGAGAGTAATCAGTAAGCCAAAAATTGATTATTTTAGGACACTCCTCAGAGACATTCACTGGACTGATGTTTACAGTGCTCATGGCACGAATGAAAAATATAACACTTTTGCTAATAAAGTGCTTACCTTATTCGAACACTGCTTTCCCCCAAAACTTACCAAGGTTAGAGCAAAGTCTACAAAGAAGCCACGGATTACTCTAAGAATAGGGGTACCTTGTAAAACAAAAAGAAAACTGTATCTGTCAATTCGAAACATTTCCGATGTTGATGCTATAGCACATTATAAGAAATACTGTAAAATATTAAAGACTGCAATACGGACATCAAAGTAAATATATTACAAGGAAAAGATAGTCATATCAGATATCAAAATGAAGACAATATGGGATATAGTGAAGGAGGAGACCGGTAGAACCAGACATGAACAGGGACAAATAGCTTTAAGAGTAAATGATACATTGGTGACAGATGTGTTGCAGAACGTTTTAACAAACATTTTGTAACTGTTACTGAAAAGATGGGGTTGTCAGGTTCGGTAGATGCTGCTATGGAATACCTCAGACCAGACATTTCAAGCAACTTCCATAATATGAATTTGAGCCTCACTACCCCAACAGAAATAATGTCCATCATAAAATCTTTAAAATCAAAAACATTTAGTGGGTATGAAGAAATATCAACAAAGTTAATTAAAGAATGTGATTCTGAGCTAAGTAACATATTAAGCTATCTGTGTAACCAGTCGTTTATCAGAGGAATATTTCCTGAATGGCTGAAATATGCTGAAGTTAAGCCACTGTTGCCAGCATTCTCAAAATTTTTCGAAAAAGTAATGTACAGTCGGCTTTATAACCATCTTATCTCGAATAACACACTGTCAAAGTCACAGTTTGGATTTCTAAAAGGTTCTGATATTGAGAAGGCTATCTACACTTACAGTGAAAATGTGCTTAATTCATTAGACAAAAAATTGCAGGCAAGTGGTATATTTTGTGATCTGCCGAAGGCATTCGACTGTGAAAATCACAATATCCTTTTAAGTAAATTAGAATATTACAGTGTAACAGGAAATGCTGCAAAATTGTTCAAATCTTATATCTCTGGCAGGAAACAAAGGGTGTTATTAGGAAAGACTTGTATCAAGCATCATCCAACTGGGAACTAATTACATGTGGGGTCCCACAAGGTTCCATTTTGGGGCCCTTACTTTTTCTTGTGTATATCAATGACCTTTCATCAGTAACATTACCAGATGCCAAGTTTGTTTTGTTTGCCGATGATACAAGCATTGCAATAAATAGCAAATCAAGTGTAGTCTTAGAAAGATCAGCCAATAAAATATTTGTGCACTTTAATCACTGGTTCCTAGCCAATTCTTTGTCACTAAACTTTGAAAAAACACACTACATGCAGTTCAGAACTTGTAAGGGGCGTCCCACGAGTATACGCCAACATATGATGACAAGCAGATAGAAGAAGTGGACAGTGTTAAATTCTTGGGATTACGGCTCGATAATAAATTCAACTGGGAGGAGCACACCACAGAACTGCTGAAGCGTCTTAACAAATCTCTGTTTGCAATGCGAATTTTGTCAGACATAGGGGATATAAAAATGAAAAAGCTGGCATAATATGCTTACTTTCCTTCCATAATGTCATATGGGATTATTTTTTGGGGTAATTCATCAAGCCAAGCTAAAGTTTTCCGGGCACAAAAACGTGCAGTAAGAGTTATATGTGGTGTGAACTCAAGAACATCCTGCAGAAGCCTGTTTAGTGAACTAGGGATACTAACTAGTGCTTCCCAATATATTTATTCCTTAATGAAATTTGTCATCAAAAATATATCACTTTTTCAAACCAACAGCTCAATTCATGGAATCAATACTACAAATAAAAATAATCTTCACAAGGATTTAAAGTCACTTAGTCTAGCACAAAAAGGTGTGCATTATTCAGGAACACACATTTTCAATAACTTGCCAGCAGCCATAAAAAGCTTAACAACCAATGAAATTCAGTTTAAGAGAAGCCTAAAGGATTTATTGGTGGCCAACTCCTTCTACTCCATTGATGAATTTCTCAGTAAAACCAACTGATTTGTATATAAGTACAATATAACTTCTGCACAATTTCAGTGCAGTAATGTGTTCATTGTAAATAAGTATTATAGTAGTTGTATTACATGTTTATTACATTATAAATAAATACAAAACTTTATTTTAATTTCAGTGCATTAGAATTTGTAAAATTACTCTTTCATATAGTGTTCATTAAAAAATGACAATCATTCCACTTGGGACCTGTGGAATGGTACATTAGCTTATTTGTTTTAGTTGTAAATATTTGTCATGTATTGCTGTTTTTCTGACATGTTCCACATCCTGGAGGACCTCCTCACTACGGATCAATTTGAATGAAAGTAAATCTAATCTAACCTATTAATTTCAGAAGCATTATAGACAGAAAAGTGGAGGTAATGGACTTGTACCACTATTGAAATAAGCCCTTCATATTATATGACGGCATGCACATTCAGCATCAGTTATGGTTGATCAAACATAGCTGTGACTCTGAATGTAATATAATAACAACAAGCAACACTGCCTTTTTCTCCTGAAAACATCAAGTAACCTAAAAAAGTGTGTTTGATTCTGCTTCCAATATGACAGTTTTGGTTAATACTCCACATGCCTACAGGACTTTGCAATGTTAACACAGCAGAACTCAGACATCTGCATAAGTGTAATGAAATGAAAACAGTAGTATTGAATCATATGAACGCCTCACTTTTGTTCTAACACAGTTGAAGTCTCTGCAGAAAAGTTTTACACCTGGTGTTCTACATGGCAACTTCACACACAAGAACTTTTTGCTGACACTACCACCACCTACATAAAGAAAGCTTTTTCTGTGCTACTTTCAAGTAATGCACTTAAACTATTCCTGATTTAACAGCAAGATCTGTACTTCCCACTTTCATATCAACAGCCTCAAAATGCATATTCCAGACTTCGGGATATGTTACAGGTCAGTGTCACACCAAGATTGTGGAGAAAGGGGGGGGGGGGGGGGGGGGCGGCGGCATGTCACTCTCCAACAAGTGTTTACCAATAAATAAATGGCGGAAAATTTACGGGTATAGGACGGCTTAACATGAGAAAAATGAGATTTTCATTATTCACTCACTGTATTTAATATTTATCATTCCTTTAAAATCGCATAACAACTTCAATACAACACAGTTTAATCACTCATTCTGCACACTTATTTCATAATTATGGCACTTTTAAGCTGCAAATCCTCTTAAGAGCTGTCTTGAATCTTCATGAGTCTCTCTCAAGAGCCTTGATATGGATAGATACGTACAGTAACCAGTAATCAGAGTCAGAACTGAGTCTGCAAAATCACAAGGATTATCAAACATTTTTGCTGTCACAAATTACAAGCAATGTAATTGACAGAGTAGATTGCTAATATTCGCTGAATTGAAAGCCACCCAATGGGGTATATTTCACATTTGCAAGAACAATCTCACATAAGTAATTGAGTTCATCAAAACACTTAGAAACTGATCTCTTGTTTGACGAAGACAGTCTACAGGGTGGCAATTTCTCCAGATCTGTTGACAATGAGTGACTGAAATGTAGTTCGGGTACCTTTGAACATAACAATATGTCAGAATTCATTTTCTAAACACGAACTATTACGGTACTGTGTGGCTACTTACACATTAATTACACTATTAATATTTTCACAGTCGTTTCTTTAATACAAAATTAAAGCCAACGGAAGAACAAACGTAAAACTCACTAATGACAGTTTTGTTGAGATGCAATTTTCTGTGTGGACAGATTTACCTTTTTCATACGGTGGTGTCACAGAAATCCCAGTGGTAGAATGCGGAGGGATACACGACCTGGATCCTCTATAGGGGGTGCTGCCTGGGTTCCTTAACTGCGACAAATCACGATGAAGAATATCAGATACTGAAAATTAGCATTCGCAATTCACTCAAATCGGAAAATCACAGTTCAGCCCATCACTAGTGCATGGCCGTTCAAGTAATCACTTCCAGATGTACAATTCTTATTGATACGTGAGCATTACTGGCAAACCAGAAATGCTGTCAAAAATTTTAAAAATGTTGCTGCTTTTGGAGGTGTTAATCTGGCGCTGGTGCTTGCCTGATGACCCTGAAAATAATGTCAACAGCGCACTCTGGTTAATATTACTTCGATGTGATAAAACACAAAGTGAGAACGTCCTGTCACTGACAGCTTGATTGGCGTCAGTAATAAAATCAATTACGCTAAAAACAATTAAAATTAAGATTACTGCTACATAGAGAAGTTGATAAAGCGACGTCTCGCTTATGGTTTAATTTCCAGCTTTTTTCACATCAGGTGTAAAACGCACATACATGCAGCGCTCAACAGCGGCTGCGTGAGGAACTATTTGCCCCGTTTCCCTAGATGGTCGCCAGATGGCTGGAAGCTCTGTTTCAGCTAACCATTCTGCGATACGTATGGCAACACGTACGAAACCAGTATTATATGGTCTGGAAGACTTTTTCAACTGTGTCCGTGTGTATAATGATTTTGCGAGCTATTTCTTTTCTTTCTTACGATTATTTCGTATTACCTCAAGTGCACTTTAGCATCATATTGCGGTCCATGGTTTCAGGAAAAAAAAAGTGTTGCATTACTTGCTGAACGTTCCTCGTAGTTTGAGTATTGAGGTACTTTTGTTACGCGCCACGTTACCGGAATGAACAAAGCTAAGAAAAATCTTAACGCCACAGTGAGGATGGAACGGATTTGGGAAACACATCCATTCACGAACTGCAAGAACATTATGGATGTGGAATCAAGAGATACTTGTTTTAGAGCTTTGGCATTTGGCAGAAATCTTCAACCAAACTTTTTACAGTCGTGGGAAGCTCCATTTCTGGGCTGTAAAACAGCAGAACTATCTGACATCTGTTGCGCGCTTTTCTCAGTTCCTGGTGCCGCCGCCTGTGTAAGCGTAATTTTTTTTTTTTTTCTTTTTTCCATACGAATGCCCGTCTCAACTCAGTGGTCCTTCACAAATTGAAACACTTCGTGAACACGATAATTTCTGATGAAATGCGCTTGCAGTTAGGAATGTGGACTACCTTAGGCTGTATACGAGAATGGTGACAGTGAAAATTTGTGCCACTCCCAAATAATTGAGTTTATGTCATTAACATGCTCGTACATTGCAGGATATGAAGCTCAAAATTGGCCGGATGTCCTGCAATATATGTTAATGACAAACTCAGTAGCTTGAAATTTGGATAAAAAGCCGAAACTTGAGTCTTAACTAAATAAACAACAATACAGACAATTGGCAGTGTGTTGATTTAAAAATTATTGTATAACATCAAAAAATGATTGTTAACAACAACTGATTGAAAGTATACACTAAAAATGAAAAGTAACTGAACTGTTGTCTACATAATACACTACGCCTTCTGTTTGCTCGTAGCCCAGACTGACAAATTAACATGAAAAACATTTTCGATAAAATAATTTTGGGTCATCGTGAACTGTTTACCTTGACGCGGCCGAATACCCTACATTATTTTATTCAAATTGACACCGGGCGTGGAAGCCTTCGAACTTATAACACGATAAAGAGTTCGACTTCACTTTTCACCCTTCAGCACTGACTATTTGTAATGCTCCAAGAACGGTACGATACACAATTACAATATGATTTTTGAGCACCGTCTCAAAAAATTAGGATCAATCGAATACTTGTTTAGTACTATGCAAACACGTTGTCACATTTCAAGGAAAGCAGCGAACGGTGGAGGACTAAATTTTCGTTTATTTGCCTATTTAATTTAATACTTGGATACTTCTGTATGTATCTTGAAACTAAAAGAACCATAATTTTTTTTTTCAAAATTTTTTCTATTTCTACGTGTCTTACAGGAAACAATAGGAATCAAAAATCGAAGCTCGGTTATTTCACAAACTGGTTACTTTAAGCGATTTTAACGGTCAGATTAAACTGGTAGAAAAAAATAATAAATAATAACACCTGTCATGACTGACGAATTCGCCGAGCCGGTGCGGGTAGTAGGAGAGCAGAGCACTGGAAGAGGTGGCGTAAAGGAAGTGAGTCACTGCGCGCCGTGCCATCTGTCTGTCTGTGTTTAGCACTACTCAGATGGCAGAAGACTGCCGGCGGCGCCTTGTACTACAATGCAAATTGCATCACTACCTCCTTCACTTCTCTATTTCCCTGGCAATGCTGACATGTGCGGTGCGGTTCCTTGGCCTGTTCGTAAACGCTGCCCTCGGGATTGACTGGTAGCTAGCTAACTCTACACATGTGCTGCTGATTGGCTAAAAACTCGTGGTAGCTGATGGGTGATACCACAGTTGCACACAGTCTGCGTAAACCAGTTATGTTGGCCACTCACTGTTGCGAGCGTATAGAGGGCGATTCACGAAGAAGATATGGAAACATTTGTTAGGCTACCACTAAAAAAAAAAAAAAAAAAAAAAAAAAAATTCATATAAACATAGGTGCGCAAGTGTTGAGTTACGAAGTTACGACTAATAAAAGATTTTTGCCGGAAATTTAGCAACTTCCCTAAAATGAAGCCGTTGCAAAACTGTACGAGGTTCAAGTAAAGCACGATTTCCATTTATTTTGTTGTTATTGTTTTCGTGAATCTAATAAAACCTGTCTCAAACGCGTATCTGCAGTACTTTTTCCAGAACATCCACAGAAGCAAAAAAGTAATTTGGTAAAATTTTTAATTCACTATCTACTTGGCCCAATCTGCTTTTCAAATTCCAAACCATTGCACAAAGTTTTCAACAGAAGCTGTAGAGAATTTAATTTTGGAAAAATGATGGCAATAACGTTAACAGAAACTGTATGTATGTGTCAGATAATCTGCTTTTATCAATACCATGGCACACGCGAGACAAACAACAGTTATTATATGGTTTCACTTAAATACACTTTTGTTATGTTCTTTCATTGAACAATACAGAAAACTTTACTCGTTTCCAGACTGAGAAACTTCTTAAACAACTCTGTTCCCAACAATGACATAAACGTTTCTACATTCTTAACGGAAATTAAACAAATTTACTTCTACAATAGTGTTTGTTTCTCTGAATGTTCTGGAAAACTTCTGCAGATACACTTCTGGGTCATGTTTGATTAGATTCACCAGACCAATAACAAAATACAGTTTTGCGATGGCTTCACATTAGCGAAGTTGCTAAATTTCAGACAAAATCTTTTATTAGCCATAACTTCGTTACTAAACAATTGCGGAGCTATATTTATTGAAATTTTTTCTTTAGTTTTGCTTGCAGAATAACATTTTGAAATATTTGCAGTCAACCTGTACACGGTTTGTGATAATCCCTTCAGCACCCATAAGGCCTGAAGATGGACGGCACATAGAAGTGCCGAAACTGGTAGCTACACAATAAATAGGCCCGAGATCACAAGGACGGAGGTAGGCGTTTCATTTTCTTACAAAGAAATTCTGGTCGTATGTAAAGGCTGTTAGATCCACAAAAGTTTGTGTCCAGTCACCCACGGACAAAGCAGGAACTAAAATTGGAGCAGCAAAGCAAAAGCATTAAGAATCAAGAACATTAATGAGATATTATGCATTTCTCATTAATTTTAAAAATAGGGGTCGTCAAAAAAATGTTTTCCCAATCCAGACTTGTTATTTGATAAACTCTGTTGAGGGTATTGGGTTCTACACGATCTCATCTTGCGGTAATTCTCAGAAAGTATTGGAACAACTGGTCTAATGAAACCAGTTTGTGTTTTGATAAGTGTGTGAAAAGCTTTTACACTTTATTTCATCTCTGAATTTCCAGCACAGTGGAAACACAAACCCGTTCCATTAGAACTAATACACGCGCTGCACTTACAGAGAACCACGAATACAGTTTACAGTAATGACACTAATGAGTGTACTGCATGGCCGTATCCGTGCGCAATAATCGAGGGATGTGTCAATTGTTTACTTCGTTCTAAAGATAGTTCGTAAGGATTGGCAAAGAGCTTACAGTAGGTGTGTTTCACAGTAGCGAAGATGAAAAAGTGGTCACAGCTCGTAAGTTATGCTTTTCAGAGCTCGTTTACTAACTTTTTTCTGGTTTTCGTCCATGCTACAACCTCTCAAAATAGGTAATACTTTTCACGCCTTGTATACAAAAATTTTAATTTTTATGTGGGACAGTTACAACACTGATCGAGGTTCGTGCACGATTATATGCAAATCTAAAGGAAAATAAGCCTTACGGCGAACAACAGAAGTGTAAATCCCGAAACAATGACTCACAAAGTAGTGTAGATACCATCCTGAAGTTTTTAGAAAACGTTCATACTGTCACTTTCTTTCAAATTGTACCATCTGCTGGAATATCTAAATAAAACAACTCGCCAGCCGTGTGGCCGAGCGGTTCTCGACGCTTCAGTCTGGAACTGCGCGACCGCTACGGACGCAGGTTTGAATCCTGCCTCGGGCATGGATGTGTGTGGTGTCCTTAAGTTAATTAGGTTTAAGTAGTTCTAGGTTCTAAGGGACTGGTGACCTCAGATGTGAAGTCCCATAGTGCTCAGAGCAATTTCAACCATTTTTTAAAACAACTCCATAAATGGGTTGAATGTGCAGTGTTGTGAGGTCAAAGAACTGTCAACAACCAGCAGACGAAGCATTGTAGTGATAAGTGAGTTTGAAATACACGAGGTCTTGTTAATTACAAAAGCCTTTAACTTGTACAGAAATAGTATCCTAAATCGAATAACTCCGTAATACGAGTGTTTAAATAAATTTCATTTTGTCCACCGTTATGGAGAGATTTTTATTAAATACAGCCTGAGGGCACGAGTTACACTAAAGATTAATAGTGGATTTTCTAAATATGGTAAACATCTGGATATACTGTGCAAACATTTTAATAATTGTCAGTGTGTCTGCACCGGGGTGCATTTTTACATAGCAACCTGACAACAAATCACCTCTATTTTGTTATTTCAGAAACATTTCATGAGTGGTGGTGTTGTTGTGGTCTTCAGTCCTGAGACTGGTTTGATGCAGCTCTCCATGCTACTCTATCCTGTGCAAGCTTCTTCATCTCCCAGTACCTACTGCAACCTACATCCTTCTGAATCTGTTTAGTGTATTCATCTCTCGGTCTCCCTCTACGATTTTTACCCTCCACGCTGCCCTCCAATGCTAAATTTGTGATCCCTTGATGCCTCAGAACATGCACTACCAACCGGTCCCTTCTTCTAGTCAAGTTGTGCCACAAATTTCTCATCTCCCCAATCCTATTCAATATTTCCTCATTAGTTATGTGATCTACCCATCTAATCTTCAGCATTCTTCTGTAGCACCACATTTCGCAAGCTTCTATTCTCTTCTTGTCCAAACTGGTTATCGTCCATGTTTCACTTCCATACATGGCTACACTCCATACAAATACTCTCAGAAACGACTTCCTGACACTTAAATCTATACTCGATTTTAACAAATTTCTCTTCTTCAGAAACGCTTTCCTTGCCATTGCCAGTCGACATTTTATATCCTCTCTACTTCGACCATCATCAGTTTTTTTTGCTCCCCAAATAGCAAAACTCCTTTACTACTTTAAGTGTCTCATTTCGTAATCTAATTCCCTCAGCATCGCTCGACTTAATTCGACTACATTCCATGATCCTCGTTTTGCTTTTGTTGATGTTCATCTTATATCCTCCTTTCAAGACTGTCCATTCCGTTCAACTGCTCCTCCGAGTCCTTTGCTGTCTCTGACAGAATTACAATGTCATCGGCGAACCTCAAAGTTTTTATTTCTTCTCGATGGATTTTAATATCTACTCCGAATTTTTCTTTTTTTCGTTTATTGCTTGCTCAATATACAGATTGAGTAACATCGGGGATAGGCTACAACCCTGTCTCACTCCCTTCCCAACCTCTGCTTCCCTTTCATGTCCCTCGACTGTTATAACTGCCATCTGGTTTCTGTACAAATTGTAAATAGCCTTTCGCTCCCTGTATGTTACCCCTGCCACCTTCAGGATTTGAAAGAGAGTATTCCAGTCGACACTGTCAAAAGGTTTCTCTTGTCAAAAGAGTTTCTCTAAGTCTACAAATGCTATAAACGTAGGTTTGCCTTTTCTTAATCTAGCTTCTAAGATAAGTCGTAGGGTCAGTATTGCCTCACGTGTTCCAATAATTTTAATAATTGTCAGTGTGTCCATACCGGGGTACACAAGCTGAGTACGTTTTTACGTAGCAACCTGACAACAAATCACCTCTATTTTGTTATTTCAGAAACATTTCATAAGTAATAACTAGAATAGTGTTTTCTTTTGTCTCTACACACTTTAACGAACCCTGACCGATTAACATTTATGAGCTCATGCTCTATGTTTGTGACCGCCTATGTAACATATTACATAAAATTTTGAAAAGTCAGTCGAAAGGCCCGTTATAACTACTTAACCGTAAATCAAGCGAGTCATAATATCTACGGTACATGCTGAAAATAAGTATGTAAAGAATCGCAATACTTAAAAGTGTAGGGTGCAAAAATAAAATAGAACATTATGGGAGGCAGCTAGTGATCTGCCAATGAATGTGGGGTGCTACCTGGACACGTGTACAGATGCCTTAGGGGACAGCAGGTTATAAGACAGAATGATAACGGAGTCGGCACAAAATAAAGCACTGAGACTTAAGCAAGTAAAATGCTTGTTTAGCACAAGTTTGCTGCGAGGCTACTGTGCTAAGTAGATAACTGCACTCCTTGTACGAGACTTTTTAAGAATATTGGTATTCTTGCACTAACTACCCCATTAAATTTCCTTTTTCACGGTTTTTCTTGCAGACAATATTTTAAATGAACTGTGACATACACAACCATAAGACAGTAGCACAATTTTCACGCAGACTCTGCCTTCTCGCGGCGAACCAGAGTGGAGTTACGTACCCGCTCGGAACGTATTCGACAAGCGTAAAGTGAAAAATTGGGAGTATCAGTCCGACTAAAATAAAATTTAAAAAGAAAAGAAGAACTGTCAATAATCTGCCTAAAAGTAAGAAATAAAATAGATTACGGAAACATTCGACGTGCCCTCGAATAATGTTCGAAATTGTGTACGGCGAATGAGGTGTCCACAGAACAGTCCTCTCTTTCCTGATAATCGACGGATTCTCTGTCGAAAAATTTCTGAGACAAAAATTCTTGGAATTTTGTTACACCACTGGTCATAGTTGACAGAAATACAAGGGTTGGCCAAAATACGGAGACACCACGAGAGATGCGTGCTCGAACATAAATGTGGATGCTATCCAAACCTCTAGTTTCCACTCTAAAGTATTTGACAGCAAATGGCACCTATGCCGTGTCCTCAATATGTCGGAAATGTCAGTCGTCGTCATAACAGTGTTCCGTGTAGTCGTGAGTGCAGTGTCGGAGGTAACTGAAGTTGACCTAGGGCAAACTGTCGGTGGCTGCTTCTGTAACAGAGGTACACTACGTGGTCATAAGTATCCGGACACCTGGCCGAAAATGACTTACAAGTTTGTGGCGCCTGCCATCGGTAATGCTGGAATCCAGTATGGTGTTGGCCCACCCTTAGCCTTGATGGCAGCTTCCACTCTCATTGGCATACGTTCAGTCACGTGCTGGAAGGTTTCTCGGGGAATGGCAGCCCATTCTTCACGGAGTGCTGCACTGAGGAGAGGTATCGGTGTCGGTCGGTGAGGCCTGGCACGAAGTCGGCGTTCCAAAACATTCCAAAGGCGTTCTGTAGGGTTCAGGTCACGACTCTGTGCAGGCCAGTCCATTACAGGGATGTCATTGTCGTGTAACCACTCCGCCACAGGCCGTGCATTATGAACAGGAGCTCAATCGTATTGAAAGATGCAATCGCCATCCTCAAATTGCTCTTCAACCGTGGGAAGCAAGAATGTTCTTAAATCATCAATGTAGGTGTGTGCTGTGATAGTGCCATGCAAAACAACAAGGCGTGCAAGCTCCCTCCACGAAAAACACGACCACACCGTAACACCACCGGCTCCGAATTTTACTGTCGCCACTACACACGCTGGCAGGTGACGTTCACCGGGCATTCGCCATACCCACACCCTGCCATAGGATCGCCACATTGTGTACCGCGATTCGTCACTCCACAGAACATTTTTCCACTGTTCAATCGTCCAATGTTTACGCACCTTACACCGAGCGAGGCGTCGTTTGGCATTTACCGGCGTGATGTGTGGCTATGAGCAGCCGCTCGACCACAAAATCCAAGCTCTCTCACCTCCCACCTAACTGTCGTGGTACTTGTAGTGGATCCTGATGCAGTTTGGAATTCCAGTGTGACAGTCTGGATAGATGTCTGCCTGTTACTCATTACGACCTCTTCAACTGTCGGCGGTCTCTGTCAGTCAACAGACGAGGTCGGCCTGTACGCTTGTATGCTGTACGTGTCCCTTCACGTTTCCACTTCACTATCACATCGGAAACAGTGGAGCTAGGGATGTTTAGGAGTGTGGTAATCTCGCGTACAGACGTACGACACAAGCGACACTCAACCACCTGACCATTTGACCCGGTGCCCCACTGCGGGCTGTTAAAGAACGCACAAGCATACGGAACAGGTTCCCACATATGTGAGTGAATCTACAGCTTCTTAAGTACAGGACCGAGTGCGTTGCCCTCGACTGTGGCGAGTGTTCGTCAGAGATGAGAGGGTACTGCCAGGAGCGCCAAAGGGTTAGTGCGATGTTGTTGTTGTTGTGGTCTTCAGTCCTGAGACTGGTTTGATGCAGCTCTCCATGCTACTCTATCCTGTGCAAGCTTCTTCATCTCCCAGTACCTACTGTAACCTACATCCTTCTGAATCTGCTTAGTGTATTCATCTCTTGGTCTCCCTCTACGATTTTTACCCTCCACGCTGCCCTCCAATGCTAAATTTGTGATCCCTTGATGCCTCAAAACATGCCCTACCAACCGATCCCTTCTTCTAGTCAAGTTGTGCCACAAACTTCTCTTCTCCCCAATCCTATTCAATACCTCCTCATTAGTTACATGATCTACCCACCTTATCTTCAGCATTCTTCTGTAGCACCACATTTCGAAAGCTTCTATTCTCTTCTTGTCCAAACTAGTTATCGTCCATGTCTCACTTCCATACATGGCTACACTCCATACAAATACTTTCAGAAACGACTTCCTGACACCTAAATCTATACTCGATGTTAACAAATTTCTCTTCTTGAGAAACGCTTTCCTTGCCATTGCCAGTCTACATTTTATATCCTCTCTACTTCGACCATCATCGGTTATTTTACTCCCTAGATAGCCAAACTCCTTTACTACTTTAAGTGTCTCATTTCCTAATCTAATTCCCTCAGCATCACCCGACTTAATTTGACTACATTCCATTATCCTCGTTTTGCTTTTGTTGATGTTCATCTTATATCCTCCTTTCAAGACACTGTCCATTCCGTTCAACTGCTCTTCCAAGTCCTTTGCTGTCTCTGACAGAATTACAATGTCATCGGCGAACCTCAAAGTTTTTACTTCTTCTCCATGAATTTTAATATCTACTCCGAATTTCTCTTTTGTTTCCTTTACTGCTTGCTCAATATACAGATTGAATAACATCGGGGAGAGGCTACAACCCTATCTCACTCCCTTCCCAACCACTGCTTCCCTTTCATACCCCTCGACTCTTATAACTGCCATCTGGTTTCTGTACAAATTGTAAATAGCCTTTCGCTCCCTGTATTTTACCCCTGCCACCTTCAGAATTTGAAAGAGAGTGTTCCAGTCAACATTGTCAAAAGCTTTCGCTAAGTCTACAAATGCTAGAAACGTAGGTTTGCCTTTTCTTAATCTTTCTTCCAAGATAAGTCGTAAGGTCAGTATTGCCTCACGTGTTCCAGCATTTCTACGGAATCGGTCGGCTTCTACCAGTTTTTCCATTCGTCTGTAAAGAATTCGCGTTAGTATTTTGCAGCTGTGACTTATTAAACTGATAGTTAGGTAATTTTCACATCTGTCAACACCTGCTTTCTTTGGGATTGGAATTATTATATTCTTCTTGAAGTCTGAGGGTATTTCGCCTGTCTCATACATCGTGCTCACCAGATGGTAGAGTTTTGTCATGACTGGCTCTCCCGAGGCCATCAGTAGTTCTAGTGGAATGTTGTCCACTCCCGGGGCCTTGTTTCGACTCAGGTCTTTCAGTGCTCTGTCAAACTCTTCACGCAGTATCTTATCTCCCATTTCGTCCATCTACATCCTCTTCCATTTCCATTATATTGTCCTCAAGTACATCTCCCTTGTATAAACCCTCTATATACTCCTTCCACCTTTCTGCCTTCCCTTCTTTGCTTAGAACTGGGTTTCCATCTGAGCTCTTGATATTCATACAAGTGGTTCTCTTCTCTCCAAAGGTCTCTTTAATTTTCCTGTAGGCAGTATCTATCTTACCCCTAGTGAGACAAGCCTCTACATCCTTACATTTGTCCTCTAGCCATCCCTGCTTAGCCATTTTGCACTTCCTGTCGATTTCATTTTTGAGACGTTTGTATTCCTTTTTGCCTGCTTCATTTACTGCATTTTTATATTTTCTCCTTTCATCAATTAAATTCAATATTTCTTCTGTTACCCAAGGATTTCTATTAGCCATCGTCTTTCTACCTACTTGATCGTCTGCTGCCTTCACCACTTCATCCCTCAGAGCTACCCATTCTTCTTCTACTGTATTTCTTTCCCCCATTCCCGTCAATTGTTCCCTTATGCTCTCCCTGAAACTCTCTACAACCTCTGGTTCTTTCAGTTTATCCAGGTCCCATCTCCTTAAATTCCCACCTTTTTGCAGTTTCTTCAGTTTCAATCTGCAGTTCATAACCAATAGATTGTGGTCAGAATCCACATCTGCCCCAGGAAATGTCTTACAATTTAAAACCTGGTTCCTAAATCTCTGTCTTACCATTATATAATCTATCTGAAACCTGTCAGTATCTCCTGGCTTCTTCCATGTATACAGCCTCCTTTCATGATTCTTGAACCAAGTGTTAGCTATGATTAAGTTATGCTCTGTGCAAAATTCTACAAGGCGGCTTCCTCTTTCATTCCTTCCCCCCAATCCATATTCACCTACTATGTTTCCTTCTCTCCCTTTTCCTACTGACGAATTCCAGTCACCCATGACTATTAAATTTTCGTCTCCCTTCACTACCTGAATAATTTCTTTTATCTCGTCATACATTTCATCTATTTCTTCATCATCTGCAGAGCTAGTTGGCATATAAACTTGTACTACTGTAGTAGGCATGGGCTTTGTGTCTATCTTGGCCACAATAATGCGTTCACTATGCTGTTTGTAGTAGCTAACCCGCACTCCTATTTTTTTATTCATTATTAAACCTACTCCTGCATTACCTCTATTTGATTTTGTATTTATAACCCTGTAATCACCTGACCAAAAGTCTTGTTCCTCCTGCCACCGAACTTCACTAATTCCCACTATATCTAACTTTAACCTATCCATTTCCCTTTTCAAATTTTCTAACCTACCTGCCCGATTAAGTGATCTGACATTCCACGCTCCGATCCATAGAACGCCAGTTTTCTTTCTCCTGATAACGACGTCCTCTTGAGTAGTCCCCGCCCGGAGATCCGAATGGGGGACTATTTTACCTCCGGAATATTTTACCCAAGAGGACGCCATCATCATTTAATCATACAGTAGAGCTGCATGTCCTCGGGAAAAATTACGGCTGTAGTTTCCCCTTGCTTTCAGCCGTTCGCAGTACCAGCACAGCAAGGCCATTTTGGTTAATGTTACAAGGCCAGATCAGTCAATCATCCAGACTGTTGCCCCTGCAACTACTGAAAAGGCTGCTGCCCCTCTTCAGGAACCACATGTTTGTCTGGCCTCTCACCAGATACCCCTCCGTTGTGGTTGCACCTACGGTACGGCCATCTGTATCGCTGAGGCACGCAAGCCTCCCCACCAACGGCAAGGTCCATGGTTCATGGGGGGGGGGGGGGTTAGTGCGATAGGACCGCTATTATTTTCTACACATATCAATGGTCTTTCGGATAGGGGGAGCAAAAATCTGCTGACGATGCTGTGGCGTACGGTAAGCTGTCGAAGCTGAATGACTGTAAGAGGAAACGAGACGACTTAGACAAAATTTGTAGGTGATGTGATGAATGGCAGCTAGCTCTAAATGTAGAAATATAAATTAATGTGAATTAGTAGGGGAGAAAAATGTAATGCTCAAATATAGCATTATTAGTGTCCTGCTTGACACATTTACATCATTTAAATCTGGGAGGAATGGAGAGTGTCTTGAAAGGAGGGTATAAGATGAACATCAACAAAAGCAAAACGAGGATAATGGAGTGTAGTCGAATTAAGTCAGGTGATGCTGGGGGTATTAGATTAGGAAATGAGACATTTAAAGTAGTAAAGGAGTTTTGTTATTTGGGGAGCAAAATAACTGATGATGGTCGAAGTAGAGAGGATATAAAATGTAGACTGGCTATGGCAAGGAAAGCGTTTCTGAAGAAGAGAAATTTGTTAATATCGAGTATAGATTTAAGTGTCAGGAAGTCGTTTCTGAAAGTATTTGTATGGAGTGTAGCCATGTATGGAAGTGAAACGTCGATGATAAATAGTTTGGACAAGAAGAGAATAGAAGCTTTCGAAATGTGGTGCTACAGAAGAATGCAGAAGATTAGATGGGTAGATCACATAACTAATGAGGTGTTGAATAGGACTGGGGAGAAAAGAAGTTTGTGGCACAACTTGACCAGAAGAAGGGATCGGTTGGTAGGACATGTTTTGAGGCATCAAGGGATCACAAATTTAGCATTGGAGGGCAGCGTGGAGGGTAAAAATCGTAGAGGGAGACGAAGAGATGAATACACTAAGCAGATTCAGGATGTAGGTTGCAGTAGGTACTGGGAGATGAAGAAGCTTGCACAGGATAGAGTAGCATGGAGAGCTGCATCAAACCAGTCTCAGGACTGAAGACCACAACAACAACAAATCTGGGCGTAATCTTACAAAGCAATATGAAACGGAACAAGCGTGTGAATGCTGTCAGAGGAAAAGTGAATGACTGAGTTTGGTTTATTGGGAGAATTTTTGGAAAGCGTGGTAGATTTGTAAAGGATACCACACGTAGGACAGTAGTGCGACCTATTCTCGAGCTTTGGGATCCACTCCGACTTTGGAGCAATTCAGAGGCGGGCTGTCAGATTTGTTATTACCGGTAGGTTCGAACATCAAGCAATTATTAGATAAATGCTTCATTAATTCGCACCGAAGCTACCTGCCGAACGATTTTGCTGCCGCCAATGTACTGCAAAGATACGGTATTAGGAATTACGCCTCATACGGAGGCATACAGACATCCGTTTTTCCCTCGCGCTCTTTGGGAGTGGAACAGGAGACGATACGAACAGTAGTGATAGTGAGTGCCCTCTGCCACACACTGTTTGGTGGCTTACAGAACATGTACGTATATTTAGATGTACGTGTAGACACAGGTGATCTGCAGCTCGCAGTTTGGCATACTGGCAGGTCGTGAGTGGAGCTCGGGTACCTCAGTCGGTAGCGCACTAGCCCTAAAAATGCAAAGGTCCCAGGTTCGAGTCCCAGTCGTGCACACATTTCTACTGTCGGAACGTTTCAGTTATTTATTTGTTTACAGCTACGTGCCTGCACTCCTGGTACCCACTGCAACCTTCACATCACAGCAGCGTAACATGTGGCCAGAGAAAGCAAATGACAATGACGCAGTCCACCGATGAAGCGGAACATTGTGCGAAAATTCATTTTCGGCAACAGTGAAAATATTGCCGCCGAGACGGACCGATCCGGACGATTTTATTAGCCGGAGTTTCCTACTGCTGCCAAAAATTGATTAGTGCACAATACTCCACTGTATCGATCGGCTGTTCCATTTTTCTCCACGAGCGGCTTCCTGTGGTGAGAGAATCTCAATGTGTGCCACTACTACAGATTTGTAGACCGGACCACATTCATGTACATATTGTATATCATCTCTCCTTGTGGCTCACCCATATTTTTCTCAGGATTTCTAAATCTTGCACCATTTTACATTATCGAATTCTTTTTACAAGTTGACAAGTGTATTTTTCTTTAGTCTCGTATCCATTATCGACCACAACATCGGAACTGCCTCTCTGGTGACTTTACAATGTGTACGAGAGCCGAGTGGGAAAAATAGGAGGGGAAGACCGAGAACGAACTGCTCGGATCAAAAAGGGTACAAGGCAGAGATGCAGTCTTTCGCTCCTGTCGTTCGACCGGTACATTGAGGAAGCAATAATAGAAATAAAAGGAAGGTTCCAGAGTGGAGTTAAATTTCGAGGATAAGATTCACTGACGACGTGCTATCCTCGGTGGAAGTGAAGAAGAATCACAGGATCTGCTGGACGGAATGAGTAGTCTAACTGGTACAGAATACAGACAGAGGCGAAAGCAGTGACGAGTACCAGAAATTGGAACAGTGAGGAACTCGCACAAGACCACGAAGCGGGGAAAAGTTGAGAAATTCTGCTACCTAGGCAGCAAAATAAACTGCAGACAGACAGAGCAACGACACGAAAAGTACACTAGCACTGGAGAAAAGGGCATTCTTGTCCACGAGAATGTCTGTTAGTATCAAATATAGGCCTTAATTTGAGGAAGAAATTTCTCAGAATGTAAGTTTTGAGCACAGCACTGTAGGATAGTGAAATACGGAATGTGAGAAAACTGGAAAAGATGAGAATTGAATCATCTGAGATGTGGTGCTACAGAAGAATGGTGAAAATTAGGTGGACTGATAAGGTAAGGAATGAAGAAATCCTATGCAGAACCAGAGACGAATGGAGTATCTGGAAAACAGTGACGAGAAGAAGGGACAGAACGACTGGACGTCTGGTAAGACATCTGGGAATAGCTTCCACGTTACTAGAGGCAGCTGTAGAGGGTAAAAATTGTAACGGAAGACAGAGATTGGAATACGTCCGGCAAATAATTGAGGACGTGGGTTGCAAGTGCTGCTCTGAGATGAAGAGGTTGACAGATGAGAAATTTGTGGCATGCCACATCAGACCGGTCCGAAGACTGATCACTCAAAGAAACAGCCCCTCTTTCCTATTCTCAAATTAACTGTTTTCATTACTTCCACATTCACTATAGTCCGAAGCAGCGTGACCTACCTTCTGCGGCACATACTTTCGGAACAGTATTAACATTTCGAACACTACGTCGACTGATTGTTTACCGGACTGAATTTTAATTTGGCTATCTTCTAGTGCATTTATTAGACACACTATTGGGCCACTGTACATAGCAACAAAGTATTCACTGCACTTTACTGCCTATCTCGAATTATCGGTTCGATATTTTATATCCTCCATTAAACACTGTGACTTCATACACCACAGGATCGAGAACAGTGACTGAACTTACCTCGAGAACTTCCTCCTGAAAGTTAACTAGACCATCTAGTGTTTCAGCTGATGGGACAAATTTTGAGAATGTAAAGTTGCCAACCATCTCGAAACAGTTATTTAAATTATGTTTTAACGAAACTGAAACTTGCTCAATAGAACCAGATTCGAAACTGACGAGACATTTACCAACTTCCTTTTCTTACACTAAGACTTTTCAAGGAACCTTTAAAGTTGATAGTTGTCATTTGGATGAAGATAATTTACAAGATAATTTACTCTCGAAACTTTCATACGATTTTAAGGAAATACACTTAATGCAAAAACAAATTTTGCTCTAGTACTGCAACAAAGGGAAGTATTAAAGATACGCACTACTCTGCCTCGTTAAACTCAACTTAACATCACAGTTACTACTTTTGCTTTTACACAGAGCAATGACGCCCTTTATAATACTGGTACTCGAAATTATGCAGTAACAAAATTGAGATGTAAATGCCACTATAGTGACCGAAAAACGCACTCGCTTCCAGTACGTGTCGAATTACGTGCGGTGTGGAGCTGAAGACGCATTGCCAAAAATACTTCGGCAAATGCATCACATCTAACGTAGAAGATGACGTGACAAATGTTTCTAACGGCATTTCTATTTTAAAGTATTTCATAAAATTATAGCAGAATTATTGAAGACTTTTATTACTCGTTTGAACAGTTACATTTGTACAATGGTATACGTGCAACGACTGGCCAGAATATTACGACCACCGACCTACTATCGATATAAACCCATCCGCGCGACAGCAGTGTCACCTAGTATCAGTGAATGTGCCGTCCCCGTGTAGCACACGGAAGGTGCAAGCAATCTGAGTTTTACCGAGGGTAGAGTGTGAAGGCCCAGAGGCTCGACACGAGCATTTCTGAAACTGCACGGCTTGTCAAGTTTTCGAGGTGTGCCGTGGCCAGTCCTCGACAGGTGGCGAAACCGAGTCCAGAAGTCGTGGGGCCGGGCCCTCGGCATCCGGCTTTAATGCCGGACAGAGTACGAGTGGGTCCGACCGCACCGTGCACCGAACACCGTTAACGACGGGCCTCCACAGCTGGAGACCCGCGCACGTGCCGACGTCGACACCGCGACGTCGGCGACGACGACCGAATCGGGCTCGTGACCGTCGGTGCTAGACGTCGCGACAGTGGCAGAGCACTGCACGGTCTGACGAATCGCGACACCACCTTCACCGTGCCGACGGGACGGCGCGATCTGTCACCTTCCGGGGGGAACGGCTCCTCGACACCCGTACCGCTGGACGGAGATAATCTGCCGGCGGCTCCACCGTGCTCCGGGGAACGTTCGTGTGGGCTTCCGAGGATGTACCGGAGCTCGTGAAAGGCACTGTGACGATCGAGGAGTACCGTACACCGGTCGCAGACCGCATAAACCACTTCGGGACGGTCACATTTTGCGACAGCATTGGCATTTTTCAGCTAGATAATGCACCGTGTCACGAGGCCAGGGGCACGACAGAGTGGCCGGAGGAATGCAGTGGCGAGTTCCAATTGAAGTGGTGGCCCCCAGCTCGCCAGATCTCAATCTGGTCGAACACATTTGGGATAATTGAACCTGGCGTCAGAGCTCATCACCCTCCGACTCACAATTTACGGGAATTAGGTGTGTGTGTGTGTGTGTGGGGGGGGGGGGGGGGGGGCAGCTCCCTACCGAGGCCTCACTGCTCCCACACCGTGATGGAGCACTGTGATATCTGTGCCAAAGATAGACATAATGGGTATTAGGTAGGAGGTCCTAAGGCTCTGCCTTAGCAGTGCACGACTCTCCTATTATTTTTACATTTTATTCACAACTTTTAACATTTTTTACATTAAGTTCTGTTCTCACTGGCTATAGCTGAGATGATGCAGCAAATGCTCGAGCCTTCGTATGCTATCTAACCTGTGCCAGAACAGCCTTTAGCAGCTTTGACCACACGCAACTGACGTCACATTGTCAGCTGCAGCCAAACGGGTAATCATAACGCCACAGTATTTCTGAGCTTTTGTATGTTACGTGAAGGCCGACTTCCCTAATTAACGAGCACTTTAATTTATTTACAGTGCTCACAACCTTAAGATAGCCGTTTAAATGTCCCAAAACGAGTAATTTTAATAAATGAGATATTCTGCGATCTTTACTATTGTTCCTGTTCGACAAACTATTTTATCGACAAAGTATTTGCCTAAGAAAATAATAATATACGTATTCTACATTTATTCTATTTATTATCCACATTTTGATAATACACAGAGAAAAAAAATACATTGATTTTCGGACCATTTTTATGCTGCTCCTAATACTGCAGCTCAGAAATTTATATCTTCTATGTTACAAATATTTGGCAATTTCTTCCAAATATGATGTGACTTCTGAGGTTCCAGTTATGGGGGGCGCTAGAAAATATGTCACAAATACATGTACAAAGTTTTATTACAGAGCTGTTCAAATACAATTGGAGTTTTTAAGTTGATAGAGTTCAATACTATTTGCTCCAGTGTTTCACAAAACTGTCAAATTTTAAGCAGAGCAAAAGATTGTTGTAGTGACTAGTTTGTTGTTTCTCACATTTTTGCCGGACGCGGTGGCCGTGCGGTTCTAGGCGCTGTAGTCCGGAACCGCACGAGTGCTACGGTCGCAGGTTTGAATCCTGCCTCGGGCACGAATGTGTGTGATGTCCTTAGGTTAGTTGGGTTTAAGTAGTTCTAAGTTCTAGGGGACTGATGACCTCAGATGTTAAGTCCCATAGCGCTCAGAGCCATTTGAACCATTTTGAACCTCACATTTTTTTGCACTGGCATCGTGCGACTCAAATGACACACTTATTAGAACAGGGACGAACGCTTTGACGTGTCGAGAAATCTCCGGCCCGTTCGAATGGGAGTATCGTTTACCTGCTCTGCCCTTCCAAATAAATCTGCACCTGACCTCTATAGCCAAAACTTCATCTGTAAATATAAGGCAACACCTATATACTGTATTAAACAGTGTAAAAATGTTGACCTCAGCAGCGATAAATCTGCAAATCCGAGACAATCCTGTATTTTTCGAATAACAAAATTGAGAAAAAAAAATACATCTTATAATTGGTTAAATATCATAGCATTATATGTATTAACATGATAATTAATAATTTTATAACTAGCATCTTTTTTTGCAACTAATATGCAAACACACAATATACCTCTGTCAGCCAACCTGCAATATTATTTTCCAATAAAAAAGTTTATGACAGTAGCTTTGTTTGTACAAAAGATCTGAAGTCCGATTACAATTACACGATAGCTGATGTATGTCACTTGCTACATCAACTACCCACTAGGTTATACGTGTCACTCAAGACACACAATATTTTAAACGACCAACGAGTGAACTGCGGTGGATGGTGTGTTTTGTAGCCCTGAGTTTCACCTTGTGTGCTGACCTAACCACAACCTTATTACGCAAAATGTATCCGAGAAAATGGCAATTAACAACCTGCAGCAGAACTGAAATAGCAACCAGTTAGTTCACAGAGATTAAAGCTAACCTCCGTGAGCAAACTCGAGACAGGTAAATTTCAGTTTCAGCACTAAAACACAAAGTGTAATCTCTGGCTATCATCGGTTACCTGGAAGTAGTTTCACACCAGTTACACGAGCTGCCGTGTCACCAAATGACGAGCAGCTCTCGTTGGCACTCGGTTCCAGGTTATAGGCGGCACACACAGGTTACAAACGAAAAAAGAAAAAAAATAGGAGCAAATAAAAATGTCAGTATGGTGATGAAAATGACAAGGCAAAGAATTATAAATAAAAAATTACATTTCAATCAATTAATTAATTTAATAAAAATAATAATGAAAGTCTTTTGATTAGGTTTAGAAACAAAAAATAATTTTGCTGCATTTAACGAGATTTGAACCTGTTACCTTCAACACAACACATTAATATGCACCCACTGTGTGTGCGTGCGTGTGCATGTGTGTGGTTATCATTTGTGATTAAATAGGAAATAAAGGTACCAATCCCATGATTTGGGATCCAAACACATCAAGAAAGAATGCTAGATAAGAAATAGGAAGAGAACTGCCCAATTGTTATGACAGCAAACAGTTCGGGCTCTGCCTGAATGAAACCAGCTACAAAGTGTGAAGTGTCAACTATCGAGTAATTTTAATGGGACTATAGATCGGGAGTATCGAACTGCAGTGGGTGGTACTCCAGAATACAAAGGTTGGAAAGGGGAAAAGAGGAGAGCAGTGGTACAACAATAAGTCTATTTAACACACAAATAGCTCTTTATTGATTCATTTGTTACATACCAGGTAGTGTGATTACAAAAAAGAAAAAGATATACAGTACAAATATTTATGGAATCAGAAATTTGGGGCACACCAATACACACTGCTGATAAGCAAAAGCACAAAACAACTAGCACATCATGTTCATAAAGAATCATTAGCCATGGCTGCTATCTTTTTCCTTATTCAGTACAACATAATCTAACAATTCAGTATATAAATGATTAACAAATGGAAACACCTAACGCAAGTAAATTTTCCACTGAAATCATATGAAGGAACTAGTTCACTACAACATTTCAACAATATTCAACACTGTGCATATATACATATCAGATACAGGTGCTAAGATCGCAAGCTTTACCCTTTCACTCGAGTCGAGCGCGAGTTCTAGAATGAATCACACGAGAAAGCGACACACAAAAATCTCTACTCTGCCTGCCTCGTAACGGGAGAAAGGGTAGTCTACATAAAGATTAGGGCAGACAAATTTAGTAGTCAGAGATTAACCGAGGGCAGAACTGTGTCGATTCACGTACTAATGAATGGCAGATCAGAGGGCAGTACGGTCACAGACATCCGCCACGTTCTCGTGAGCTGAAACTCATACGAACGAGGCAGAAACTGTTGCAAAGTGTACGGAGAGATTTTTAATTCTGTTACGACACATTTTCCACTTCAGACAGAAGGGGAAAGCAAAACTGCTACTTCCTTCTCGTGTGAACATTGGACATTAACATTTGGCATCTACAGTTGTAACAATCGGGTGAAATAACCGGAAACTGCCAGAGAAATAACAAGACAAGAACTGAAAGATATTTTAGCTGAAAAAGGAACAAGTCAAACAGAGGACCAAGTGGAAGCAAATCACACGCAGAAAGACGACATACCGAACACCTCGTACAGAGGTGAGTCTTTCGGGTCACTCTCCACAAACAGCTTCTTGCTGTAAGGTGACTGATGCAAAGTTCCCCACTGGATTATGGCAAAATTTAATAAAATCTGTCAACAGATATATTTATTTCTGTAACTGTGCGTTAAATTTTTGAGACACAATTGTATTTCTGTGTGTTCTCATCAGTTTGTTTCACAAACACATTGCACGTTAAAAAAACTTACAGTTACTGGGGTCATGTGACTGTCACACGTCTGTTGGTCATTGGCATTTAAGACTACAGGACATACACACTGTTCAATGGTAAATATACGAATTGTATCCGTGTGAATTTAGGTAACAATCCTGAAAGCTTAGTTGTTAGTAGAGCTCCAAAAAGTAAACAGCACGCACAGAGACAGGAAATCTTCTCACAACCAACAAATAACACCGATTTTACAATCTGAACCAATAATACTCACTATCACATGCAGTGGACAACTTGTTACTTTGTGAAATAGATTTCTTTCAAAAACTACGGCAGTGCTACCGACATCAAAACAATAGCAGCCGGAGCAAATGTCCAAACTGAGACGATAATGGTCAACTATCAACAATGAAAGACGGCATTTTGACGTGCCGAGCAACAAGTCAAAATACAGAGGATAGAAGAAAGGACAACCAGAGACACAGTAATGCTTTCCACATTGTCACAGAGCAGCAGCAGGCTGCCGGGCGCAATGTCACTTGTACGGCAAGTCTCCCACAAAAAGGAAAAACCAAAGTGCGTGTCGTGCTGACATATATCGAGATTACCGCGTGTCCGGGTTCGAAGACCCATTCACGACGTACGGAACACGTTATTCATTCTACGAACATCAATTCGTAATGATAAATATGCCTGTACGATTGGCCTGTCTTTAATTGTTCAGTACACAAGTGGAAGCAGGCACAACATTGGCGAGCTTTCCGACCGGGGTCCGGCACGCGGAGAACCGGATATCGCTGTCACGTCACAGACAGTCGTGCCCCGGAAGAATAAGCCATCATCACTGTGGATGTTCTTTGCTGCATTTATTATCTGATAATGTAATAATTTTGTTGATATGGGGAAAAAGAATATCTGGATTTCAGCTTCGAGTAAGTCACTTTTTGTCTTCAGCCGCAACAACCTACAATCGTATAACGTCGTACATTTTATGTGTGTGGCATAACATCACGTATATTCGCTGAAGAAATTAAATTGGTGGAAACAGATTACATTTCAAAATGAATATAATGGAGTTGTGAATATTTATTTAAAAAAGTGTACCTGCTAGAAAGAATGCTGCTATTTCAATTTTTCAGTTTCAGTAGAGTAGAGTGTGGCAGTAACTCACTACAATTTATGTAATGCAGTTCCTTATGAAGTACTGTATATCTGACCGTCACCAATTACGATAACTTACATTTTTTTAATACCGGAAATGACATCAGGTTGAAGTGAAGACAGTTTAATTGGAGCAATTGTCGAAGAACAGAGAAAATTAATTTGCCTCGCCAATATTTTTTAAAAACTCTAATTTTTGTTTTAGACTGAGATGATCCACATGGAAGTACACTCTTTAAGACACTAATATACAGAATGTTATCTGTGGCACCAATAGAAAATGAAAATACATCGAAACTAGATTACGACAAATTACTAAGCTCGGGGACGAATTTTGTTCTTCAGTATTAAATTAAAAGTTTGTGGCCTAATCTGGATAAAAGAGCACACGCAGCATCGAAAGTAAATTCACATATACGAATATTATTTTATCCACAACTACAGTTCATAAACATTTAACCGAGAAATCACTATAGTAAAATAACCCAGAGAGCATTCTCGGTAGACAAAGATACGACATAAATACCTACGTTGCTTTAATATCGACTACAACTAGTTTAAAAACCAGTATAGTTTCCTCTGATCAATGACAGGTGCAGGAAAATATCAGTATAGAGTGCACAAAATATTACTTTTTTTTAATTCAGTTGTCCACAGTCTTTTTTTTTCCCTGTATTTTGGCATTCATTTCACCATTTAATAGTTCCTAATTCATATAAAATCTCTTTTAGGTCTTGTCTATCTTTTTTCCTGGCACTCCACAGTAGTACCTACAGCACTCTCCACATGGGAAATTAGCAGGTTTTTCCCGCACAAAAAGATGAGAACAGGGGGAGAAAAAAAAAAAAAAAAAAAAAAAAGGGTGACTGGCCCAGAGAGCACAGTTGCACGGAAAGAGCCGAAGACAGGCAGAACACTCGATATCACAGTGGGGAGCACAGCAAGAACTCGCAATGCCACGACATTCTCCCGAACACTAACATTACTGCTGTTTGGTTATCAATCATTCCTGAAACAGCTGAGGTGTCAGAAGAACACTGCCGAAACCGTACATCCACCGGGTCACCAAGTGAATGATGCCACAATTACGAGTCAAAAATTAACAAGCAGCAATGCCGTGTACACCCGAGTCTATAAATTTCATAACAAATTCCCATCTTCTGAAACAATCCAAATTCCCTCCCTGCCTTCTGCCTCTGACACACACACACTCTCTCTCTCTCTCTCTCTCTCTCTCTCTCTCTCTCTCCCCCCCCTTTTTTTTTTTTTACTTTTTTAATTTTTCAAAATCTGTGCACAAACTGCTATGGCGAATATAAATATTTCTCTACCTCTAATCATAGGTACAATGACCGACGTACAATATTTTCATAAGTGACTACCCTCTACTACGCCTAAAATGACAGTTAAACTCTATGTTCAAAACAACTACTTATGCCTCAACTCACTACAAAAGAAATTGTGTTACATTTTTTTCCCATATTTCGTTTTTTACAAAATCTCCTTGCTGCAGGTTCAGAAAATGTCAAAGTGCCCTGCCTGACAATTGTCCGATATGTGGAAGCACCAGCAGTGAACGTAAGTGTGTGTGTGTGTGTGTGTGTGTGTGTGTGTGTGTGTGTGTTTTTTATGGAAGTGGATTGGCGGCTCCTTTGAGTGTCCTGTGCACCACGACCAGATAATGGATATACTTGGAAGGAGAGACAGCACTGGTCGTATTTTTTTGTTTTATTAACCGCAAAATCGATTTTTGGTCACTCAGTGACCGTCCTCAGTGCTGTAATATACAATTTAAATTGTTAGGCACTGGTGTCAACAAGCTTAGAGCGATCACATAAACTGTCTCTCCTTCCAAGTATATTTTACGGAAGTGTCTTCATCTTTCCTGTCTGCAACTTAATGTGTATTTTTTACGATAAGTAGCAATCTGTCTTCCTATATTGTTGATATTCCTACCTGGAGCTCCCATTGTTTAGTAACTAAGTACACAAGTAAAGCATGATATGAAAAAAAACCGTGAAGAAAGGCATCTGATGGAGATAGGGATTATGCAAAAGATTATAAACTATCATAACAAAAATCTTAGATCCAGAAATCTTATGCTGCTTTGTGTCGTTAACAGGGTTACCATTGTTGTGTCATTAACAGGATTACCACTGTTGAGTCACTAAAATAGGAGTGGAAAATAGCAATAATAAATCTGCTGCGTAAAGAGGGTGAGATAGGCAACTTGTCAACAATTACATCTCTTCCTGTGGCATATAAAATATTATCAAAAATTCTCCTGAATAGAATTGAATAAACTTTAGACAAACAACTAGGAGAATATCAAGACTTTCAAAAGGAAAGGTATTACACAGAACAGAGTTTTTAAATTTAAAATCAATAATCTGCCAGGGAATGTTAACCAGCAAATTTATTATGATATCTTTTACATATTTCAAGAAAGTATTTGATTCGGTAGACAGAGAAATAATAGACAAAATCATTAGAGAAATTAGTGTTGAAGTGAGATTAGTAAACACAATTTGTGAAACTCCAACAAATACATTATCTTAAGTGAAATTCATGAGAGAAATATCTCAGCCCTTTGAAATAAAACCTGGTGTTAGACAAGGAGACAGTTTTATCACCTTTACTGTGTATGTGTGTTTTAGAAGAAAAAAAGTAAGAATGTGGAATTTGGAGCTAAAAGAAGAGAGGAGGAGGAGGAGGAGGAGGAGGAGGAGGAGGAGGAAAGAAAGGACAAAACTGGATCAATAATTCTGAGAAAAGAAATGGAACCAAGAGAATTAATCAATCTTTTACAGACAATTTTGCAATACTTTCAGAAAATCCAACAGAAGCAGTTACTCAAATAAATCTTCTGGAAAAAAAATAGCAAATAAAAGTCGTTCCAAAATTTCAACAGAAAAAGTCAAATTCATGACAATTACAACAAATGCACCAAAGTACACAGAAAAACAGACGGGTAAAATAAAGAGAAATAGTTAATTTAAATATCTTGGAGAAACCGTACAGCAGAATGGGCTAGAAAAATTTGCAATAGATGCTACAACCTCATAAAATGGAAACAACATATACACACGAATGACAATGATGAACTATAAGCAGGAAAGAAGAGAGGTACTTGAAAGACGGATAATTATAAAAATAATGAGTGCAATTTAAATTACACATGGCTGGAAAATGAGAAGTAATGGCAAAGCAAAAATTAATTTCTTTTGGACACTTCTACCAAATAAAAGAGAACTGGCTAATGAAACAAAATATTGATGTATTTATGGAAAAAGGAACAACAATAGCATAATTACAGAAACGAGAGAAGAACAACAAAAAACATCACAGTTCGCAAATAACAGTGGGAAACTTTTTTTAAGAATAACGTAGTAAATTTAGAAGCAGAAGATATGAGAAAAAAGAACAACATGGGCAAAAGACCGTATTAAGAAGTCAAGAGACAGAAGATGAAGGAGTACTGGGGAAATAGGAAACGACAAAGAAAGTAGTTACATGGTTCCAGATCACCATCATTAAAGAGATTAAAAAGTAATAATAACAATAATAATAATAACCATGACACATGTTTTGAAAAAACACCACAGGACCACACTTAAAAAGCAGTTTACAACAGAATGGAAGCGAAGTAGATGAGTATATATGGCAGAAACTAGTTTGCATTTCAATTAACATTTGTCTCCTCTTCATAGTTTTCATACAACTTTTACTAATAACCCATAACCTCACAACCCGTTCACTGCTACCTCTCCTGCCTGTGATGTTCTACTAACAAGGAATATCCAGAAAATAACCTCTGTTTTGGTGTAGTGTGTTATGCTGCAACAGTGAGAAAGGCAAGTCGCTTCTTATTCGCTAACAGTAGCCTTTCAAAATAAGCGCTGCAATTTAAAATCCTGCCGAATGTGAAATCTGCTATGTAATGCTGCTCTTAGTAGCAAAAGATCTCAATGCAGTTAACATTACATCATAAAATTCGTGCCACATACGAACAGTCATGTTGTTTATTCAAGAATGGAAAGATGAATGTTAATGATGAGGCAGTATGCAAACTGAAAATGGAGGAAAAACCTCGTTAGGGAACCTTTTTGACAGGACTACTTGATTTATCATCATCATCATCATCATCATCATCATCATCATCATATGAAGTGATGATGATAGCTATGATGGTAGCTACACAACACAATCTGGTACCACCCATTTCGGACAACTGCCCCACATGGCATAACAGCACCGACATCATCTGACCTAATGGAGACAACACCCACAAATCTCACTGTTCTGGCCAAGCAAAATAGAACTTCAAAAATAACAGTGACACTGTCCATCACATAATTGTCACATTCTCGGGGCAACAACAATTGTTCCTCTTAAGCAAACACTAATTCTCCTCCTTTCTTCCTTTCAAACATCACTTCAAAAAATATAAATATACACATTCACGAGTTTGCACTTACATAAATATCTACACAGATTCAATTGGACCCCCGCACCTCCGAGGCATCCCTCCGAAACGGCACCTCGCCGGGATGCACCGACCTCTGCTCTGGGGCACAGACTCGTCCCGGGTGTGCGGCGGAGAGTGTCTTATACGAGAGAGCACAAATCGATACACACGGATGCATATTCTTTGGAAAAAAAAGACACCTGACTAATATAAAAAAATTATGCTGCTTATTGACTTTATAGTTTCTTTTTGAAATACAATAATTGTTGTTATAAACACCTGGGCTTGCCCATTGTCCAAACAAAATATCTTCCTGTAATACAACAACACTTCACTTTAAATGTCAGTGGCTACATGTTGACCATGTATAACTGTCACTCACAGTTTTAAATTCAAGACACAGTCACAACTGGCTCACATAGGTAAACAGTGAAGGATGAGTTGCTGCAGGGAAACCGGATTTATAAATGTAAGGAATGCCTACACGTGTACTGTGACAAGACTGTTGCAAGTTCTAGACACAAAAAACAGTTGCAGTTACGGAAACTTTGGGTCACGTCACAGGCTCGTAGAGCTGGTCGGCTATCGTGTGGAAGGAAAAAAGGTCTCAGTTTTATTAGGAGAATAGTGAATGACTGGTGAACAGACAAAGGAGCCGAAGCGATCCTCTTCCTATCTTTCCGACTCACACAGACAAAATGTACAGAGAGGTGGTGTGCAGAATGCATTTTGAACATAACAACAACAGACATACCACAACATCAGTGCACTCTGAGAGCAGTACGTCACAGAACGTAACAAGTGCCATTTTACTAAATCTGCACAACTAAAGGTAATTAATCGACAGCAATCGTCAGCAGTTTAAATTTCCTACTGTGTCAAATGGGACCGTGTTATTTACATTACCACAGAGGTAAATTATACAGCGGAGACAGAAAGCAGAAATGAGCGAATGGCGAGCTCACCGCAAAACTCTAGGAAAATCCTGTTTCCCTCATTTGGTACCCGTACAACTGTGTCATTTGTAAACAATCTGCTACTATTTTCCACACCGTCCTTGGCCAGAAAAGAAGCATATTCAATTTCACAATTTCAATTTTTTCTGTATAGCTGTGACTACTGGTCTGTATAACGACAGACCTGGGCTCCACACAATCACTCGGTGGAATTGAAAAATGTCCTGTTAGCAGTACTTATAACTTACGAGACGTACCCACTTTGCGAGAAGGAATCTGCACCACGGTTTACAAAATGTGTGAAACTAGCAAGAAATTGCGGTTACCGTGTCGTTCAGTCTCAGACGAGCTGTAATAACTATCAGATCGATAATGTTCTACCAGACCAGCTGCCGAGAAACGGGCACCCTCCCTTCTGTTTCCGACAGACATTTTCAAAGGTCCGTGTAGAATATCACTCGTATAGGTAGATTAAAGAATATACCGCAGATCTGACAATCTAAAGAGGACCTAGGTAGAGCCCAGACAGAAGCAACGGAAGAAGTAAACACAAAACTGTTCGGCCAAAAGGTAAACTGCTGGACAACACGGGAAAAAACCTGCACTCTGTGGTCCAACAGGACCTGTACAGAAATAATAAAAATAATAACAATAACTCATCAAAGCTGAGATACTCCGGCTCAAGTTTGAGCAATTTCTAAGTCACAGAATGACAAACATACGCTCTTTCACTGTACTTCTGTATCGACAGTGAAGTCTGCCCGAGCCTCTACTAACCGAAATGTGCAGTAACGGAAACAAAATAAACCGAAACTTTAACCCACCCGCCGGCAGCCGATGCGGCAGAATTTGTCACTCTGACAATCTACAGAGTCCGTGCACCCTGTTACGGGGAAATATTGTAATAAAAATTTAGGTAACACGAACTGCTCCAGAGTGAGGCGTACTGCCACGTCGCCTGCCGAAACAGACTCCCTTCTCGGTACTCGGTACGAGCACAGTGGCGGCACACTCGGGTCGCAGGTCCTCCCCCGGCGCATCGCTAGCCCGGCCGCAGCCAGAGCGCACTACACGGAGCAGCTGCAGCAGTGTCCGAGGCGACGCGTCCGGGTCTGCCGCGCGCCCAGGCGGCGGTCTAGCGCTTGCGGCGGCAGAAGCGCTTGTGCTCCTTCTGCCAGTGCAGCTGCTGACAGTCGATGCTGCAGTACGCCGTGTTCCAGCAGCAGTGGTAGATGGCCTCGCTCTCGCAATTGTAGCACTGAAACAGGAGTGCGGGGCTCGGTAAACGCACGTGTCCACTGAAGTTTAGTATAATTTAGCTATTTACATTTCCCACTTGACAAGGGGGCATTACAGACTAGGGACGAGAAAAACCGACCGACCGACGAGTATTTTACTTCAGGATAACTGCAATTTTTTGGTATTTGCTTGCTCTCTGCTACTAGAAATACACTACTGGCTATTAAAATTGCTACACCAAGAAGAAATGCAGGTGATAAAAGGGTATTCACTGAACGAGTATTTTATACTAGAACTGACATGTGACTACATTTTCACGCAATTTGGGTGCATAGATACTGAGAAATCAGTACCCAGAACAACGACCTCTGGCCGTAATAACGGCCTCGATACGCCTGGGCATCGAGTCAAACAGAGCTCGGATGGCGTGTACAGGTACAGCTGCCCGTGCAACTTCAACACGACACCGCAGTTCATCGAGAGTAGTGACTGGCGTATTGTGACGAGCCAGTTGCTCGGCCACCATTGACCAGAGTTTTCAGTTGCTGAGAGATCTGGAGAATGTGCTGGCCAGGGCAGCAGTCGAACATTTTCTGTATCCAGAAAGGCCCGTACAGGACCTGCAACATGCGGTCGTGCATTATCCTGCTGAAATGTAGGGTTTCGCAGGGATCGAATGAAGGGTAGAGCCATGGGTCGTAACACATCTGAAATGTAACGTCCACTGTTCAAAGTGCCGTCAATGCGAACAAGAGGTGACCGAGACGCGTAACCGATGGCACCCCATACCATCACGCCAGTACGGCGATGATGAATACATGCTTCCAATGTGCGTTCACCACGATGTTGCCAAACATCGATGCGACCATCGTGATGCTGTAAACAGAACCTGGATTCATCCGAAAAAATGACGTTTTGCCACTCTAGCACCCAGGTTCGTCGTGGAGTACACCATCGCAGGCGCTCCTGTCTGTGACGCAGCGTCAAGGGTAACTGCAGCCACGGTCTCCGAGCTGATAGTCCGTGCTGCTGCAAACGTTGTCAAACTGTTCGTGCAGACGGTTGTTGTCTTGCAAACGTCCCCATCTGTTGACTCGGGGATCGGGGATCGGCTACACGATCCGTTACAGCCGTGCGGATAAGATGCCTGTCATCTCGACTGCTCGTGATACGAGGCCATTGGGATCCAGCACGCCGTTCCGTATTACCCTCCTGAACCCACCAATTCCATGTTCTGCCAACAGTCATTGGATCTCGACTGACGCGAGCAGCAATGTCGCGATACGATAAACCGCAATCGCGATAGGCTACAATCCGACCTTTATCAAAGTCGGAAACGTGATGGTACGCATTTCTCCTCCTTACACGAGGCATCACAACAACGTTTCACCAAGCAATGCTGTTTGTGTATGAGAAATCTGTTTGTGTATGAGAAATCTGTTGGAAACTTTCCTCATGTCAGCACGTTGTAGGTGTCGCCACCGGCACCATCCTTGTGTGAATGCTCTGAAAAGCTAATCATTTGCATATCACAGCATCTTCCTCCTGTCGGTTAAATTTCGCATCTGTAGCATGTCATCTTCGTGTTGTAGCAATTTTAATGGCCAGTAGTGTATTTTTCTTTCTCCACAGAACAAGTTTGGTAGGGCACCTTGTGAGTTCTGAAAGATAGATATCATCTTTGCATGATAGTGAAAGGAGTCAACCTACAGGTCAACACATTATAGAATGAGTATTTACAAACAGACTGGACAATAATTTGCCGTTTGGTTCATTCATTCATTACTGAAATTTTAACCATTATAATGTAATTGTGGCTGGAAATTGTTATATTTTGGCCACTATCTAAACTGTTCATTTGAATGTTTTAATAGAGCAGTTTTGGTTTTGTCAGCAAAATGTCACTTTATTCATATTCACATTAAAAAGTAAAAATACATAACATATTTGACAACAAAAACAAAAACAGCTGTTTCATTTGAAATAGTTAAAGGAAAAAGAACACTACTATTTTTACATAAAAGCTTATTATTTCTCTGCCATTTCTATGAAATAATAAGAAAGAGGATGTTGTGGGACGAGTAATAAATTGAAAACTTAACGAACAATTAATAATTTATGATAAAACCAGAAATTAGTTCATATGCTGCCTGTACCTATACAACATACCTTCACCTGCTTGTAGCCCCCAGAAACAACTTAATACAAAAAACAGATTTCTCCAACCTTAGTTTTGACGCTTTAACACTGGCTATTTGCAACGCCCAAGTAGTGGTACAATCCTCTATTACAACTGATTTTTAACAGAGATTTAAAAAATTTGAATCATTAGTAGAATACTGGTCAATTTTTTGTAGTATTCAAACTTTCCATACTTTTCATACTTTCCATGAAAAACAGGAAATGATGGACGGACTAAGTCTTTTTTTACCTATTTTATTTGATTTATGATTCTATGTATCTTGAAATGTATAATGAATGCAAAAGCCTGAGAGGGTCATAGAATTTTTCAGTCTTTGTGCAATGTCTACATTTATTGTTCAAAAGTAATAATAGTAATGAAAAACAAAACGTCAGTTATTTCAGAGACTGTGACAGTTAGGTTATACTGGAGATGAAAATAACTGGTGTAACTGAAAACCAGTTGTTCCACTGAAAACCACCATCCCTATTACAAATGCCCCTCTTAAGGCCTCTGTAAATGATCAACTCATTTGTAAAATTTAACCTCACTTCTGAAGCAGCTGTCACACTGTACATATCCCACCATGAACTATTTTGACACTAGTGAGCATTGTATGAGGTGCAATGCAGGGCATAAACTTTAAACCTTGAAATCTGCTCTAGTTGCCAGGTATCTCAAAGTTACAGATATTAGTTTGGCAAGCAACTAGCTATTATTTAATAAACACATGCCTAAAAAGGTCAAGCTCGTTTGTCAAATTGGTCGGCAATCAAAATATCCCTCAATATTTCAAAATACAGCTGATGTTCAGCAAACATCTCACACAGAACGGCAACTCTCAAACAATTTGACAAACACAAAGTCTGACAAACTGTCGGATCTTCAACAGACGCCTTCAGATTCTCTTCGTACTTTTAGCATTTGAAGGTAAATGCATAGACACCACCTCCCTAACACAGAAAGAAAAGTTTTGGAGCGCTGTTAAGTACGATGCATTTCAAGCCTTTTAACAGAGCCCCAATGGCCGAGTGTGTGGTCCTTTAACGGCAAAATCGCTGGTTTGACTCTCAGCATTAACAATTAACAACAAATTCCTTTTAATTTCACATTAATTTTCAAATGAGAATGTTGATAGACAAATACTGAATCATAACTTTGAATAAGAATAGCACATTTTTACTTTCAATTGGTAACTGCATAAAAATGTGAATAATGAAACAGAAAGCAAAATCTTTTCCTATATTTAACAGTATTATTAATATAAACTTTTTCCTTTAACAATGAGGCATTTTAGTATCTAATTGTAATTTATTTCCATTTAATGTCTTGCCACTGATATTCAGATTCTGTAAGTACAAGTAAAAATAGACAAAATCACAAAAACGTCTATTGCTGTGATGTGGAGCAATTTAGTTTTACAAATATAGTACACTTTCTCAGTGGGAAAACATGAGAATATGTTCTCCACTTACCTGATTGTCTGAAGTTGGTAACCCCCCCCCCCCCCCCCCAACACACACACACACACACACACACACACACACACACACACACACACACACACACACACACACACACACAGTGGACAAAATACTGGAGCATTCTCACTGCTGTGCTCCCTATGTCTAAGGAATTACAGGTAAAATGACTTCATAGTAATGTGATTGTTTGGCTTCCATGATTCAGCTTTTTTAAAATAGTAGAATTTAAATTGTTTTAATCTTATATTTTGAACAGCATAAAAAAGAATTACAGTAAGAGTAGTTTCTTCATTTCGCTTGCTGCATTTCCTACACTTTCCTGTATTTTACACTTTTTTGGGGGTCAGTCCGCTGAAAAGTGTAAAAAGGAGGTTTTACAGTAAATTGTTGAAGCTAAACTGACCCTAGTACGGTACTTCGGTGCTCGGAAGAGGATGCAGTAACAGATCCTAGACAGACCCACGAGATTGTGATAGAGGTCACGAAGGGAGAGGTTTCGGTCGATTTCTTACCGTACAGCTGGTCCCGTCGGTGTTCGGCAGAGACGAGTACCCCGAGAGAAAATAGACATCTGTACGAAGGCTCAAAGTGAGGAACAACCGAACTGTGACTACGTCTGAGGCAGCACGTGCCGAGAGCAAAGCATAATTTTGTCGGCCGCATCGCGAGCCGGTCGTCAGTCCAGACGGAAGCAAACAGAATGGGGCAGGGGTGGCTGTACTCCGGACTTTTACGGTCTCTAATTAGCCTACGAGGCCAAAAAAAGAGCAGACACCAAACGTGGCGTCGAGCCGGCACCGGGGACTACCTGCCGTGGAGCAGGAGCTAATCGTGTCTTCTGCCGAGATAGGTTTCACATTCTGCCTCAGTTCAAATCATCTGAAAACTGTAGTCACCATATTACTGCACCTCCACGGGGAAGAAAACAGAAGCTGTTCCAACTTTTGTGTATTTTTAACCGTTACCACCATTTTGAGCAAGCTGTCAACTTTTGTAACAGTGACTGCACACCAAAATCAAATTCTGGATTCAGTACCTCAGTACTTCCGGCATCTGTTTATTAGTCTCCTTAACATTATAATTTATATTACAAAGTTAACGTGCAACCGACATTTAAGAAATCTCGAAACAATAATAATGGCTGTAATATGAATTCGGCTGTATGTTTGTCATTACAGAAGAACCCAGGATTTCTTAAGTATATGGAAAGATTATTAATTATTGAGTGGTGTCCTGTTTGTGTCAGAGCATATGTTTCCAAACTAGAGATAATAAATGAGATGAGGTCTCTAAATTCATTTTAAACCCACCAGTGGATCCTCCGACATCACCTTTAAACACACAGTCTCCGTACACACTAGCAGTCGGCTTGCCAGTCTCCGTAGCTGTCTGTTTAACAGAAGACCCGTCACTCGAGTCTGCTGTCCAGGGCAAGTGGACTATGCCAGCATACAAAGGACAGCAAGTACGCATATTGACTTCTCTCTCTCTCTCTCTCTCTCTCTCTCTCTCTCTCTCTCTCTGTGTGTGTGTGTGTGTGTGTGTGTGTGTGTGTGTGAGAGAGAGAGGGAGAGAGGGAGAGAGGGAGAGAGGGAGAGAGGGAGAGAGGGAGAGAGGGAGAGAGGGAGGGGGGGGCCACTTGCTCATCTACCGGTATAATTTGATACTGGGCGATCAAAAAGTCAGTATAAAGAACGAGATTTTCACTCTGCAGCGGAGTGTGCGCTGATATGAAACTTCCTGGCAGATTAAAACTGTGTGCCCGACCGAGACTCGAATTCGGGACCTTCGCCTTTGAAGTTTCAGGTCAGTATAAATTTGAAAACTTAATAAATAACGGAATAATGTAGATAGAGAGGTAAAAATTGACACACATGCTTGGAATGACATGGGTTTTTAAAAAAAAGTTCACAAAATGTCCGACAGATGGCACTGGACAGCAAAATGTCAGTGACTGCGCACGACAATCGTGTATAAAAGGAGCTGTAATGAGAGAGAGAATCAGATGCGCCAGCAGTCGCAGCATGTTTATGTTACCTGAAAAGGCACTTTTAGTGAAGCTGTATTATCAGAATGGGGAATGTGCTAGTTCAGCGTTCCAATCCTATCGCCACAGGAAGGGGATTCGAACGTTTGAAGATCCGTTGACAAATGCAGCTGTGGCGAGAATGATTTCGAAGTTCGAAGCCACGGGTTGTTTAGACGATAGACCCTGTAGTGGCTGACCGAGCACAAGGCGTTATGCTGCTGAGACAGTTCACAAAGAAATGGAGACTGTAGCGGGTTCGTCTATGGACGGGGAAGTCAGCGCTCGTGCAGTCGCACGTTGCACCGGCATTCCGTACACTACTGTTCGGTTGGCACTTAGGCGTACCCTCCGATGCTATCCGTGCAAAATCCATCGGCATCACGAACTGTTACCTGGTGATTTAGTGATGCGGAGGGCATTTGCGGTGTGGGCGTTTCAAAAGATGGCGGAAGATTACGACTGGTCGAGTAACGTGTTGTGAAGCGACGAAGCTCACTTCACGCTCCGAGGGTCTGTCAACGCCCACAACTGCAGAATTTGGGCTACCTGAAAATCCTAGAACTGTCGTGGAAACTCCACTGCACGACGAGGAAGTCACGGTATGGGTTGGATTTACCACATCTACCGTTATCGGGCCTTTTTTCTTCGAGAAAACGCGTGATTGTGGTTTTGTAACTGCTACCGTGACGGGTGAGAGGTACGCCGATATGTTACACAATCGCATCATCCCCAGCCTGACTGATAAACACCTGCTGGAACGTACGATGTTTATGCAGGATGGTGCTCCACTCCATATTGCTAGACGCGTGAAAGATCTCTTGCGTGCGTCGTTTGGTGACGATCGTGTACTCAACCGCCACTTTCGTCACGCTTGGTCTCCCAGGTCCCTAGACCTCAGCCCGTGCGATTATTGGCTTTGGGGTTACCTGAAGTCGCAAGTGTATCGTGATCGACTGACATCTGTTGGGGTGCCGAAAGACAACATCCAACGCCAAAGCCATAACTCCGGACATGCTTTACAGTGCTGTTCACAACATTATTCCTCGACTACAGCTATTGTTGAGGAATGATGGTGGATATATTGAGCATTTCCTGTAAAAAGCATCATCTTTGCTTTGTCTTACTTTGTTATGCTAGTTATTGCTACTGTGATCAGATGAAGTGCCATCTGTTGGACATTTTTTGAACTATTGTATTTAAAAAAAATTTTTTTTTTTGGTTTCTAATAAAATTGCATGTCATTCCAAGCATGTGTGTCAATTTGTACCTTTCTATCTACATTATTCTGTGATTTATTCAGTTTTCAAATTTATACTGACTTTTTGATCACTCGGTATATACCATATGTATGTATACACATGCGTGCTCGCAGATGCATTCACTCATCTATATAGGAGGGTTAGAACTTAAATAGTGGCAACTATTTATTCACAAACAATACAAAACAGTTACACGTTTGCACCTGTTACTGTGCTTCCAAGTAGTCACCAGCATTGTGTAGAATCCGTTGCAAGCGATGTGGAAGGTGTAGTATAACATTAGCAGAGCCTGTTCTGTTGACGGTGGAAGTGAAACGGTCTACTACCTGTAGAATCTCTGGAACAGTTCCGAAGAGTTCTGAAGCGAATGCTCAGTCAGTCCCAACAACCGAACAGAGCAACCACAGCTCGCACCGTACGCGCCCGCGCATTGTTGCGCAAAATGACGGGTGGGTTGCGCATAAAGTGTCACCGCTTCTTTCGCGAAGCTGGTCGCAGGTGATGCTCCAAAAACGAACAGTAATACTGTACACTTATGGTCTGCTGTGGAGGAACGTAGTGCATTAGGATAACACCGTCACAGTCGTACACGAGAACCACCGTAACTTTCACCATACTGGGGCTCTGACGCACTTTCGACTTTCGCAGCAACCCATAATTATGCCATTCGTTGGACTGGCGTTTCAGTTTTGGCTCGTACAATGTGGCCCGTGTCTCATCCAGTGTTACAATACGGCGTAAGAAAGCCTCTCCTTCACGCTCGTAGCGCTCCAAGTGCGTCTGAGCAGCATCGTAATGCATCCATTTCTGCATTTCCGTCAATTCGTGCGGAACCCGTCGTGACGCAATTTTTCGCACGCCCTGGCGTTCCTTCAGGATGCGAAGCACAGTCATACGTGCTAATCTGGTTTTGTGGGCGAACTCACGAATCTTACAGTGTCAATCAATGTCCGCTAATGCGGCAACAGCGTGCACTACTACTTCAGAGACGCTAGGACGACTCGCCCGATGCACGTCTGACACAGTTTGCCAAGCTTCGTCGAAGGCTTTTACCCAAAGTGAGACTATTCTGTACGGCAATGCCGATTCCCCGCCCACCTCTCGATGACCTCGATGACAACTGTCGTGCCGTACGACCTCTGGCACATTCATTCTCGATCCGACTCCGTCGTTCCTATTTCGAAAACATAGCGACACCGTTACGTAAGACCGCTCACTCGCAAGTGACTGTGTTTCCTTCGATCACACGTGTGCCGGTGATGTGGGACGGAGGTAAGGTACGTACGTCGACAACGTGTGCTACCGGCGACAGTAGTAGATTCGATTGCACAGTGTCTCCACAGCAGTGTTGCCACTATTTAAGTTCCAGCCTACGTAGTTGTGCGTTTACCGGGTATCCGTAATTAAATTTCCAGTTCCGAAACACTACAAGGGGAACCATTGCTCAGAATCTCAGAATGATGTCAAATTTGAACAGCGTATTATTGACGCAGTAAAATTCTTTTACAAGATCGTCAACTGTGTGCCAGTAGCCCTGCAGAAGTTCTGGACACTCAAGAGTATGAAGAAAGATATTGGCCCAGTGTCTGCTACGGGTCAGATTACGAAGTTTGAAAAGACGGGGTCTTTTGAAGTGCAATGTGGCTGAGGGAGGGAAGGAGTTGATCCGACATCTGTCTACGATGTGGCCACAGCACTGCAGGAGAGGTCTAGTGGTAACGTGCACACAAGCAGCGTACAGGGAATCGCTCAAATGTCAGACGTGCCTGCGAGCACAGAGCCTAACTAAACGTACTGCGTCGCTACGCACAGAAAATCGTCCGTGTTCGGGAGTTGCTTCCTGCCGACCTGCCGGCGAGACGAACGTTCACTCCGGAGTTTCTCGTTCGCACGGAACACTCTGTGGTCACGTGAAGTCCATTTCCGTCTCCGAGGACCTGCCGATAGAGATAATTGCAGAATACGGGCAACAGGAAATCCACACGCACATAGACCAGTACCACTTCGTTCTGTAAAGGTGGCTGTGAGGTGCGGGTTCACGGCACCGTTTATCGCATGGCCGTATCGCTTCGTGGAGACGAGTCCTGCGGGTTCTAATCCCTGTACCAAATTACAAAACGTCACTGAACTGAAGGGACACATTACGCAACACATTCCGAACGTGACCCCTGAGACACTCCACTGTGTTGTTGAACACATTGTTTCTCAATTTCAACTTGTGGCAGAAAACAGTGGACTTCGTACTGAAAAAGCCTCACGCCAATTACAAAAGAAATGCCACATTGCTTATTGTGCAGTTCTTGGCCATACGACAATTAAAATCCGATGTCATTTAGCTTTTCGTGCAAGTTTTGTTCCAGGACAATTAAAAACTGATGTCTGTTACTTTTTGTGTGTTTTTTGGCCTCAGGACAGTTAATTATTAAAAACCGATTTTTCGCCTCTGATGTGGTACAATCTTGCTGTAGTGGGCTGCTTACCTTACAGGCCCACAACTGTCGACTGCTGAAACCCATACGGCCGAGCAGCCGAACAGTACAGACTGTGTAATGTGCAACTCAAACCTCAGCTGTCATTTGCAGCCAATCCCATTTACGTTAACACATTTACAGTGCCATTGATTGGCAAAATTTCTCTTTCCCCCCCACGCCACATCGTTTCCCCCTGTGGCAATAATATGCCATTCAAATTTGCCGTCTTTCTGAGCAGTGGTTCTCTTTCCACAGGGTTTGGAAACTGGAACTTCCATTATGGACACTCTGTATGTTTATGCATTTAAAAAATATAAAAAAATTATATAATTTATGAGTCCATTCGCCAACTCTTTTTTGAACAATCCGACCCAATTTCCCTGATGGTGCTTGGAGGAGGGCGGGGAGGGGGGGGGGGACATTTCACGTGGGAAAAATATATCTAAAAACAAAGATGCAGTAACTTACCAAACGAAAGCATTGGTATGTTGATAAGAGACATTAACAAACACAAACACACACACACAAATTTCAATCTTTTGCAACGCAAGGTTGCTTCATCAGGAAAGAGGAAAGGAGAGGGAAAGATGAAAGGATGTGGGTTTTAAGGGGGAGGGTAAGGAGTCATTCCAATTCCGGGAGCGGAAAGACTTACCTTAGGGGGGAAAAGGGACAGGTATACACTCGCGCGACTTACCTTAGGGGGGAAAAAGGGACAGGTAAGAGCGCGCGCGCACGCACCTCCATCTGCACATATACAGACACCCTCTCCCCTAAAACCCACATCCTTTCGTCTTTCCCTCTTTCCTGATGAAGCAACCTTGGGTTGCGAAAGCTGAAAATTTGTGTGTGTGTGTGTGTGTGTGTGTGTGTGTGTGTGTGTGTGTGTGTGTGTGTGTGTGTTTGTGTTAATGTCTATCAACATACCAACGCTTTCGTTTGGTATATATAATCTAAAGTGCGGACTATAGCATCAAACTGTTTCCAGACATCAGGCATTCCTGTGATGGAGCAAACCTGCAACTGAATAAACCGGATCCCTTAATTTTCATCTCGTATCCTCCACAATCTCTCGATACACAGCCCCATCAGAGGCCACCTAGTCCCGACAGTCTATCTTTTCACCTCATCACTTTACGATGGGGAGGTCATGCACTCGCCTCTCTCGCCTCTTCACGGCCCTGGGCTACGACACACTCGAGTAAGACGGAAAGAATTGGCGAGTACGAAGCGACCGCAACGGTGCCGCCCTCACACTCGTCACACTGGCAGAAGGACGGAAGCCGGCACAGTGCCGACGTACGCGACCCTCGACACCCGGGGAGGGAGTGCCGCCGGGACTCACCCACTGCTTGCGCTTCACCTCGGACACCTGCTGCTTGTGGCGCGCCTCCAGCGCGCGCAGCTCCTCGGCGTGCTTCTCCTCCAGCTGCCGCACGGCGCGCTGCCGCTCCAGCTCCAGCTCCGCCCTCACCTGCGAGGTCAAACTCTCGATATTTACTGACAGACACAAAAAAACATTTACTCGTAATATACGAGGTGTGATCAGAAAGTAATGGGAATTTTTTAATTTTTCAGGCATTATATATTCAATTTTCAATTATTTATTATTTTTTATCTTCTCGAAACACACGTTCGGTACACATTTGCTTTTTCAGCTGTTTCGAATATTTAGTTTTCTGTCTACAGTCGAAAAGGTCGTAAGTGTTTTTGAGAGCTCAGTGAATTTTTTCTTTCGAAAAAGACGGATCGAAGAATTTCCGTCGAATTTTGCTCGAAAAGTGGAATAAACATTCCACAGAGGGTCAAGAAGACATCGAAGATAACGACCGCACTAGACTTCCTACCCCTCCAGTTACCGACAACAGCGTGGAAGAAGTACAGAAAATGGTTGTGGAAAATTGCCAAATCACCGTCAGAGAGGATGCTGACGACGTCAGCACGTCCTTCAGCCCATTCTGAGTAATTATTTCAGATGTTTTGCACACAAAACATGCAATGTTTGTTCCGAAATCTGTCGAATTTCAACCAAAAATGACATCATACCGATATCACGTAGGAACTGCTGAATGAAGTCGACGACAATCCAGAACTTTTAAAAAAGGTTATAACAAGTGACGAATACTGATGTATACGTACGATGTCGAAACCGAAGCCCAATCGTCCCAATGGAAACTGCCTAGAGAGAGAGAGAGAGAGAGAGAGACAGAGAGAGAGAGAGAGAGAGAGAGAGAGAGAGAGAGACAGAGAGAGAGAGAGAGAGAGAGAATAATAATAATAATAATAATAATAATAATAATAATAATAATAATCATTATCATCATCAAGTTGAATCATACGTCAAGATTATTCTCACCGTTTCCTTTGATTACAATGGGATAGCTCATTGTGAATTCCTGCCTTATGTTCACATGGTCAGAGGAATACTACCTAGAAATTATGCATCATTTGCGTGCAGCAACCTGAAGAAAACGACCAGATTTGTGGCACAAACACTCGTGGGAATTGCATCACGATAATGCTCTTGCTCACACCTCAACACTTGGTCACGATTTTTTGGCACAAAACAAAACAGTTATGCTGCTTCGGCCACTGTATTCGCCAGACACTGCCCCCTGTGATTACTTTCTATTCCCGAGGCTGAAGAGAAACGTGACGGGAAACTGTTTTGCCATCAATGATGAAATAAAAACAGAATACTGAATGAGCTGAATACCACAACAAAAAGTGAATTCTAGAACTGCTTCCAAGTTTGGAAAAAGGGCTGCTGCAAGTGTGTGATATCTGAGGGGAATTGCTTTGAAGGAGAAAAAGTAGTACAAGATGATGATGATGAATAAATAAGGATTCTTTAAAAAAAACGAAAATTCCCATTACTTTTTGTTTACACATCATACAACATGAGCCAGTAAAACTCCATGTACTTTTTTATACCTATATTTATGACCTGAATATTACTTACATGATGTTCTCACATGTATCAATATAAAATGCAAATATAAACTGGATTTACATTCACATGATATTTATTAAAAATTACTACACATATTTTGCGGGTTTTTTTTCATCATTAATTATTACACACAAAATAAGTAATAATGAAATTATAACTAACATAAATGAAATAATGTTGCGGTGGGGTGGGAGGGGGGGGGGGGGGTTAAATCCGGATTTCCCAACTAAACATACACTTTTCCTGAGTGACAATAATACACTTTTTTCCATGTTAAGTGAAAATACAACTCCCCTTACAGCTGTAAAATTTCCCAATCCTTTGAATGGTTAAGGTTTTATACACCAGTGTAGAATTTCCTGGCACTACTGGAAACGAAATACACCAAAAAACAGTGCATTTTGGAAAGATCTATGATGTGCAGCAACATGTACACTGCATAAAAAGTATTACGAAAAAATAAGAATTCCACCAAATATAGCATAGTAGCTTTTGAAGCACTGAAATCGAGATTGCACAGCACGGTGCGCTTTTGACAGCCAATTGTTGCTCACATCACGTGATCTTGCCAGCCGATAACAGCAGATATTCAGAGCATAGGACACGTGATGTCGTCAGCCAGTAGTGACATCGTAGTTTAGTAGCACGAACACACAAATAGGAAAAGTTAATACTTTAAATTAATATATATACACAGTAGAGGTGCAAGAAGAGGTAAGCTTTCACATGTAACATTTCTCTTTTTTGGTGTGTGTTAACCTTTAAGATAGAACAAACACGAATGTGCCATTAAAATTTCAAATAATGCCATAAGTGGCCGGTGTTCCGAGTCCCAAATTTTTCTATGTAGTTGGCCCTCCAAGTGTTACTTGTAAGTTTTGAGTGAGAGTCAAACAATCCATGATTTAAGAAATTCACTGCAAGTTCTCACAAATAACATAATTTGTCTTGCATAAAAGTAAATTTACTTTGAAAGTAAAGCTTCTCAAACCCCCATTTGTAATATTTTCCCGTGACCTGCTAGAGACGTAAACAGTTGTGACGTCACACTTGATAAAAGCAGTTTGTTGTTACAAAGTACTGCACAGTCTTCATCCGAAAGCCTTTCGCACATTTTGTCATCAGCAGATGCTTGTGTGTGCGTTGCGTTTTGTTGTTGTTGTAAATGGTGCATTTTCTTTGCAACTCAAGTTTTATTTGGGTGTTACTCTCTCGTTTATGTTTTATTGCCACAGCATTATTCTGCAGTAGCGGGATGAAGTAAAATTCTTTGTTAAGAGTATCAGTTCTTACCGATCAAAATTACAAAAATATAAAGCAAAACTGAAACAATGAAAAATTCCCGGAATGTTTCCCAGATGAAAAAATTTCCACATTTTTCATGGATATTCAGGGGGATATAAACCCTGCAAAAAAGAGACTATGAAAAAAAACAACAACAACAAGTAAGGAATAAAACTAGACAAGGACTATTATGTAAAAACTGGCCAAGTGCAAGTTGGAAAGTTCAGTACAAACTATTATAAATACAGATAGGTTATTTATACCATAGCTATGACTTTTGCCTTTTATCGATATTGATACTGGCAAGATATCAGTCTTGGGAAATCTAAGAATTTATCAAAATCTCTACAGTAATTTCTCACATTAGCCCGGACATACAAAAAGAAGTGAGCATGGGACTTCAGTTTATATACACAGAAAGAGAGGAGGTTTAATAAAATATGTTTTATTTACTTTCTAAATCACAACTACTACTTACATTTTATGTTTCACTGCAGTAAAATTTTTCTTTTATGCTTTAGATGGGTGGACGATGCCATTGTAAGTTCTAGTCGCAAAAGAAATTTTTGTGCACTGTTATGACAAGTTAACCAATTTCCAATTTTTTTTCTTTGTTTATACTATGAAGACTTGCTGCTTGTCAAATTTCATGATTGTAGTCCAATGGGAGATGAATGAGATCGTATGTAACGAATTATGTCACCCAAATGACCGTCTCTTTTGACTGCATTGACTTAGAGGCTTACATCTGCTGCAGTGCGAAGTGACCTGATATGTCTACCCATTTCTGGGAAAAATTTTTTTGACAATTGGTTGGACAGACATAGGCACAGACCGATGGACGGAGATTGAAGTTATCGTATAAGGGTGCTGTTTTCACCGATTGTGGTACAGAATCCTAACACCATTTTTGTGTGCTGATAACCATACCATAATAGCCACTTCAGAAGAACAACTACAAAATAACATTTTTAAACTAAACCAAACTGGTCAAAATTATAATTGCAAAATGTCTTTAGAATGACAAAAATAATGGCATTCCAAGGAAAAAACGAGAGTGATCGACAAGAGTGACAGAAAACAAAATAATCGATCAAGGTAAGTTATGCTAACTACCTAGGCTATGACATTTCTTTCAATTATGATAAAGAGATAAAGAATAAAGCTGCAAAAATTACAGGATCCCTGTAGAAAAATGAAAAAACATCAAACATAAAGACAACTAAAGAAACACAATTGAAATTCTATAAACACTAGATGTCCCATCGCTACTTTATCAACCTGAGGCTTGCATTGTGAACAAGGAAGACATAAAACATGGAAAAAATGTGGAATATGAAAGAAGCAGTTTTGTTTATGTCTTTGACGGAAGTACTTTGATGTAAAAAGTTTTGGCACGAATAGTAGTGTGGCTAGCTTGTCCCTGCCATATGATTGTGATTAGCAGCAAAAATAATTAATAAAATGTGGAAAACTGAAACAAATAGCCTGTGACATTTCCATTTATGTGTGTGCACAGATGTACACCAAACCCTGAAATAGTTTTTTCAAGTTGGATTAAAGCACTAGGGAAACTGTGCAAACAACAACAAGTGCTAATTAACAACCTAATAAGTAAAAGATAATTTTTCAAAAATGTTAAATTAACTTAAAAGTCAAGGAAAATTTAATGTTTTTCTCATACTTTCTGCCTTCAGGTATTGAGAAATACACGTGTGAGGTTTGATGGCCAATCACAATTTCTGTAAATTGTAATTTTACATTACATAAAGTAAGTGGGAGGTTAGAAAGGGCACACTCATCACTGAAAACACAAGAGAGAGCATTCAGTCAGCTAAACAGACAAGCTGGAGAGAAGTCTGCTCATTTTATGTGCATGGGAAGACAAGAGGAGCACAAAAGCTTTTGAATTGCAATGCTACATAAGAATACTGAAGATTACCAAGCCCCACCTGAAATCTGAGACTCTAAATTCAAGGGGGGAGAAAAGTTTTAGGCTGCACCTCCAAATCTAAACAAAGTTGGTCCATTGTAATATGAGACACAATTTAGGTCGAATGAATGACGATACAGCTACAGTAGTTTGGTTCGAGTTGTAAGGTTAGCAGTTAAGCTTTACCAGGTAGCCATTGCTATGCCTCAGACGCTCCGTCCGTATTTATACGGGTACCCTTCCTTTTTCACATGCTTCGTCTGGTTTGAATTGATTGCATATTTTTCTTTGATCTGATAAGTGCTGTTCTCTTTGTTATAGGTGTTTATGTCACTAAGCTGAAAATGCATTACTGTACTGTGTCGTGCATTGTTTGTCACATTGATAGTGCGTGTTTACGGCCTGTCGCTGCTCGCGGCATGGCTTGCTTTTGTGCGCGCTACCGCCGCTTACAATTTAAAAAAAAAAAAAAAAGAGAGGAATCATCTCATTGGCGAAACAATGGCAAGAGACTGCTATTTGTTGTTACTTACACTGCTGCTTTCTTTGATAATTGTCAACAAGAACCAAATAATAGACTGCGAATGATAGAAGATGTTCTGAATGAGACTTTACCGAAAATTTTTCTCAGTTTGAAAATCTCTGCAGACGCCTCTTTAGTACATTACACATTCTGGACAGTAATTAGAGTCATCTTAGATTTAAAAATCTAGTCAATGGCCGTGCTTCATTTCTGGCTGTCTCACTATTAGGCATAAAAATAATACGAATATAAACATGACACGATATGTATATTCTTCCGCGTTTGCTGTTGTCTCACTCTAGCTTCGTAGTTTATTACACGGACAGGATTTAAATGAGATAGCAGCAAACATGAAAGGATACATGGAAAAATGTTTATATTCGTACTATTCTTATGGTGAAGAGAATAGGCCTACTGAATGTGATTCACAATTCATAAACATTCCTACTAGCAACCATCTCTTCTCACAGGTAGGAAAAAATTCAGAACGTCGAGTTCGCCATACTGACAAACATCCCGAATAGTCTTGCCAGTCGGATTTTCGTAGTACATTCAAATGCTGCTACATTCGAAGATGAACAATACGGAATTTGTATTTACTTCGTTGGATAATGTATGAAAATGCAGTGGTCGAAACTCGGGGCGGAGAAAAAAGCTAGTCTTCCACCTTTTTTTTTTTTTTTTTTTTTTACTGACGCAGAGGTTTTGGCGCCAGTATTTATTTTTGTGCCTGCAAAGCATGCCTGTTTAGCGCTACATATATTCGACGGCAGAAGTTAGTTGTGGTGGCACCTACTAACATTTTCCAGAACTTCCGTTTACTTTGCACTTGATTCTAAGCCACAGATGATTTTTTGGGTTACAAAAACCGGAAAAAAGTGCGGCTTAGATTCGAGTAAATACAGTATATAGCCAGATCGTATAGCTGCTAAGGTACTAAATTAATTATTAAACGTAATTTCTGGTATAACTACACTAAAAGAAGGGATCAGTTGATGCAACACATATTGAAACATCAAAGAACCATCAGTTTTGTACGGGAGAGGGGTTAAGGGGGAGCGGGGGTGGAGAAGGGTGGGGTGTGGGGAGAAGGGTGGGGTGTGGGGAGAAGGGGAGGGTGTGGGGAGAAGGGGAGGGTGTGGGGAGAAGGGGAGGGTGTGGGGAGAAGGGGAGGGTGTGGGGAGAAGGGGAGGGTGTGGGGAGAAGGGGAGGGGGTGGGGAGAAGGGGAGGGGGTGGGGAGAAGGGGAGGGGGTGGGGAAAAGGGGAGGGGTGGGGAGAAGGGGAGGGGGTGGGGAGAAGTGGAGGGGGTGGGGAGAAGTGGAGGGGGTGGGGAGAAGTGGAGGGGGTGGGGAGAAGTGGAGGGGGTGGGGAGAAGTGGAGGGGGTGGGGAGAAGGGTGGGGTGGGGAGAAGGGTGGAGTGGGGAGAAGGGTGGAGTGGGGAGAAGGGTGGAGTGGGGAGAAGGGTGGAGTGGGGAGAAGGGTGGAGTGGGGAGAAGGGTGGGGTGGGGAGAAGGGTGGAGTGGGGAGAAGGGTGGGGTGGGGAGAAGGGTGGGGTGGGGAGAAGGGTGGGGTGGGGAGGGGGGTAAAAATAGTTAAGGAAGATAAAGGCTTGACTGTAGCAAGCAGGTTCAAATGAATGTAGGTCCCAGCAGTTACACATCAACAAAAGTTTTGAGTCACCCTTTTATTTCAAAATCCATGGCATGGAAAACAAAAATTTGCTTTGAGGCATGTGTGTGTACTCATTTGTGATGTGTCAAACGAGAGAGAGAGAGAGAGAGAGAGAGAGAGAGAGAGAGAGAGACAAAGTTATCCATTTCCGACAGCGGAGTTTTTCACAGCACTCCTGAGCAATGTCAGTACGAGGTGCTCCACTGTAGACTCTAATCTGTCACGAGATACCACCGATGAACCGACGAGATCATCGAGTCCACTCCGGTCCACACACACTCACTCTCCAATGACAATTCCACGTCAAGTCGTGCAGACTGCACGGTAGTTGTCGGTGCCCAAAAAACAGTTGACCCTACACGAGCTCGGTCGCGTTCGTGTCCGGGGAACGAGCACGTCATTCCATTCCGGTTATCCTGATGTGCCGAAGGGATGTGTTCACGAGAACAGCACGACGGGCACTCGAGTTACCACAAATCTAGATGATACTGTCACCAAAATGTTGGTGATACGGTCCCACTATTGATTGCAGAATCTCGTCCCTACACTTTAGAGAAGTGAGATTGCTATCAGTAACCCCAAGAGGTGCACAGTGGCCCAATGTAATGCCACCCCAGAACATCAGTCCACCACCACTATCACCGCCTTCTTACCCATGTGGGACACAGTGCTGGAGACATCGATATTGCCGTGTTGTCTCCAAACACACTGCTATTATCGGTGTACAGATAGATCCGAATTTAGCAACTGACTCCAATCCTGAGGCATCCATTCTGCTTGATTTCTTGCCCTTCCATATTGGAGTCCACAATGTTGTGGTGTACTAGACGGTGCTTCCCACAGTCACAATGTGCAATTGTCTCCTAACAGATCAGGTGACACGTGGTGTCCTGCAGTCTCTTCCGACTACAAGTACAGTTCTGGAGGATTCGGCCCACAGTTCCTTCGATTCAAAAATTGTAGATATCGGTCGTCCGTGCGCCTGTCGAATGTGGACGGCCTGCGTCGAAGTCCTCGACACTACCTTTCGATCTGATATAATTTTGTGTCTGCACCGTGTCACTTTTAATCTGGTGTGCATGTTGAGCAACTTCCCTGGTTCACAAGCCTTCTGTGCATAATGTGACAGTGTGGACCCGATCGCTGGTTACGACTGTACTTCGTGGCCAGACTGATGTTCACTCTATATCTCCACAGATGTCTTTAATGGTCACCTTCCGGTGCCTTACTTTCAAACGAAATACTGCAAACCACTCTAACGAGACATTCTACCCCCACACGTGTATTTACATACGTCAGGGGTGACCTACAATTCAGTACAGGAACAGTGACAATAGCAACACACTGGAAGGCATCCGGATGGTACGGCATTTTTGTTGATGTGTGTATAGAGAGATGAAGAGGCTCGCACGGGACAGACAAGCTGCACCACATGAGTCTTCTGACTGAAGACGACAACAACAGGCCTACCAAAACCGGGCTTACCGAACTACCTACACGGCAGCCTCAATTTTCAGTGTTCAAGAACCGTGGAGAGAACTTGAAACAGTATTGATGTCAAAACAAGTAATCTCCATTATCACAGAGTTCTTGGCTCGTGATAGGCCTCTGGCTCTTCATTAACAGGAATTGTACGTTCCTGCCTTAGTCCCTTCTTCCGAACCAGGGTCAAACCCAACTACACGTGACTTTTCGTCGTCATCAATCTGCCTTTCTCTTGGTCGTTACGGTCACTGTCAGGACGACAGCTGCAAAAATAACTGTGTCTCCCATTGTAAAAATGCTGAATAAACATAAATTTAGATAAAAACATACTCGTTCCAAGAAGTATCACGATATAAAACGAAAGCCGAGCCCACAGATTAGTACAGTAATAACGCAATTCCGCAATAGGTACACGATAGAATAACAATTACTTAACAAATAGGAACACTGACCTCGCAGATATGTTTCACACAAATGAAAGCAACTTTAATTTTCCATTCCAAGTTTTTGTGCCACTAATATTCTGCACGTATTGTGTAACTGGGAGACGTCAATATAAGTCAGCAATTCTGTGATGCTGCTACACAAGTGTGCTCTCTCGGGTGCATCATCTAACACGGGCTGTGAGAAATTTACGGAAACAATAGGAAGACTAAATCCAGATGGGGATCTGAACCAGCGTTGTCCCACATGCGAGTCCAATTGTTTTCAAATGTGCCACACCACTCGATTTTACGAGTCGATCCAGTCGTGCGGCATAGCGTACGGTGCCCCTAACTTCTGGATTGTACTTGCATTTCTCTGACCTGTATTCGATTCCTTTTCGTTCTAGAGACTAGAATTCTTAAAGTTCTCAATTCTGCCCATAATTAGTACGCACTACGGTCGAGAAAAACAGACATACGTATTGGTGTACTTACATTTGTCGTAGAATTGTGCCAGCACGTTTTATGCTCACACATTATGACCTTTCTGGAGCACAACAGCTTGAAAATCAATGTGAACACCAAAACAGATCTTGCGAAACTAAGCTCGCTCTGTTCACCTAAGAAATTCTGTATCGTAGACAGAGGTGCAGGCTTCCATTCTCACTAATGGAACAAAGCCGACAGATGTAATGGTAATTTGGAGGGTATACAAAAGGGGTCTTACAAGGCCGTCACTGTTTACTAGTTGTGCATAACACCAGAAGTTTCTCAAAGCTGCTCACAGTAGAATACTGTTGGCGGGAGGAAGGTAGCATTGCCAGAAGGTCTGCAAATGATCGACGAATGGTGCAGGAACTGACAGTTCGCACTCAATGTAAAGAAATTTGATGTGCTGTGCATAAATAAACACAGAAATCTACAATATGGGCAACCACCTGAAACAGTAACAAGCATCTGATAAGAGTTCTGCACTGTCGTTTAGTAAAAGCAATACGAAATTACCGAGTATCGGACCCAATTTGTTAACGGGATTCGAGACTTTCTTGCAGATGAAACTCCCCGTATCACTCTCTATGGAACAAAATTGACAAATGCAAATGTAATTTCATAAGTACCTCAAAGAAGTGTGACAGGACCATTACTGTTTACAATACGAATAAACAAACCAGTGAACAACATTCTGAAGCTCCACGAGGCCGTGTCCAGATGACGTGGTTGCCTGTAAGAGAGTAACAGAGACAGAACACTGCAGAAAATTGCAGAAAGACCTGCAGGGCATTGATGAATGGTGCAGGCTCTGGCAGTTGTAAATAAACTAACATATTGCACATACAGAGGAGAAGAAATATGCTACTCCACAACTACACTGTTGGTCTCAAATTGCTGGAAATAACAGCTACTGCAGAACACCCAGGAGTAACCATTGTGAATTAACGAGCATTGTGCTCTCGTGTAAGTATATATCCGAAAGAGTCAGCCTACAAGAATTGTGAAACAAATCCTATCGTCCAGGACTGGGTGTCAAAAAGGGCGCAGATTCACCACGAGATGGGGAAACTCACAGGCGTCTACTGTCCACTGAGGCCTACGCGCTGTAATGTGCGAGTGAGACAGACGAGGAGCTACGTCATAGGGAAGGCCAGTAGAAACTGTTACTGGCCGAGGAGACGTAGCAGTGTTAAATACGGTGGAGCTACGAACGCGGCTATAAAGGGAAACATTAATGGAAACTATTTAATTGTGTAGTAATGCAGGGAATTAAAACACAGTAATTTTAATCTGCCATCCTACATAAAAATTTTTTGGTGATCCCAATAAAACTTGAATATTGATCATATCTATAGTAGTTTAGGATTTATTGTTTAAGTGAAATTAACAAGTTTTGTAGCAAAGACAGGAATGCTAAAATCTGTACACTTTGGTTGATCTTAACGATTGACATTTCATATAAAAACGCATCATTAAAATGGCAAACATTGTATATATCAACTCTGTAACTTTATTTGTTTAAAAGATATAGTAAATTTAAATTATCAGTAATTTCAGTTAAGCATCTGGTCATCATTTTCTCCACACAAAACACATTGAACGATGACAGCACGACACCTTATCGAATCATTAGGTAACAGAATATTTGTTGTAAAGTTTAGTGCATAATGGTTACATTTGTTCTTTATTTATTTATTTATCAGGCAACACATTGGTGCAAGGCTTCTGGCCGTGACATTCGAAGTTAAGCAGGAAATTGTATTGGTTTTACGTAAAAGAATTTTACGATTATTATGTAACGGTTATTATTGTTACTTTAATTAGAACATGAAGTGGTCACGATTTGATTATTTAAATATGCTAAAATGTAAAATAATGTAGAATACGCTGTAGCCAATGAGGTGGACGGCGTCAGGAAAGGGAACTGCCCTAGTCAGCTGAGAGAGGATATTCAGCGCGCGGGAAATGCGGCCGGGGACGGACAGAGGACAGTGCTGGTGCAGACGCGAAAGTGGACACTTTGGCTGAAGACACCAAAGGGTACATTTCGGATCGAGATGCAAAAGCGGCCTGTCAGTCTTTAGGTATCTAGGAAATGAAATAACTTAGAAAATTTTGCGTTGTGTGGTATCGCAGGACTTAAGTCTCCGAGCAGTGAGCAGCCACGCGCCTGGTGTGAACTAACTTTTGGCGTAGATAACTCGTATTTCGCGATGAGATTTTGAACGATCGAACTGTGTCAAATGGATATGCGCTCGAGTGTAACAGTAACTCTAAATACGACCACTTTCACAGTTTGCTTTCTGAGTACACATTATTCTAACCCAATTGCAACTGAGTGGCCTACATCATTTACGGGTCGTTGATTTGGTTCCCAATATTATTATTACGGTTATTGTATGTTATATTAACTCTGCATTTAGCAAACTTGCCAACAGCCAGACAAGTTAACCTAAGGCTCACAAGTGTCTAATTTAGGGTGTATTACGCAACACACACAGTTCAACCCCTAGACATTTCAATGAAGGGGAACCGCATGTGAGCCCGAACATCCTCGGGATGTCAGCTCGCACCATCCCGAACGACACTGCACGGAACAACCGCATAAAGCAAATACAGCTGAAACCGATAATAATGGCATGGCATAAGCCGACTGTTTACTGATGTTTTAGTCAATAGTCACACAAATTGGGTTTTCGCTCTTTTTTTCCTTGATAGAAATTTTGCATTTTTAAATTTTAGGCTCCCACAGAGTTAACACTTCAAAAAGTAACAAATACAATAAATCTACTGTATTTACGGTAGAGCATTTTTGGAGAGGAACTGAAGAGAATTTTTCTGATAGTTATGCAGTACGTACAGCAATAAAATGTTAAACAAATGTAAAAACCTTTAAGATGCAGTGTTTGATCATGAATGGAATAAAATGTTGAGCAATGTTTAAAATTTACTGTAAGTGCTGGATAGCATAATAGTGACAAACGACACAAGTTTGTTGCAGTTACTGTATTACAATAATTAATCAACAGTAGCAAAATGAAGAGACTGCAGTCTATCGATAAATTAGACAAATGCCTACACCTTTCCTATGTTCCTTTAAAATGTTGTGCAAATGTGTTGTACTGTACCTTAACAAGCTGAAAATATCTAACACAAATAACCACAAAACAACAATAATGAATATACTATTATTCCAATTCAGTGTTTTGAAGGAATTCAATTTTTTAGTTTTCTGCAATCGCAGCAAATGCAGTCTTATTTACTTTTTTAACTGGTTGATACAACTTTACTCTGCAACATGTAATGCAATGTAATTAAGGTTGTCAGTTATCTTTGTTTTCTTTTTTCATTTAAAAAGAGCGTTCAGCATTCTGATTTGAAACCAACTATCTGCAGAAAACAAATTCGAAAATAACTGTTACAGTGTTGTTAATATTCCCCAAATACATAATAAACAAAAATGAACATTCTACGTTATAGCTGATCTATTTATCCAAAAATGTAATAAAAATATGTCGTTTTATACGATAAGTCGCAGTAAGCGATTTTTTAAATCTAGCGTTCACATAGGGTTCAGACAGGACCGCTAGATTCTGCTGTTGTAGGCAATACGTCGTTAAAAGTGACATCACTCTAAATGATACCGACGCTAGTAGGAAAAGCAGATGCCAGAGAGAGTCGTAGGAGAATCCTGAGGAAATGTTAACTGCTTTTCTCAATCAGTTACAACATACTTTCGATTGATTTTTGAGCATTTTCCTTCGTCTGGGGCCCTCGGCAAGCAGGATTATTAGAGGGGAACAGACAAGATCGAGAACAAGAGTGGCATATTTCATCACAGGGTCACTTAGGCAGTGTGAGATGGTTACAGAGATGCTCAATAAATCCCAGTACAGTCACTGTAAGGAAGGAGTTGTGCATAATGGAGAGGTCGAGGTTTTCTGTCGAAACTCGAGAGGGATGAGTGTTGTGCAACAATATGGCTTCTCACTACATACATCTCACGGAATCACCATAAATAGAAAATCGGGGAAATTGAGCTCATATGGAGATTAACTTACAGTCATTCTTCCTGCGCACCATACATGACTGGAACAGAAAAATAGGGAAATGAGTAGTACTAAAAGTACCCTCTTCCATGTGCTATTGTGTGGCTAGTCGAGTATAGAGAGGGGGGAGGGGGGGAGAGAGAGAGAGAGAGAGAGAGAGAGAGAGAGAGAGAGAATGGGGGGGGGGGGGGGGTTTGGCTGCGGGGGAGATATTCTAAAGCGGAGTGGCCAGAAACCGGTGCGCGTTGTAATGTAATTAACTGTCGGAGGTAAGTTTATCTCATGCGAAAAGTATGATGCCCACAGTAAAGAGTTAAGGTAATTTCATTATGTCGCCAGAAAATGTGTTTAATGTATTTAATTGTGAATATTTTCTTTTATGATAAATAATGGATTTGTTTAAGATGTTAAATGCTGTATATTTATATGTATTTATTTATATGTGTCTTTAGAGTTTATTAAGGTCAGTAGATCAAAGAATCTAGAATGCAGGCATGTCTGCAACTTCTGGGCACATGTTGGCTTGCCAGCCACTTCTTTGTCTGTATTGGAGGGAGATGGACGTGTTTATGTGACAAGTGCAGTATAATGGATTTAGAGTATCAATGTTCATAGTGAAAATGGTGTAGTTACAAAAAGTAGGAATAAGTATAATTTTTAGCTGAAAGTATTTCAGCTCCGCTAGTGTTTATTTCAAGCAAGAAGAAAACCCAGGCCATGCTTGTTGGAATGATGATTTTGCAGACAAAACTTCGAGAACCCCCAGACAAACGAGATCTGCGGTGTGTAATCTTTCAGCAGCTACTAAAAAATAAGGCTTGCTGAAATTGTGCTGGAACCAGTCGTATTATTCTCATTCAAAAACACGTGGTGAGAGTGGTCCTACCACAATATACCGCGTAAGATTCCACAATTTTTCAGTTATCCAAGAAACGAGATAGATAACTACCAGTACAGCATACCTTGGCGAGGGCGTCTGCGTGCGTCTTCTCCAGCTCCTTGAGCACCCGCTGCTGCATGTCACGCACCAGCCGCGGCGGTGTCTGCACGCCCACCGTCTCGGTGCTCAGCGGCTCCTGGCACGACGAGGACACCATCTCCTCCTCCTCGCGCACCTGAGGAAATGTCGGATAAAGCTGTCGGGAGCAACTTTCGGGAAATACAGTGTCGTGGACGGCATTCGACTGCTGCGAGAAGTCCACATTGACATAACAAATGGGAGCCGAGAACATTTGCACTCTTACAGCACAACTTGTTAACATATTATTACAAATAAACAAAATCTGTGAAGTGAAACGAGAAAGATATTAACAAACTGGATCGACAGGCTGTCCACTGGCCCTTCCGTTTTGTTTAATACTTATGATGCTGGTCTGGTCTCACTGGTAGCTGTCATTACCTGCGGACTGGCTAAAACGTATCCTCTTTTGGAAGTTACAAGTTAAATGTATTATGGTAGAACTTGTATGTAGAAATGTATTTTGGTATTGCTAGTGTTGAAAATGAATATAAAGATAAAACTTCAATGCAGTAGTACACACTACAGGGGGGAAAAATTCTAGTAATCAAACACATACATAAGTAACTGTGAAATCTTTTTGTTTCAACTTCTTATATAGCTAATTTACATCACAAACACGCACACAAAACACAGGATCAGAGTAATTTCCTATTGAAGTACAGTATGCTTGAAGCCTGGAGAGATAAACAGTAAACTACATTCACGACACTTACGAGCTCGGACTCATTTAGCAATGTACCTGCAGGAATATCATTCCCAACAACACAATCTGTGAAAGTAAGATAGCAAATGTACTCAGCAACTCAACTCCAAAAAAAATCTAGACTAACCACTATTTTCAGATGACATGTAAACCAAATCATCCTACTTCAGTTTCACGGCCTCTTCACTCGTCAAGGACTCTGTACATACACTTTGAGATCAAAAGTACCCGGACACCTGTCTGAAAATGACTTACAAGTTCGTGGCGCCCTCCATCTGTAATGCTGTAATTCAATACGGTGTTGGCCCACCCTTAGCCTAGACGACAGCTTCTACTCTCGCAGGCATACGTTCAATCGGGTGCTGGAAGGTTTCTCGGGGAATGGCAGCCCATTCTTCACGGAGTGCTGCAACGAAGAGACGTACCGATGTCGGTCGGTGAGGCCTGGCAAGAAATTGGCATTCGAAAACATACTAAAGGTGTTCTATAATATTCAGGTCAGGACTCTGTGTAGGCCAGTCCATCACAAGGATGTTATTGACGTGTAACCACTCTGCCACAGACCGTGCATTACGAAGAGGTGCTCAATCGTGTTGAAAGATGCAATCACCATCCCTGAATTGCTCTTCAACAGTGGGAGGCAAGAAAGTGCTTAAAACATCAATGTAGGCCTGTGCTGTGATAGTGCCACGCAAAACAACAAGGGGTGCAAGCCCGCTGCAGGAAAAACCACACTCATGACACCACCGTCTCCAAATTTTACTGTTGGTGCTGCACACACTGGCAGATGACGTACACCGAGCATTTGCCATACCCGACCCTGCCATCGGATCGCCACATTGTGTACCGTCACTCCACAGAACGTTCTTCCACTGTTCAGTCGTCCAATGTTTTCGGTCCTTACACCGAGTGAGGTGTCATTTGGCATTTACTGGTGTGATGTGTGGCTTACGAGCAGCAACTCGACCACGAAATCAAAGTTTTCTCACCTCCCACCTAACTGTCATAGTGCTCTTAAACATTCGGCGATCTCTGTCAGTCAACAGACGAGGTCGGCCTGTACGCTTTTGTGCCGTACGTGTCCCTTCACATTTCCACTTCACTATCAAATTGGAAACAGTGCACCTACGGATGCTTAGGAGTGTGGAAATCTCGTGTACAGATGTATGACACAAGTGACACCCAAATCACCTGACCACGTTCAAACTCTGAGTTCTGTGGAGCGCCTTCCGCTCTCACAATGTCTAATGACTACTGAGGTTAGTGATATGGAGCACCTGGCAGCACAATGCACCTAATATGAAAAATGTACGTTTTGGGGGTGTCGGAATACTTATGCTCACATAGTGTAATCTGATCCAAGCATTTCTAATCTCCAGGGAAGGGAAAGCGTATTAGGCAGTGTGCTAACATCAGCTTGTGTCCTCCCCTTCTCTCTTTGCTCCGTTTCTATCACTGATCTTTCCTCTTCGTTCTTCCTTCTTCGTACTGCGGCTATATCTCAGGGTTTTCAATGCAGAAATGTAGTGAGAAGGGGGCACACGTGCGTGGTGGTTCACGATATCGTAGTGCTGTGAGGGAGCGTCACTCGTGCCTCTGGTTTGAGAAGACTGACGACTGAAGTCCGAACATTTCTCTAAAGAAAAACAGGTACGTGCTCTCTCCTCTTTTAAAACTATAAACAGTAGCATGGCTAGTACTATCTATCATTCTAGTAAACTGAATGAGCGCGACACCATTGATGAAGTTTCAACCTTGAAAGAAGTTTATAAATCCCAATTAACTGAAATGAAAAAAAAAACTCATCCAATCTAGAAGTCACTCAGAGTTAGAGTAATCAGTTTCTGATGTGTGTGTAGAGGTCATTAATACTTAAAAGATCATTTCAATAATTCTATCACTGTCCACTTATCAGTTTCTAAACAACATATCAACAAGCTGACTATGCAATGATTAATATTTGTCGTATCCAGACAGTAAATCGCTTCTCGCTCGCTTTAACCATCTCGACGATTACTATGCCGCTCACACAAGTCTTTGATAGTTACTATCAAGCTAATGCCCATAAATTGCGGTTAATGTTGCCGAATCACACACGCGACGATAACGTCCGATATCCAGCAGCGTATCTTAACACTCCACGCCGATATTTGAGAATTCGCACGCCATTCGTTTGCACCAACGTCGGGTCGTGGTTCCTAGAATAATTTTTAAATAACTGCGGGCTGTAAATTAACAATTCTACGCCCATTCGTGAAAGTTAAAGCAGATCTGCACTCGACGACTACTTGAGCAACACGGAAGTTTTTGTTCTTACAAAGAGAAAACGTATCGTGCATAATGCGACAAGGTTATATGCTATACCAAAACATATTTATATCTATCTCATTAAAACTCATTACCTATTAAATGTTGTACATAATTAAATTCTTTACTCTGTAAATAATCAATAAAATTTAGAAATGAATGAAATGCATATTAAAAAAAAATCCTCAAGTTGATACGACATCACGGGTCACTACTGGTTTCAACTCCCCTACACTCACACGACACAAAGTAGATCCGACTGTATGGGACATACTCGTGTAATGTTACAAGCTAACACCTACAAAGCAACCGACAATAAGAAAGGTTTCAAGAATGATGAATTTTTCCACTGATGCAACTACTGCCATCAAGCGGTCACAGTAGAACCTGCGAAGTCTGCAGAACCCACACACGTTAGTGGTAGTCAGAAATACACACTACCTCATGAAAAGTATACAGACCACCCTTCAGTATGCGGAAATGAGTACGAGACATCACGAGAGGCGGACCTGCCATTATGAAAGGAAGCGGGAAGTACTGCAACAGCAGAATGGGTTAGTCGAGAGAGCTCACACCCACGACTCCCGATGACAGACTCAGAACGGTACAACTATTGTATGTCGATAAGAGTACCAACTAAAACACCGATTTACTTCGAGCTGTGTGCTGTCGTCCACGAGAACGTGCATAAACAGTAATTGAAAGTAACACCAGAACTACAGAGCACAGGAAAAGCCTATCTGTGAGCGACAGATAGGAAGGTCTCGCACAGACGAGTAGGTAAGGCGTCGGCTAACCACACTGAAGGTCCCACACTCTAACCTCAGTGACTACGAGGGTGGTTTGAAAAGTTCTCAGAATGAAATAGAAAAAAAGTACTTACATCAATGAAACTTTTCTCGTTTTTCAATGTAGTCTCCTTGTAGATTAATGCACTTGGTCCCACAATGTTTTGTCCTGGCCTGCAAAATAGTTGTCAACTCCGGGCATCAATTTTCCATTTGAAGTGAACCTTAGTCCACAAAGAAAAATTTTCAATTTTTGGAAGAGATGGAAGTCTGACGGAGTCATATCAGATGAATAAGACGGGTGTGGTAACAATTTATACCTCAGTTCGTGTAATTTGGTCGTGGCAACGGCACACGTGCAGGCGCACACTGTCTTGATGGAAGATGGCTTTCTTCCTTGGTAAACTTGGCCTTTTTTGCCATATCTTTTGTTGCGATTCGTCCAGCACATTAGCGTAGCATTCTCCAGTAATTGCTTGCCCAGTGGGGAGAATCTACGATCAGAATCGCCTTTGCATCCCAGAACACTGATGCCATGACTTTTCCCTCCAAATGAATTGTCTTTGCTTTCTTTGGTGGTGGAGAATCGGCACGTTTCCACTGCTTCGACTGTTGTTTTGTCTCTGGGGTACAGTAGTGGAGCCAAGTTTCATCTGTAGTCAAAAACCGGCACAAAAATATTGTTCATTTCTCCTAAAATGGGCCAAACATTGTTCCAGTATGTCCATTCTCACGCATTTTCGATCCGGCATCAAGAGTCGCGGCACCCCACTTCGCAGATAATTTTTCCATTTCTAATTTTTCAGTTAAAATATGATTTACCCTTTCAGATGACATCTGGCAAGCGGGAGTAATTTCACACACTTTCAATCGGTGATCCTCCCTGACCATTTTGTGCACTTTTGCAACGATTTCTTGAGTAGTGACACATCTCGGCCAACCACTGCGTGGATCGGCATGTAAGCTCTCCTGACCTAATTTAAATTCATTTGTCCACTTGGCAACAGTTGAATACGAAGGAGCAGAGTCCCCCAGTGTACTCTGAAAATCGGCACGAATGTCCTTTGCTTTCATAGCTTTCTTTACAAACTACTTAATCACTGCTCGAATCTCGATTTTTTCTACCTTCGCAAATCAGTATGTGGGAACAACAGCAGAGCCACGAAACTGCCACAGCTCTCTTCCAAGAGCACTGACGTGTCGTGTGTTTACAGGCAACAGTCCAGTGAATATCGAGTTAACAACTCATTGCGCTAGCGCTGACCTCTCATGGTGACTATGAAAACTTTTTCAAACCACCCTCCTACAATTTTTTTTTAGCTGTTCGTGTGTGAAACTTTATACGGAAGAACATTTCTCTGACATGTCGAAAGACCTTTCGGAGTTTGTAGCAATATTCTTTTGGCAGTCTTCTTTTGCTTCATTATTTGAAAGTAGCAAACCTATACAGTCCATTTTTATAGACATGTCTGACAGAAAACCGCACCAGTCTATACAAATGTACTCTATAAAGTTGCTACTTTCAACTAACGAAGCAAAAGCAAACTGCCAAAAGAACAATGCTACAAACTCCGAAAAGTTCTTTTATGCGTCATGAAAATGGTCTCCCATATAATAGTTTCACATGTAAACAGTTCAAAAAAGTTGTAATCAATGGAGTTTGAATGCAGGACCCTCGGTACGGTGATCTGACACTCTACTAACTCACCTATGCAGGATCTTCAAATCGACTGTCACAGATACGCTTTACCTGTGCTCTGTAGTTCTGGTGTTACTTTTAATTACTGATGACGTATCTTCTACTGGACGACAACACACAACACAGACTAAATCTGTGCTCCAGTTGACACTATCGACATACGACCTTCGATACCAACCTGAGTGATCCTCCTAATTCCGTCCCAGTCGACTACTGGTATTGTGAGTGTGGAGTGGAAATGTGAAGGAACAACCACAGCAAGCTACGAACTGGCAACCTCACATACTGACAGATAGGGATCGTAAGGCGTTGTGGAGGGTGGTTGTACGACACTGCGAGAAATCGAGTGGAAGGACTCACTCTCGAGTTCCGAAGAATTACCGGCTGTCCGGCCAGCACGACGACCGTGTGCGAGGAATAAAAAGAATGCGGTACGACGATCAAGTAGCTACTCGTGTGTCACACATTCTCTGTAGGCACATTAAACGGTGTTCGAAGTGGAGTAAACTGTGACACCACTGGACAGTGCACGACTGGAAGCTAGTGATTTATAGTGAAGACTCGTGCTGTGCTCCAACTGGAAGGGTACGGGTTTGGTGAATGCCTGGAGAAAGTTACCTGTCATCACAAGAAGTGCCAACAGAGACATCCCGAGTAGACGATGTTACAGTACGGGGGCATTTTCCATTGTTACGGTGTGGTCCCCTTGTCGCACTCGAGGAAACATTAAATGCGGAAAGATACGAACACATTTTACGGCACTGTTTGCTGTGTACAATAGGGGAACAGTTCAGAGAGAATGAATTTGTCAGCACGATAGTGCACCCTTTCAGCAGCAGTATCTGTAAGGCAAGATTTTGTGGACAACAATGTTGTTGAAATGGACTGACCTGCCCAGGACCTTGACCTGAGCCAACTGAAGCACCTTTGGGATGAGATAAAATGGCTGCCTTGCTCCAGTCCAATTCTTGTTTCAGCTTTTGAGGAAGAATGGGTTAACATTACTCCATAGATATATGAACACCATACTGATAGTATAACCAGCAAAGTTCAAGCTGTCATAAAGGTAAAAGGTGGAAACACCCAATGTTAGGGACCAAATACTTTAACTTAGATAGGGTAAAAACCATCATCGTGTGGAACACTGTGAGCAGAAAGCTGGAACGGCAAGGGGGAATGAGGGAGAGGAGGTGAGGAAGGGTTGAGGAGGGGGTACTGAAGCGTAGAGGAGTGTGAGGGAGGGGAGAAGAGTGTGAGGGAGGGGAGAAGAGTGTGAGGGAGGGGAGAAGAGTGTGAGGGAGGGGAGAAGAGTGTGAGGGAGGGGAGAAGAGTGTGAGGGAGGGGAGAAGAGTGGGAGGGAGGGGAGAAGAGTGGGAGGGAGGGGAGAAGAGTGGGAGGGAGGGGAGAAGAGTGGGAGGGAGGGGAGAAGAGTGGGAGGGAGGGGAGAAGAGTGGGAGGGAGGGGAGAAGAGTGGGAGGGAGGGGAGAAGAGTGGGAGGGAGGGGAGAAGAGTGGGAGGGAGGGGAGAAGAGTGGGAGGGAGGGGAGAAGAGTGGGAGGGAGGGGAGAAGAGTGGGAGGGAGGGGAGAAGAGTGGGAGGGAGGGGAGAAGAGTGGGAGGGAGGGGAGAAGAGTGGGAGGGAGGGGAGAAGAAGACAGAACAGCATGGGATGGGAGAGCAATGAAGGGAGAGGGGGAAGGGGAGGGGCACAGGACGAGTGGAGGGGGAAGGGGAGGGGCACAGGATGTGAGGAAAGAGGACATGAGGGGGAGGGGGAACAGGATGTCAGGGGGAGGGGCAACAGGGTGTCAGGGGGAGGGGGAACAGGGTGTCAGGGGGAGGGGGAACAGGATGTCAGGGGGAGGGGGAACAGGATGTCAGGGGGAGGGGGAACAGGATGTCAGGGGGAGGGGGAACAGGATGTCAGGGGGAGGGGGAACAGGATGTCAGGGGGAGGGGGAACACAGGGTGTATACGTGGACAAGGAAAAAAAATCCCCGGATTTTTCCTGGATTTCCCGGTTAAAAATACACTTTCTCCCAGGTGAAAATACACTTTTTCCATGTTAAGTGACAATATACTCTTCCTCGGCACTGTAAAGCTCATCAATCCTGTGAACGTTTATGGTTTTATATACCGACGTAGAATTTCCCGGCACTTTAGAAAATGAGACTCGGGGGAGAGGGGGGGGGGGGGGTACATACGTTTTGAAAGACCTTCGTATTCCAGCAAGATGTACGCTGCATATTTTCAAATTACGAGGGCACAAATTTGAATTCCGCCAAACAACAGATGTCACTTTCCGATGGGCTTCTGTAAGCCAGTCATAGCTCATGTCACGTGATCTCACCAGCTGATGACAGCATAGGACTCGTGATATAGTCAGCAAATATCAAGATACTCTTAAGTAGCGCGAACACACAAATAAGAAAAGTTAATGGTTTAAAGTAATATACGTAGCATTCACATATAATACTGTTCTCTAAGATTAATAAGCTGGAAGAAAAGTTAAGCTTCCACATATAATGTTGATCTTTTTTGCGCGTGTTACACTTTAAGATACATCACACAAATGTGCCAGTAAAATTTTTAATAACGACGTAAATTTATAACCTTCTGGGCTCGAAAATTCTTCTAAATGGTCGTCCTCAAAGAGTCAAATGCTTTGCGATTTAAGAAATTCATCGTACATTTTCGCACATAGTTCATCTTGCGCGAAAGGAAATTTGCTTTGAATGTAACAGTTTTCGAACCACCATTCGCAAAATTTTCCCGCAACCTGTTAGAAACAGGTTTATTTCAGCAGTAGCAAGAGAGCGCCAGGTAACAGGTGTCACCGCGCTTGCGCAGCTACGATAACGGAGGAAGCCCATATGCACGTTCGTACGTGTAAAACATTAAAAGATCTTACATTATGTCATAAAAGAAACAAGACATCAGAGGATACTTCAACAGCGTCAGAATTTCGTGAACCATACTAAAATGCATAATTCAGCTTAAAATGCACACTCGTATGTAGATTTTCTTGGAGTACCAGTTACCGTATTATCTCGTGTTTGGCTCTTTTTATTATTTATTTTATGTCCTTCATTGGACCACTGTAGTCAAAAATACAAAGTTCTAAACAAGATGTTACAAAGGGATACAATTTGGTTCGACAATAACTTAATATGATATTTAGGTAATATAATTGTTAGAGGCTATTCTGTCTGCCCAATATTTCTTCATTATTTCAGATATTTTCTTTCTTTCTTCATCTGAGACAACTCTTCCTGTACTCCTCTTACTGATTTTCATTTGTAGTCTGGTTTGCGGGTCTTGCAGTATTCTGGTTTTCTCTGTCTTGTTTTTTAGGTCATCTACTGTAATTTGAAGTTCTTTTATATCTTCCTTAATTTCTGTGATCCATTTAATGTTGCTCTTGCTATTCCACAATTTTTGTATTATTTTTTTACTAATTCTGTTTTCTGGAGTTCTCATCAGATGTCCAAAGAATGAGATGCGTTTCTTCCTGATTGTGCTCATGACTGGTTCTATTTTCTTATATACTGTTTCATTTAATGCTATTCTCCAATGTCCATTTATTTTATACTGTTTGTTTATACATGTCCTAATTATTCTTCTTTCTATTTTTAGTATTCTGTCAATTTCTGCTGTATTTGTTGTTTTGAAGGTAGTTTCAGCTGCATACATTATTTCTGGTTGTGTAACTGTTTTATAGTGTTTTAATTTTGCATCTATAGATAGGCTTTTTTGTTGTATGTAGTTTTGGTAATGTAATTTGCATAGTTCAGTTTTTTTATTCTATTTTGCCATGATGGCTTCTCATTTAGATTGTATGTTATTATTTCGCCTAAATATTTAAATTTATCAACAATTTTGATTTCCTGTTCTCCTACTGTAATTTTGTTTGCAAGTGGAATTTATCAACAATTTTGATTTCCTGTTCTCCTACTGTAATTTTGTTTGCAAGTGGTGGATCAGTTAGCGTAATCTCCGTTTTTTCAAATGATATTCTAAGGCCTACTTTCTCTGCTATTTCTTGTAGTGGTTTCACTTGTTGCCTGGCTTCTTGAACGGTGTTGGCTAGGAGAGCAAGATCATCAGCGAATCCGAAGCAGTTTAAGCTAATATCTTTTGCACTTCCAATTCTTATCCTCTTTGGATTGTCTTTGTACCATTCTCTCATTATGTATTCCAGTGCACAGTTGAAAAGTAATGGCGATAGGCAGTCACCTTGTCTTTATGAGGAATGGTTTCGAAATTTCTCCTCTGAACTTCACTTTTGATTTGGTGTTGGTTAGAGTGAGTTGTATTATTTTAATTAGTTTTGGATGGAGTCCTAGATTTCTTAAAATTTTTAATACTGAAAGTCTGTGGAGATGGTCATATGCCTTCTTAAAATCTACAAATGTTATTGCCAGAGGTTTGTTCTGCTTCTTGTAGTATGCCATAATCAATTTTAAACCAATTATCTGCTCTGCACAGCTTCTCCATGGCCTGAAACCTCCCTGATATTCCCCTAACTCCTGTTCTAATTGCTCCTTGATTCTTTCATGTAGGATCTTGGATAGAATTTTAGATGTGCAGTCTAGGCATAATGCCATACGTGCACTTGAAATGCAGCGAACAGTTGAAACTAGCCAATAGTATGAAATTAAATACTTCGTTTCAAATAAATTGATTGCCTCAGCAGAAATAATTAATGAAAGCCAAATGTCTTTAGCAAAACAGCAAAAATAACTTCAATGTTCCACAAGGCGATTAGTGCTCGACTGTCAGAAAGCTGGAAATAATATCTGAAACTAGTAACATATTTTGGCCATCCATAACTATGCCAACGTATTTTAACAAACTACACAAAAATCTGGTTTGTTCTCATTTAACATGAGAGCAACAAACAAAGAGGAAACAACAAAATCACTGAACATAAACACAAGTCACGTGGAGACGACCCACCTCTCCACCACAACTCAGACTGCTCTGTGCATCAGCCCCGGATCTACGATATTTCCGAACCGGGGGAATATTAAGTAGTGCCGCCCAGCCACATTTCTGTAACCAGAAGCGGGAGAAGATACTACTCGTACGTGACTCAACTGCGCATGCGCAAGAGCCCGCCCGCAACTGCTCAAACGAATCTAATTTAAACAGTTGTCACATCACGATCATCGGAGGCAATTTGCTGATATGAAGCATTACATAGTCTTCCTAAAGCCTTTGACACGCTTTGCTGTTGGCAGACGCTTGTACGAGCACTGCTTTGTTGTTGTATATGGCGCATTTCCTTGGCAACTTAACTTTAATTTTCGTTTTCCCCCCCCCCCCCCCCCCTCTCGTTAATGTTTTGTTGCTGCAGTATTATTCTGTATGTAATGACTTTGTCGGATCACGTGCAATCTCTGTTTTCAAGTCCTGACACATATTCGTGTGGATGGTTTTTTGCTCCTGTGTGAGAAGGCGCAGAACAAATTTAGCAGCAACACGTCTCATGTGCATATCCTCACTCAAAATCCACTGGCACGAGTTCCAACTGATTCCTGTCTCTGCTGAAATTTGGTCGATCGTTTGGCGACGATCCTCGTCGATCTTTCGGCGGACCTTTTCAATGTTCTCCTCATTTCGCGATACTGAAGAGCGTCCAGAACGAGCTCGGTCTTTATCACACATCTCACCACGTTTAAAGCAAACAAACCACTCGAAAACCTGTGTGCGGCTCATAGCGTCCTCCTGGAAAGCTTCCTGAAGCATTTGGTGTGTCTCCGTTGCAGTTTTTTTAAGCAGGAAACAAAATTTCACACACACTCTTTGTTCTTTTAAAGTTGCCATAAGGACTTGGCAGAGGTAACCCGCCAACAGTCAGAGAAACACAATGCCACACTTGCACGTTCAGCTCTACACTGACACCGTCTGCACAGCTGTTTCGCGAAGTTCTCTACTAACACCGTCCAGTGTGAGAACCCTGCACTACGTCTACGAGTGGCAGCGCCCTCCGAGTCCGGTTTCTTTTGGGTCCCCCCTCGTAATGTTCAGGCCAAAAATAGGAAAAACAAACGTCAACTGCGTGTAATATGTTTACAGGAATAAACTGGAACACAGGCACGTAGGCATTGTTCCACGTTTTGGTTAAGCAAAAAAAATTGGCTAGGTGTGAGCAGGACACACACACTTTGCGTTCCGTACAAAACTTAATGAAGTACACAGACAGTTTATCCGTGCTGGGAATCGGGGAAACTTTATTATTTTTGCCCATTAGGAGCATCAACACTGGCAAGATATCAGTCCTACAATTTCCGAGGCTGTAGAGAATGTTGTAATTTTAATTACGAAGTTGTATAACAAATGCAAGAAGTATTTTTTTCTGTGTAATATAATTACAAATTAACAATTTTCTCCCCTTTACTTGTAATGAGAAATCTTGCTTCTTGGAAAATTTCACGATTCTACACGGGAAGTACCCTATAGGTAGTCAGCCTGCGAGTATCAAAATATGTCACACAAATGGCCGCATCTTTTGACTGCACTGACTGAGAAATTTTTTACACCGCCAAGGGACAGACCTCAGTAGGTGATAAATTTGAACTCGATACATCCACCTGACCCCGAGAAAAAGGGTTTCCGCCAGCACACACACGACAAAGCAATCCAATAAGGGTTCTGTATTTGGTTACTGAGGTACACTACCCTAAAGAGAGATACGTGTCATTTAGAAGATAGAGTTTAATTTTAAAAAAGTATGTCTATCAAAACGACACACCGAAGGATTTATAAATTTAAAACATACATTTACACCAATTAACTGAATATAAACTATGACAAAAGTCTTTTTGACAGAGATTTAAAAATAATTTAAAAGCGTGTGACAGAATTCAAATTCACAACTTCCAGCTCCTAATCACTACGCCACGACATCACTACGGATCACGCCGTTACTTTTAACACTCTAGATAGTCACGCGAAATTCTTTTTTGTGAATTACTGGCAGACAGTGGTCCACTGGAGAGAACGGCTACAGGGTGCAATACGTGGGATCCTAACCTACAGCGTCGTACTGGCGGTTCCGAAGAAGTCGATCCCACCGCTGGGGAGCTCCTGTTGTAAGAATGAAAACTAAGTATAGTGAATACATAAAACTGGAGGAGAACAACTAGAAACAAAACGAGAGAAGGGAGGATACCTCAGTGAGGTGCCAGTAGAAATGTACATTTACAAAGGCCATAAAAACTGCATATTCTCACCAGCAGATCCTGACAATGTCACTGGGATACATTGCGGCCACTTAAACTGAAGGCAAATGTACTGCCAACTATTCCCCAGCAATGTTTGCGGCCGTACATTTCCGGGACAGAGGTGTTTACGAGGGACCACAACAGTGCCACAGAATGGTCTGGTAGAAGTGAGCACACCCGTACTGCTTTTTCATCACACAAGGAACGAACAAGAGAAATTGGGTTTTGTGGGGCATTCTTTTTTAAGCAAGTAGAAAGCTTCATAAAATTTATCGTATGAACTGATGCTGAACAGATAACTTTTCCAGAATTTTACACAATTTCGAATATGTCATACGAGTCAATGGTCCAAGAATTGCTAAAATCAACAGAACTTTGTGTGTGTGTGTGTGAGAGAGAGAGAGAGAGAGAGAGAGAGAGAGAGAGAGAGATTGGATCAGTTACAATCACACTGGTGGTCATTTTTCAGTTTGCAGCTGTAGATGATTCCTTCAGTAGTTTGCTGTACATCTTTAAAGTGCACTACTAATCAATAACACTTGCAATCCTAAGTATGCAGTGCTTTGGCTGAAGAACGGAAGGATTTCATTAACGTAAGTCTGAAATAAGAAAAAATATTTATTTATATTTTATTTTTGTTCACCAGCACATGGAAATAATACAATGAAGCTGGCAACAAAGTCTAGTACCGTACCGACCTACATCTTCCGAACTGTATTAATGAAATTCATTGTCCTCTTGTTTGCTCACTTCCCTACTGCTGTGTGCAATAAACTAACAACTAACAAAACAGGTGGCTATACATATGCACTCAAACACAACTGTAACACTTTTGGTGAGAGAAGTAAGAAATGAGAGCGAGAGAGAAGCATTTACTGACGAGGACAGAGATACGTACTGTCCCGCAATTCGAAATATTAATCTCCTCGGTCGACAACACTGGTAATCCGTTGGCAATACATCGGCAAATACCTGCACCCTCAGGAATACTACACAGCAATACCTCAAAATTGTCATTTATTGCAATCGTATTGCAGCAATGCTGATGGCAGTGCTATTGCAGCCAAATACTGTTGTAAAATATGGCCCACATTCATGCACCGTTAAGTAAACGATGACAAAATTGTCACAAAAGTCACTGTCAGGCAAGGCCCGAGACCTCATACCTGGACCTCCGCCTTGACCTTGCCGGTGGAGGATATGGAGCTGTCGCCGCCCTCCGAGAGCGCGGGCGTGGCCGACGCGGGGGCGGCGGCGGCGGCAGGCGGCGGCTCGGCCTCGGCGGGAGGCGTGGCGCAGCCCGGCGTGCGCGGCGCGTGTTCCTCGTCTTCGGAAACCGCCACGGCGACGCGCGCGGGAGCCGACACGCGCTTCTCCGCCTTATCTGCGGAGGAAGGACGGCGTCGTGCGAATACGAGAAACGGTCTCGACTACACTGGTACTGATACGGACGTATTAAAATTGTTACATTGTTATCTGCTTCGCCACAGATTAGGAAATCCTGCTGTAATATAGCTGCCAATGTTGTGTAGTACTGGAGTATAAGACACACAACTAAAATTTAACTCGATACACTTTTATATTTCATTTTTGTGGTTTACCTTTATCTTCACCTTTTAATCTCTACATTTCCTTTTAGTCCTGCTCTGGCACTTTTCAATTTTGATTTTTTATTTGTAATTTTTCTTTAATTTAACCTCATTATTCAGTAAATGGAGAAGTTGAAGTCAACCATTTACAAGCATACATCAAACCATATTATTGTTAACGGTACTTCAGTCACACAATTTTACAAATAATAAATTATTAATTGGAAAAAGCAAAAGATAAAAGTGGGAGACTTTGCAATGTAGTCAGAAAATAATAGTGGTCTAATATTTAAAAAAAATTAATTTTAGTTATGTTGGTTAAGAAGACCAAGTAACACGGCATATAGTAAAAACACTATTACAAATTTCTTGATTATGAAAGATATAATTATAACATACACAGTAACCAAGAAGAGAGTATGTAGACTGTCAAAAGTTGCAACCGTAAATGTGTTTGCGACCACACGGCTCAGTATTGTCTTAGCACAGTTCAGATCCAACTGTTATATGTAATATTTGTTGTACTGTGTGCTGCATTATAATGGTGAAGATTGGACTCTAAAGTGCGCGTCATTTATGTTGGTGGCCGAGTTTAGGTTCGTTCTGCGCATCTGACGTCACAAAAAAGTCAGCCAATGAACAGAGAACGACGTTGCCAGAGCTCGACTGCAGTGCAGAGCACAGACGAGTGTCTTCAGTTTTAGAAACGTTCAGTCATAAATAAAATAATTGAACAAAAGCAATGTCTTGATAGCAGACTTTTTTATAGGAAGTTTGGAAAAAGCATTCTTTATACCAATTGCTTCATATTCTATAAATTAATTAAACCAAACAAGCAATAAGCTTCCTAATTCAGGGGATAGCAAGGAAAGATGTTTGTATCACTCTCACGAACTGCTTTTTCGCAATAAAGAACAGCGGTAATTGTTTATTTCCTATTGTACTTCGACGAAGCGTGAGTAATTCATAGTCATACCAACAGTGTTTGTCAATATTTTGCGTGACATGTTAGAGTCCTCATGGCGTTACGTGGTCAGACGAGGTGCGTTAGCGTAACGGTTAAGGTGTTGGGCTGCTACGTGAAAGGTTATGAGTTCAAACCTTGTGCGGTGCTTAATATTTTCATTATTTAAAAACAATATCGAAGTGCCTTACTTCACGAATTATATTCGTTTGAATGCAATTTTTTGAAATTTCTAGTGCTTTGTCTCTTCATTAACCCTTTCGCTGCTGCAGACACGTGCTCGCCGCATTCCGCGCTCTGCGCAATTTTGTCATCACTGCACTGCTCGCCTGTGCAGACACATGGTGTTCCCATTGCTTTGACACACTTATCATTCGATTTCACAAAAACTATTTGGCCCAAAAATTTGATTTTTACACGTCTTCTTGACTGATACCTCCCCCCATAAATGACTTAATTTTGTTTCGATGTTCAACGCAGTTATTATGCAGCATTAAATGTAGTAAACCATTGCACGAAATTTTGAAGAGTTGGCAGAGGTAAAAGTCCATAGCGTATACTTCCCATACAGTCGATTTTAGTTGCCACAATGTTGAGAATGAAATGTGGACAAGATACCTAAATTTCATATAAAATTTACTGTATAACAATATCTCATTTAATTTAAGTACGACATAGGTGTCGTATGTAATATTGAGAAATATTCCGTCTTTCGCGACTGTAATAAAAGTATTATTTACACCGGACGCGTTTGGCTTTATTTTAAAGCACTTCAATCAAGGAAAGGTATGGCACATACACAATGGTACTCATGTTCTCTTTGTTGTTTTTGTTCCACAGTCGCAGTTTTACCAATGGTACTGAAATATATTCCTCTTCTGCAACTGTAATAAGGGGCTTATTTAGACCAGACGCGTTTCTCTCTTTTGAAGCATCTTCAGTGGACAGTATTTTGTCTCCTCCATTGCCAAGTCACCTTTCGTAGTTTTGTGCTGCGGTAACACAATATTCAACGTTTGTGTTGGCAGATCAGTGTTTTAGCAAATAAATGATGTTTGTATGTGCCACACACAAAAATTATATTTGACATAGCTCAGAGCACTTCACTGATGGACGGTATATTCAAGTCCTAATGTTTTTGTAAGTCCACAGTTTTGTTTAATGTATTTTGTCTACTTCCTTTTGATTGATTGAAGTGCTTTAAAATAAAGCCAAACGTGCTCAGTGTAAATAAAACTTTTGGTACAGTCACAAAAGACGGAATATTCTCAATATTACATACGACACCTATGTGGTACTTAAATAAGCTATTGTTATACAGTAAATTTTATATGAAATTTAGGTATCTCGTCCACATTTCATTCTCAACATTGTGGCAACTAAAATCGACCATACGGAAAGTATACTCTATGGACTTTTACCTCTGCAAACTCTTCAAAATTTCGTGCAATGGTTTACTACATTTAATGCTGCACAATAACTGCATTGAACATCGAAACAAAATTAGGTCATTTATGGGGGGAAGGTATCAGTCAAGAAGATTTGTAAAGATCTAATTTTTGGGCCAAATAGTTTTTGTGAAATCGATTGATAAGAGTGTCAAAGCAGTCGGAACACGATGTGTCTGTACAGGCGAGCAGTGCAGTGATGACAAAGTCGTGCACAGCGCGGAATGCGGAGAGCACGTCTCTGTAGCAGCGAAAGGGTTAATGCGGCCGTGGTGGCTTTACTTCACAAACTGCGCGCTCCTCCCCCTACACGTAAGCTCGCGAACTATGCTATACTATGGCGCTGCTTCTATTGGTGCGTGCGTCGTGTGCAACTGGCAACGCAGCTACCTCCCGCGTCTGGGCCGGCATGCGCGAGCCGCCAAGATAAAAGAATTTAACTATAGTTTGCATTCAAACTGAAATTGATCACTATGGAAAATTCTTAATTTATCTGTTACACCTGGAATGAATAAATGCAAAATTTTGTGATTTGTGAGTGAGGTTACTTCTTTGAATTAAAGATTTTGGACGTTTCCATTCAACACAAAAGTTCAATTATTTCTTTATCATTGTTGTAACAGTATTTTGTGAATACTTTTAATCTTATATTTTCTGTTTGAACGTTACCAGCTTCGTACTATTACGCAGTTGATTGTAGCCTCCAGTTCCAACCACCAGCACGCACGTTCGCACTGCGAGTGACTCTCTCGCCTCGTCTAGTCCACAGAGTACTCGTGGGGGCACTCGAGTCAATGTAGCTGTGTGCAGGTGTCGGTGCAATTTACAATTTGGTTCCCCTGTATTTTACTGTTTGCCTTTATTTTTTTCTTTTTAAATAGATCGTCTGATCACGAACTGATAATGGGTCGAAACTATCAGTGATTGCATTTGTGTGAGCTGGGGCTGTAAAATATAATAAGAAATTCGTCAGGTGCGAGGACGACTCTCGCACCGAGGGTTCCGAACAAACTTATTTGTGCGCACAGGCAATTCGGCATCCTGCGAATAGAGAATCTCGACGACTACTGACTTGTCGATATTGGTACTGGCAAGATTTCGGTTTTGGGAATTCCACGACCGCATCCAAATTTTTACATTAATTCCGGAGACTAGCCGGGGGGGTGAGGGGGGGGGGGAGGGCAACAGGAGACTTCAGCAGAAAAACTGTCTTAGGTGACGGACGGGTCTTAGGAGACAGACGGTCACTCAGATACCTACTGACAAATTATTTTTTTTTTTTTTTTTTTTTTTTTTTTTTTTTTTTTTTTTTTTCCCCGCACGACATAATAAAAACTTAACAATACTGGAATTTTTTCCTTTACTTGTACTGTGAAGGCTTGCTTCTTACCATATCTCACGGGTCTAAGTCAACAGGACATATCTTATAGGTTTAGGGCAGCGAGTTTGCAAGTGGCAAAATATGTGAGATAAATGGTGATACCTTTTCTTTGACCGACACAGAAGCTTACCAGGCCAGAAACGGAGTGGAGATACAGATTACTGCAAGCCGAGCCGAGACATCGAGTTGCAGTGCATCTCCTATCACTTACATCAGATACTTGTACAGAGTAGAGCTAGAGTCAGCTAAGACATTGGGAGGCCTACTGAGGTGTTCAGTAATGAGCCTCATTTGTGTTTATTGTGGCCACATTGACACTAACATGTCTGTGGATGAACTGGTGAAAGATCACAGGAAGCAGTCATACATCTACACCTATGAGATGGTTTCTCTGTTCATTAATTGGTGCATTCACAGAGTATGGGGAGAGAGAGAGAGAGAGAGAGAGAGAGAGAGAGAGAGAGAGATGACTGTCCTGCATATATGAGGTGTGCTTACTTGTTTGAATTACTGTGTGTGTGTGTGTGTGTGTGTGTGTGTGTGTGTGTGTGTGTGTGTGTGTGTGTGGTTCCCTTTCTGTTTCTGACAAAGGCTGTGGTCGAAAGCCAATGTGTAAACGTCTGAATTGTGACAGTCTGCACCTTAAAGTGTTGTCTTAACAGTAGTAGCACTCTCTCTTGAAACTTCCAAGCAGATTAAAACTGTGTGCCGGACCGAGACTCGAACTCGAGACCTTTGGAAGGTAGGAGACGAGGTACTGGCAGAAGTAAGGCTGTGGGGACAGGGCACGATTCGTGCTCGGGTAACTCAGTCGGTAGAGCACTTGCCCGCAAAAGGCGAAGGACCCGAGTTCGAGTCTCGGTCCGGCACACACTTTTAATCTGCCAGGAAGTTTCGTATCAGCACACACTCCGCAGCAGAGTGAAAATCTCATTCAGCACTCTCTCTTACTTACATTGTCGATTAATAAATTGTAACTACATTTGTAGTGATCTGCAGTGCCTGCAATCTAGGTAGTTTGCACCTGTTATACTCTCTTACCGCCTAGCAACGGTTGATGTGGAGCCTCCAAAGCTTAGTACAGTCAGCTTATATCTGTATAAGATAACAGATTATCAGTAATTTTCGTAAAGTATCTATTTTCTTATTTTCATATGTATTCTGAGGTCATTTAATAAGGACTTGTTTCTTACATGCTTAAAGGGCGTCAAGACTATAGGGAGGGTCCTTAGAGTCTATCAACAATGGAAAATAAAACAACAAGGAGGAGGGGATGCAAGAGCCAGAGGATGGGGGTGGAGATGGGGGACTGAAATTTAGACTTCTTAAAATGTTATTGTTAACAGTTCTCTGCACATTCAAAAATTAGAATACAACATTTGTACTGGTAAAAAATGAAGTTCTATTGTACGACTTCTCAAGATCTGCAGTTCTGATATTTTTTTATTTATTTATCCCTCGTCCCCTTCCCGTTGCAATTTCCAGTAGCAGGTGATGTTGCATACCGTCACAAATCAAGCACTGAACCTTGCTTGGGAAACATCTTATTCCACTATCACTCTTAGTACTTGATGCCAACAAAAGTAATGCCCATTTTACTTTTATTTTTATATGGTCTCCAGTCTCTTAAAATACAATCTCGCACTACGGTCTTAAGGTAGCAAGCTCAGACTTCTTTCATAGGAATGCTCATTTACATAAAATCTAACAATGCCATTTACTATTCCATTTACAGTAAACTACATTCGGTTCAGTTAACTACTACAAATACACTCCTGGAAATTGAAATAAGAACACCGTGAATTCATTGTCCCAGGAAGGGGAAACTTTATTGACACATTCCTGGGGTCAGATACATCACATGATCACACTGACAGAACCACAGGCACATAGACACAGGCAACAGAGCATGCACAATGTCGGCACTAGTACAGTGTATATCCACCTTTCGCAGCAATGCAGGCTGCTATTCTCCCATGGAGACGATCGTAGAGATGCTGGATGTAGTCCTGTGGAACGGCTTGCCATGCCATTTCCACCTGGCGCCTCAGTTGGACCAGCGTTCGTGCTGGACGTGCAGACCGCGTGAGACGACGCTTCATCCAGTCCCAAACATGCTCAATGGGGGACAGATCCGGAGATCTTGCTGGCCAGGGTAGTTGACTTACACCTTCTAGAGCACGTTGGGTGGCACGGGATACATGCGGACGTGCATTGTCCTGTTGGAACAGCAAGTTCCCTTGCCGGTCTAGGAATGGTAGAACGATGGGTTCGATGACGGTTTGGATGTACCGTGCACTATTCAGTGTCCCCTCGACGATCACCAGTGGTGTACGGCCAGTGTAGGAGATCGCTCCCCACACCGTGATGCCGGGTGTTGGCCCTGTGTGCCTCGGTCGTATGCAGTCCTGATTGTGGCGCTCACCTGCACGGCGCCAAACACGCATACGACCATCATTGGCACCGAGGCAGAAGCGACTCTCATCGCTGAAGACGACACGTCTCCATTCGTCCCTCCATTCACGCCTGTCGCGACACCACTGGAGGCGGGCTGCACGATGTTGGGGCGTGAGCGGAAGACGGCCTAACGGTGTGCGGGACCGTAGCCCAGCTTCATGGAGACGGTTGCGAATGGTCCTCGCCGATACCCCAGGAGCAACAGTGTCCCTAATTTGCTGGGAAGTGGCGGTGCGGTCCCCTACGGCACTGCGTAGGATCCTACGGTCTCGGCATGCATCCGTGCGTCGCTGCGGTCCGGTCCCAGGTCGATGGGCACGTGCACCTTCCGCCGACCACTGGCGACAACATCGATGTACTGTGGAGACCTCACTCCCCACGTGTTGAGCAATTCGGTGGTACGTCCACCCGGCCTCCCGCATGCCCACTATACGCCCTCGCTCAAAGTCCGTCAACTGCACATACGGTTCACGTCCACGCTGTCGCGGCATGCTACCAGTGTTAAAGACTGCGATGGAGCTCCGTATGCCACAGCAAACTGGCTGACACTGACGGCGGCGGTGCACAAATGCTGCGCAGCTAGCGCCATTCGACGGCCAACACCGCGGTTCCTGGTGTGTCCGCTGTGCCGTGCGTGTGATCATTGCTTGTACAGCCCTCTCGCAGTGTCCGGAGCAAGTATGGTGGGTCTGACACACCGGTGTCAATGTGTTCTTTTTTCCATTTCCAGGAGTGTATATTGTCCACTACAGACTCACTGTAAATCGCAAAACAGCACTGACTACACTTCATCGAGACCAACCTTTTACAGCCTTTATGCATTCAATCTACACACTGATGTCTTAGAATATCTTCAAACACTACAATTATCAAAAAATTTGAGAGAGCTAGTCCACAAGGTCCTCTTATACCCGAACCACTTTTGAAATTTTGTCAGCGTAGTTTGGGTCGACCCACCACAGCTCGAGCTTGACTCTTTCTACACCCTGGAGGTCTTCCTTTTTCGTGCAAACTACAAAATGTGACAAGCTCATAGAGAGAGAGAGAGAGAGAGAGAGAGAGAGAGAGAGAGAGAGAGAGAGAGAGAGAGACGTACCTGCTGCTGCGGCAAGAGCCGTGGTCGTCTTCCTGCGGGTGCCGGCTGCCGGGGCAGACTGTCGCTTGGCAGGCACCACCTCCTCCTCTTCCGATTCGTCCTCGTCGTCGTCGTCATCATCTTCCTCCTCCTCCTGCTCCTCCTCTTCCTCGTCTTCGTCGTCGTCACTCTCCTCTTTCACTTCCTCCTCCTTCACCACCTTCCTCGGCCGCCCCACCTTCCTAGGTGCCCGCTGCAATTTCTTCGCCTCGGCCACCGCTACCGCCGCGGGGTTCTTCGGGGGGCGGCCCCGACCGCGTTTCTTCGGCGGTGGGGATTTTGTCTCGGAATCGTCATCCTGCAATCGGACAGGTGTCGTAAGCTGTCAAATAACGTACAGACGGACGTACTGCGACCCTGTCTCTGTGGGTGAAGTGACACTCGCACTACACTCAGAAATACATAAATGACAGAGCAGCAGCACTCGGAAAATCACCACATTACGCTGTTGACGTTTGAAATGTTTTCTGTCATATATGATCAATTTCAATATTGTGATATTAATTTCTTATAAATGATTGGCAACAACTTTTTATGCGAATTTCATAAAAAAAAAAAACAGTAGCAATGACAGAGATGTTGGTTTCTATGAAGTCAACGATATAGTCTGAATCCTAGTATCCTAAATATTGTGAAGCACATTACGAATGAAAGAAATATTGTAATATTTAAAAAAAAAAAAAAAAAAAAAAAAAAAAAATTAACTTCACCAGAAAGTAAAGCTAAATTTCTTTCTCGGCACGAAAAATCATTCCTTGTCGATTAATCAAAGCGATTATATGAATTTTGTACTACCACAATTTTATTATTTAAAGTAATATTGAGAAATTACTGAACCTGGCAAAAGAATGAATTTTAACCTCTATTAAAAAATACTAGCCACTTCTATGTTTTTAATAAATTCACATATCCAGACCTGCCTTGTAATTTCCTTTCCTTTGTGCGATATTTGTATTTAATTATTATATTTTTACAGTGATTTGCAAATATTTGGAAGTCACAAAATCTATTCGCAGTTACTAATATGGATAACCATTAACAGTTGTATAATGGAATGGCGACAGTGAAAATTTGTGCCAGACTGGGACTTCGCCCCGAATTTCCCACTTACTGCAAGTGGTAGCCTTAACCGCTCCGACTATCCGCGCACGACTCACGGCCGGATCCAAACTTCTGCACGGAGTCAACCACATATCAAAAACTTGCACGTAACGCTAAGGCGACCACTCGTGATAAGCGGGAAATTCCGGTTTGCGTCCCAGTCCGGCACAAGTTTTCATTGCCGTCATTCCATTACACACCTGACAACTGTCCACACTTGCAACGGCGAGTAGTTGCCGCAGTGCCCGTTCCTTCGGACACGCGTGCACGTCTGAAGGGGCATCGCATCACACTTCTGAACAGGACAGGCACTGCGATACGGTATTTATCTGCCGACACCAGGCGAGCGACGTTCAACTGAAATGTCTCCCCTGTATGGAAATATTCATAGTGAAAGTATCACTGCAGCATTGTATACTCGGAAGGGTCGGTCAGTCAAACTCGGGAACATTAAACATTGTCCGAATTAAACAGTTTGTAACATATTCTCGTATTTGAGTAACTAACTTTCGCGATTACTTGCCAGTACAAATGTGTTTCTTCATACACTTATTAGTAATTGTTACGTAGGCTGAAATTCAATGGAGAGCAACTGTTTTCAAGAATTAACTGTCCACTTTAGGACTGACGACAATCTTATTTCTTTATATAATTAAAATTTTACTCAACTGGAGTTTCTTCAACTAATGACAAATTAATCTTTATAATTACGAAAATGTTATACTGATCCATCATCAGGGCTGTGTATCCGTCTGCCAAATTAATGATTAGTTGCATACACTATCATTCGATCGCAGCATATACTGAAGGTCGTGGCAGGGTTACAGCTCCTATCGTACACGGGGAACAGACGTAGCGAGCGCACGTACCTCCTCGCTCGACTCCTCGTCCTCGTCTTCGTCGTCGTCCTCGTCCTCACTCGACGACGCCTGCCGCCCCTTGCTCTCCAGCTTCTTCAGCAGCTCCTGGTGGCGGCGCAGCTCCTCGCACGCCTTGTTCCACGACGACGTGCGCTTCACCTGAGTTTGTGGAAAAATTTAGCGAGACAGTCGTGCCAGTTCAAATTCGTCTGTTACACAGTACAGTATGTCCAAAAATAATGCCTAGAACTCTCTACTGCATCCAAACGGTCCTCGAAAGGCCCGACGACACCGACCGTCCGCGGTGCCGTCCTCGGCCGACAGGCGTCACTCGGTGCAGTCGGGGAGGGGTACGCGGTCGGCACAGAGCTATCCCGGCCACTGTCAGTTTTCGAGGCCGGAGCCGCAACTCCTCACTCGAGTAGCTCCTCAATTTGCCTCGCGAGGGCCCAGTGCACCTCGCCTGCCGACAGTGCTCGACAGACCCGCACCCCCCCCCCTCCCCCGCCCCGTCTGCTAACCGAGCCACCGGCACTTTACTTTGGTGATCTGACAGGAACCTGCCTGCGTCACCACTACAGCAGGCCGTCGGCATAATAGAATGTCCGAGTTATAAATTTTAATAATATCGATTGTGAGCAGTTTACAATTTTGATTTGAGATCACAGTTAATCTTAAAATCCCATAGCTTTAGATAACCACACTTAATGGTGCTATGTCGTTTACCAACTTGCAATGCCATATGCACAAAATGCAACTCCATAGCATCGAGCATTTTGTATTCTGCTGTTTGCCGAGAGTGTACAGTAATTTCAGTTCAACATGCAATCCATCTAATGTTTAATTGCAATCCCCCTTGTGGGAAAATCATCTGCCGACGGTATAGTTGATTTGAAACAACCGGATATTTGGTTGGTGCACAAGTTCGTTGCACTTTTGTTCCAGTTCCCCCGAGTTTATTAATCAATTTTCATTTTTTTTATTAGTAGTTCCTTATTTGAGTTTACATACTGCCATTTTGTTATTTGGAGATGGCAAGTAGAGCTGCAGATGCCGGAAAATGGAGAGCCGATTGGAGAAATTGGAACTTTTCTGACATATTCATCTATTTGAGTAGAACAGAGTGATTACCCGAAACATTTGCACAGTGATGGGGATAATGCCACTGGGCAGAGCACGGCAAGAAAATTGTTTTCTCATTTCCGAGAGGACCGTTTCAACATTAGTGACTCTCCACATTTAAGAAGACCTTCGGCGTTTGATAAAGATTGTCTGAACGCATTCATCCACAGTGGTCCAGCTGTGGTCATTCCACCATCGCGCGACATTTGCACGCAATGGGAAAGATATAAGAATCGGGCGTATAGGTTGCGCAGCAAAAATCGGCAGGTGTCCGTATTTGCATCTCCGATTGCTTGTCATCGATCGGCTCACAAACACCACCAAACATTCGTCACTTATCATTACTGGTGACAAGAAATGGTGTGTCTATGCTAACGAAAGGAAAGGAAAGGAGTCATTTAACCCCAACAAAGCAATAACTCCCCATACAAAGACAAGCATGCAGCCACAAAAGATAATTTTTTGCACCTGAAGGAGCAGCGACAGTGTCGTGTACTACAAATTGCCTCTCCAAGTTCTAACCGTCACCCTTGACATTTACTGTCAACAACCGACAGGTCTTGCAGGCACAATGTCACAACAGTGACCAGGAAGACTGCACGAAAACGATGCTACTCCACAATAACGCCTGCCCACTATCTGTCGAGACTGTCAAAACCACTGTACCTCGTTTACCTGATCTCGTGCACTCCGATTTTCACCTTTTCCGCTCTCTTTCGAGCAATATGCACTCCGAACACAGCTCGGTGACTTTTTGTCTCAAAACCGTGTGATTTCTACAGTTGTGGAATTGGAAAGTTACCCCAGCATTAGCATGAAGTTGTTAACAGTGAAGGACAAATATTACCGATGACTAAAGTCCCTGTTACGTGTATCTGTCGTGTTTACCAAACTCGCGGAAAAACGCTACGAACTGATGTACCGATCCAGTATGTGTGTGTAAAGGGAAAAGAACGAGACGACCAAAAGTGTCTGGTGAAGATGTTGACCATTTCAGAGCATCTTACCTTCACAGTCCTAAGGAAAGTCAGTCCAGACAGCAAGTCTTGAAATTCTGTTGCCAAAGATGGCAGTGTGGAAAGTTTTACGAAAATGTTTACACAGGCGTCCGTACGAGTTACGGTCGGTACACACTTCAAAGTCAGTCGAGTATGGCGTATGTTGTGACTTTGCAAGTAAAGTGTTCCAGCAGTAAGAAGGCCATCTCGAACGTGTCATGTTCAGTGAAAAGGCAACTTTCATATAAGTGGAAAAGTAAATAACCACAATGTCAGACTGTCCTCATGAACTCAAACAACATCAATGGAATCTCCAAAAGTAAACATTTTCTGTGCTATGTTCCGTCATGTATATGGACCGTGTTTTCCCCCTGAAGCCACCGTAATGGGTGTTACTCAACTAATGTGTAGCAGGACAGGAGCGGCTCTTTCCCCAATTACAAGGTGAAGCTGAAAACTTTATTTGATAACTAGATGGAGCACCTCCCCACTGGCAACTCTTTGTATGACACGGGTTCAACGTCTTACAAGGGGAAGGCTTCAGACACAGCCGACCGATTCGACTCAAATTTGGCACGTCGCTTGTGAACACCCTAAAACGAAGGACTCTGAGATATTTTGGCTTGACACCCTCCCGTTTTTGAGAAAAATCACCCCTAAAGGTTACAACAGGCAATTGATGCAAAATTGGCGGGATCGATAGATAATTTTTACGAGTAGGTGTGGGGTCCACAAAAGTATACTTTTCCAGAAATCGAGGAAAGAATATTTTACAACAGCCGTTTATGTATCCACACGGTAAATGCTTTTCAGGGAGAGCGCCGATAGCGAAACGGCCGAGGTAACTAGCTGGGAAGCTGAGAACCGGGGTTCGAATATCGAGAAAACTACACAGTTTTCATTTTTTTAAACTGTAGTTTTTAGTATCAGAATTCGTAGCGATTGAGGGTTAATAAGGTATGCAACTCAAAACAAAATAATAATAGTAATAACGTAGGCAAACTAATTTCCCAAACGACGTGAATTAGTAAACAATTAAACTTTTACGCCTTGTCGCACATAGCACGATGCCGAGGTAACTGGCTGCAAAGCGGAGAACCCGAGCTCGAATCTCGAGGAAACGTAGCGGATGTTATTCTTCTCATTTGTATATTTTTCCGTATCTCAATTGATAAGAGATAGGAGGGTTAATAAGGTAAATAACTGAATAAAAATGATAAAAAGGTAGGCAAATAGATTTCTCAAACCTCTTGGGATAGTAAGCAACTAAAACGTTACTCCAGGTCACTTTACAATGGCTCTTCCAGTCACTGTTACGTGTCCTCACTTTTGTTCGAACAACTAGATGGGTGGTACTTGTCATACAAACATTCGAAACAAATATACTAGTGGCACAAAGAACATCTACTGAATGCAATCTTTCAACAGCTACACTGTTCCTTCCAAAGAGTCAGTAGAAAACAAACTCGGTTTGGATTTAAAAATATGTCTTTTTTGGGAATTAATTTTGTGATGTATCACACATACGATATCATTGCCTGAAAAATCGGTGCTGAAAGTTGGTTATGAATTATGCTGTGTTATTGCATCCGTACGGTTCGCAATTCCCACTCGGTTTCCAGAAGCACACTGCAACTGTGAAGCCTCGAAATAAAGTTTTTAAGCTGGCGATAGAAATGAACACGTACGGCTGGCACGCAGGTACGCAGTTTGACAGTATTACTTTTACCGTGGTCGTCTGTCGACCCTCGTCATCTATACATTTGGTGTAATACATTAGAGTATTAGTTTGTCCACCCCTGGAATCCAATATTAGAAACAACTTGTTATCAGCAACTTACGGTTTTAAAACATTCTCAAGAAATGTTCTGTAAATCGCATTTGTCAATTTCCCGGATTTGGAGCAAGTAATGTAAATATTTTTTAACGAGTCAATTAAGCAACTGACCTCTTCTACACAACCCGAGGACTAAATGTAACATTTGTTTCTTATAAACACAGGTAAACCTTAGGCAACACTTTTCCAGAGGCTGTGATGGCATACTGCACCTCGTACGAACGTGTTTTTCGTTTTACTACCGACTGCGGCAGGAGTTCGTTTTTCTCCCTTACCCGATAACGGGCGTCGAATGTTCACCCGGTACTAGCATCCCGTTTGATCGGTGTCGATCTCGTAATCACAATAAGAACTGGTCACGAGTGACGCCATTTGCGTGCCGAAAAGAGCCGCCACTTTCTGTATATCTTCTATATTTCCTTCCTCCTTGTGGGAGACGTATTTAGTGACGTCCGTTGACAAATTTTATATTCCGATTTGAAATTCCTTGCCCAGGATAACGACGCAGCAAACTTAAAATCCTCGACGGTAGTATACCGAAGCGCTGCTCCTGCAGCCCACTGCCGGAGTATTCTCGTTATGACGACGAGATTCGATAAATCGTTCGTAAGTCCACTTATTTATCGTATCTTCTCCCTGTGAACAGTACCATTTTCTCACATTTTTAGATCCTTCTTCCTTTTCAGGGCTGTTGTTGCTACCTTCTTTTGCAGTGTTTGTAGGGTGCAATTTGGACAATTCCTGGCTAGCACTACTGCCTTTACTTTTACTTCAAGGGGTACGGCGTCTTATTTCAATCATTTAGTAACAGGTTCGTAATATTCATCTGGAACAGACGAAGCACAGACTCCCTGCTTGCGACACAAACATTTCCAAAGTGTTACGATCGTTTCGGGATTCACCGGTCGTGATATCTTACACTGATCACCTTCACGGTACAGTTATTCGGTATCGACAAAAGTCATTTCGTTCGTCAGCTCCAAAAATCGCTCGACAATAGTCACTCCTACAAATCTGAAACGCTGAGAAACAGAACCGCCTGCTTCCGGTAGTGCATTCATAATACATCTGTCTTCCAACACTTTTACGAACCAAAACACAGCGTCTGTAGCTTCCCGCTCGCCGTCACCTGTGAAAGGCACCCGACGACATATTTCGGCGCGAGTCGAAGAGTGTACATCCTCGATTATTCACATTACGCAACTGAAAGATACGACACAAAACACAATAACTAGTTACTACGGGATAAACAGAAAAGCTAATTATCACAAGCTACATACAGTACAAGTCATACGTTATTTACAGAAGATCACTGTACTCTTTCACAAAACACATTTTATTTATTTGGCGGATTAATCACGAAAAATCATTACACGTATCCTCGACGTTTGCGGCAGCCTAATTACGGAAAACAACTCCTTCCGACTGACTTCTACGAGGTTCGTGTCGGCACCCTAGCTGTTCGAGGTCAGAACTAGGATACGACGAACGGGCAACTGCGACAGGTCACTCTACCCGCACGCATCCTGTCCCGTGCCTCGCCGGAAACGAGCGCCGCGTGGTCGGCTGGCTGTAGTCCCTCGTGAGGAATTCGCAGCACTCTTACTCGTAGTTGTTTTCGTGTGATGAGGCTGAAAAGTTTAATATTGTACTACCTTATTAACCCTCCTGTCCCTACAAATTCTCACACGAAAAACTAAAATTTAAAAAATAGGAAAACCGTACAGTTCCTCGAGATTCGAACACGGGTTCTCCGCTTCCCGGCCAGTTACCTCGACTGTCGCGCTATCGACATTCTCTCCGAAAACTGTTTACTGTGTGAGTAAATAAGCGGCAGCTGTAAAAGTTTCTTTCCTCGATTTCTGGAAAAGTACGTATTTGTGGACTCCGTACCGGATGACGAAGAATGCTCTATTTACAATTATCTGGCGATCCTGCCAATTTTCGATCAGTTGCTCGTCATAAACTTTAGGGGTGATTTCACAAAAACGTGGGGTGGGGGGTTTAAATTCAAATACGGTAAGAGTCCTCCTTTTAGGTTGCACACAAGTGACGTGCCAAATTTGAGCCGAATCGGTTGCCTTTGCCTGAAGCCTTCCCCTCGTTAGTCTGTAACTGTTGGAGTGGAAGTTATGGTCAATACAATAGAGCTCTTTTCCACTGGCCTCCTCATTCGCCTGACCTCACACCGCGTGATTATTTTTTTCCCCCCTTTGGGGATTTATAAAAGATCGTGTCTACATTCCACCACTACCTAACGATTTGCCCGAGTTGAGACAGGGAATTGAAAAGCCTACTGTTTCCGTCACTTCTCCCATTGAGGAGTTACGTCTTTATGCCTACAGGGTGGAACTGCTTCTCACTCTAATGCAGACAGACCAAAATCGCACGGACAGTTTGCACTAGAGAAGCTCGTCACAACTGACACACGCAAAGAAGCAATATATTCGATACCTCATCCAGAAACGCAACCTCTCTAAACCTGGACAGCGAGCCACACCGCGATGCAGAGCGCCTCTATTGCAGAGTCTGCCACTCGAGTTTGCTAAACATCTCCGTAACGCTGTCACGCTTACCAAATAACCCTGTGACGAAACGCGCCACTCTTCTTTGGATCTTCTCTATCTCCTCTGTCAACCCGACCTCGTACGGATCCCACACTGATGAGCAATACTCGAGTATAGGTCGAACGAGTCTTTTGTAAGCCACCTCCTTTGTTGACGGACTACATTTTCTAAGGACTCTCCTAATGAATCTCAACCTGCTACCCGCCTTACCGACAATTAATTTTATATGATCATTCCACTTCAAATCGTTCCGTACGCATACTCCCAGATATTTTACAGAAGTAACTGCTACCAGTGTTTGTTCCGCTATCACACAATCGTACAATGAAGGTTCCTTCTTTCTATGTATTCACAATACATTATATTTGTCTATGTTAAGGGCCAGCTGCCAGTCCCTGCACCAAGTACCTATCTGCTGCAGATCTTCCTGCATTTTGCTGCAATTTACTAATGCTGCAACTTCTCTGTATACTACAATGGGGTCGTAATATATTCCCAGATTTGTCATTCAATATCAGTTCTCGGAACGTTGATAACAGGCTTTTGCAGGGCAGCCGATGCTTACTTCGAGCACCGAGGTGAGGCACCTCAGTCGATAGAGATGCCACGTACTTCGGTGAGAGTATTATCGACACCAGACACAGGTTGGCAGAGCCTCACTGTGGGTCTCTATTCGGCCTACCAGTCACGTAAAGCGATACCCAGATTTCCGGGCCATCCGGACATGACAGTGACCCGACACTGGACCGCACGAGAACACCGAGTTTAGCACACTCGTGAAGTTTCCGGTCGACCGGGGACGACCGCCACGAGGGAGGAGTGCCGTATTGGGCCCTACTCCACACTTGTGGCTCCATCCGAGAAGAAGTAATGCAGTCCCAGCAACAATCTGTGTCATCCAGCAACACCGGGAAGCAGCTGCAGCTGCAGCCCAACTAGGGAATTACCGCCCCACACAAACACTGCTGTTAATACAAAATACACTACAGGGCATTAAAGTTGCTAAAACAAGAAGAAATGCAGGTGATAAACAAGTATTCATTGGACAAAATGCAGATGATAAACGAGTATTCATTGGACAAATATATTATACTAGAACCGACATGTGATTACATTTTCACGCAATTTGGGTGCATAGATCCTGAGAAATCAGTACCCAGAACAACCACCTCTGGCCATAACGGCCTCGATACGCCTGGGCATCGAGTCAAACAGAGCTCGGATGGCGTGTACAGGTACAGCTGCCCGTGCAGCTTCAACACGATACCACAGTTCATCGAGAGAAGTGACTGGCGTATTGTGACGAGCCAGTTGCTCGGCCACCATTGACCAGACGTTTTCAATTGGTGAGAGATCTGGAGAATGTGCTGGCCAGGGCAGCAGTCGAACATTTTCCGTATCCAGAAAGGCCTGTACACGACCTGCAACATCCGGTCGTGCATTATCCTGCTGAAATGTAGGGTTTCGCAGGGATCAAATGGAGGGTAGAGCCATGCGTTGTAATACATCTGAAATGTAACGTCCACTGTTCAAAGTGCCGTCAATGCGAACAAGAGGTGGCAGACGTGTAACCAATAGCACACCTTACCATCACGCCGCGTGATACGCCAGCATGACGATGACGAATACACATTTCCAATGTGCGTTCACCGCGATGTCGCCAAACGTGGATGCGACCATTGTGATGCTTTAAACAGAACCTGGATTCATCCGAAAAAATTACGTTTTGCCATTCGTGCACCCAGCTTCGTCGTCGAGTACACAGTTACAGGCGCTGCTGTCAGTGATGCAGCGTGAAGGGTAACCGCATCCGTGGTCTGCGAGCTGATAGTCCGTGCTGCTGCAAACATTGTCGAACTGTTCGTGGAGACGGTTGTTGTCTCGCAAACGTCCCTATGTGTTGACCCAGGGATCGAGATGTGGCTCCACGATCCGTTACAGCGGTGCGGGTAAGACGCCTGTCATCTCGACTGCTAGTGATACGAGGCCGTCGGGATCCAGCACGGAGTTCCGTATTATCCTCCTGAACCCACCAATTCCATATTCTGCTAACAGTCATCGGATCTCGATCAACGCGAGTAGCAATGTCGCGATACGATAAACCACAATCGCAATAGGCTACAATCCGATCTTTATCAAAGTCAGAAATGTGATGGTACGCATTTCTCCTCCTTACACGAGGCATCACAACAACGTTCCAGTCAGAAATGTGATGGTACGCATTTCTCCTCCTTACACGAGGCATCACAACAACGTTCCACCAGGCAATGTTGGTCAACTGCTGTTTGTGTATGAGAAATCAGTTCTTTCCTGTTGTCAGCACGTTGTAGGTGTCGCCACCAGTGCGAACCTTGTGTGAATGCTCTGAAAAGCCAATCATTTGCATATCACACCATCTTCTTCCTGTCGGTTAAATTTCGTGTCTGTAGCACATCATCTTCGTGGTGTAGCAAATTTACATCTACATCTACATTTATACTCCGTAATGGCCAGTAGTGTATATACCTACACATGGAACTGCGCCACAACTGGGAAATTGGACCACTGACGAATGGCACTGTGTTCAGCGCCGCACAATCCCGCACGACCCTTGTCGGTGAGTCTGGCAGTGACCTGGGGAGAGATCCCATTCTCCCATCAGACTGAAGAGGAAACAAAGTATTACCCCTTGCGACAACGTGTGGGCAGCAGTAGGGCACTACTTCGGGTGACGGCCGGTAGTGTTCGAGGGAGACTGACGGTACGAGGGAACGTAGAGGACGTTTCGCATCCTCGCACGTTACCTCTAACGCGATACTATCGCAGTGACACTTTTCGACAGGACGGTGCTTTTCCACACGTGCACACGTTGCTACGGACCGGCCGCGTGACATCAGAGTACTCCCGTGGACGGCTATATCCCCACGTCTGTCTCCGACTTCACGTGTGCGGCACCGGTTCGGGCGTCAACTCAGTGCCGGTGGCAGTATCCGGGATACCGAGGACCCGTTACGACAGCTGTTCGCGGACTCACCCCGTAAGAGGACGCGTCAGCTTTTTAAAACAGAATCTGACCGAATCGACGCATCCACCTAGACCGGCAGAGGTTTGACATTATACTGGTGAGTGGGTTTGTACCAAATACGTTCCTTCTAAATTTCACTTCACTTCACTATCACCAAATTAACGTAGTGTGCCCTCTCGAGCCATACAGGCTCATTTCACTTCTTCTCCACCTGCCGGGTGCTTCACTTTTTTTACCACGCAATATATTTGCAAGCTGCATAAAAAATGTCTTACTTTCCTACACAATCATACTAAAGGTTATAACTTCCGTATTTTTTTGTATCCTCCGTGTAAGTAATATCTGTGTAAGTTGCCGCCAATATACATTTCGCATTAAGGAACGTAAAGGTAAGATGGGGGAAATTTGGGCTTATACGGAGAGTTTTTTACCATCTTTTTCCCCTCACTATTTGTGAGTGGAACAGTGAGAGGAATAATCGGTAGTGATACAGAGCACACACTGCCTAGGACCGCACTGACATTTACTTGTCAGCTGGTGACGACCTACAAAGCCGGAAGACAGTTTGTGATCGAATAAATATAATTTTGCAAAACATTAGGATGTGTTTCCTATCTAATATTATTATTAAGGCAAAGTACCGAAAATTGTGGAAGGTCGGGGAGTGAGGGACGGAGCGAGTTATGCGGGAATGGAGAGGGCTTCTGATAGCTGGCAAGTGCATCACATTGACCTCAGGACATGTGAGAAAAACATTAACTTATTCTAAATTACAAAATAATTTAAACGTTTTCACGAATGAGCAGCCAGTCACCCTTTGTTATAGTAGACTTTTAATTTTCCCATCACTGGTTTCAAGTCGTCTAGCAGTTCATCAGATAGTACAGTTCTCAAAGATTTTTCACAGACTCGTAGGGATTTTCGTCGACGTATTTTGTCATTCCTCAGTTGCTACTACGTTTATAGAGATGCAGTCCGCACGTGCTACTAAATATCACACACATTCACTTCTTTTTATTTACAAAGCATTTTCACTAATCTGTAATACAAGTCTGTTTCACATGTACACATAATAATTATTGTGTATAAGAACTTTATTACACAAGAGTCATTTGGAAAGTAAAAACCTTTTCCTTACACAAATTTTTATTTGATGTAATTAAAAGAAACTGTATTTTACATACAATTCTATACCTAAGCTAGTTTTCTACATAGTCACCGTCATACCATTTTAGCAGCTTTTCTATGCCTCCTACATACTCTGTTGCCATCAAATTTTTGAACAATTGATTAACAACTTCCTTAAATTCATGATCACTTCCACTGTGATGTAGACTACACAATCTTTCAATTTGGGGAATGAGTGAATCATTTGAGGCTAACTCGGGACTGTACAGTGGGCGTTCACACATTTCCCACCGAAACTGCTGAAGCAAGTCTCGTGTCACTCCCGCTGCATGTGGGCGTGAATTACAACGGAGGAGGATGGCTCACCGGCTAGCAGTCCACACTGCTCGTTTTTTAATGGCTCGGCGAATCCACTGAGGCGTCTGACAGTAGGCCGCTGCAGTCCACTAACTGTGAAACGTCTGTCTGCTCGGATTTTTGTTTCGATCCTCACTTTGAGTCTGTCATTCACCACAGAGGGCCGGCCCCAGAGTGATTTTTGTCACGAACATTCTTCCGTCCGCCATCAGACGTGATACGCCACTTTTGAACTGACACTTTGTTCGTCACATTACCGTTAATCTTGTTACCTGTCTATATATTTCGAAGGGTCAGACTTTTTCTGCATTTAGAAAGTGGAAAATACAGTACACCTCACATGTGACGAGATCGTCTATTCTGTCAAACATTTTAAAGTTGTACAGCTAAGAAGTGATCACACTTGTCAAAACAAAACATTCTTTACTTTCTGAATGACCCTCATACAGTGATACTAAAAATTGACCTATAATACAGTTTTTTGTTATACTGTTACAGAGGAAACAGCTTTCTGAGTGCAAGTTCCACGAGGTAAAATTAGTATTCGATTTTTTGGGTCGTATTTAGCTGGCTTTCGTATACCAGAACGGTGGATTTTTGCCGTTTATGAACACATTCACTTTCACTGTGTCTCGGCTGAATGTGTTTACCGTATACAGTACTGCCAACGGTCTATCTGTGTTTTTCACCCATCTGATATTGTTGTTTAGTGTCTATGTGTAGTTTAACATTTGTTCACATAGATATGTCCGTTATAGTATGTGGTAAAGTCTCCTCTGGGAAACAGGAGGAATTTTGGGTGGAGGGAACTGCAAACTGTTCTTTTTTTACTCTAGAATCATTATGTAGCCACAATTATTATATAAATAAAACAAACACGTATTGCAGGCCACTGAAGATGCTTCATAAATTAAACACGACGTGAAACGTGAACAGTATAAAACAAATACCCTTTCGTATAGTTCCACAGATAGATCACATCTCCAAGAAAATTGTTTGATATTAATTATACTCTTAAGACAAAAAACGGGATGTGCCGCGAAGGAACTATTCGAATAGGACGGAAGTAGGTAGGTGTGACAAATGACTACAATTTGAGAAAACTTAGACGATTTCCAAATTGAGAACGTCAATAACACGTCGGTCCATGCCTGTCTCTCACGCAAGCAGTTATTCGGCACAGTACTGATTAATAGAGTAGTCTGATGTCCTCCCCGAGGGATACTCTGCCAAATTCTGTCCGACTGGCACGTCGGATCGTCAAAATTGTGAGTCGGTCGGACGGCCCCGTCCACAGTGCTCCAAAAGTTCACAATTGGGAGATATCCGGTAACACTGCTGACCGACATAGCGTTTTGCAAACACGAAGACGAGCAACAGAAACTCTCACCGAGTACACGCGGACATTACCTTGCCGAAATGTACGCCCGGGGAGGCTCGCCACGAAAGGCGACGAAGGGGGGCACGAATATTGCCTACGAAGTGCTGCGAGCGGTGGTGCTGCGACAGAAAAGAACGGCACCCCAGATCGTCATTCCCGGTTGTCAGGATGTATGGCGAGTGACAGTCCGACAGCTATCCCGTCACTTCCGAGCCACCTCCGGACACTTCACACTATTCGAAGCGGGACTCGTCACTGGAGAAATTCTACTTCAGTCAATAGGTCTCCATCTCCGGGCCAAAGACACGCCTCGAACGCACCAGACGACGGTGGTATACCGACCCGACTGTCTCCCGCCACAGAGCCCGACATCTGGGAATGACGGTCTGGGGTGCCACTTCTTTTCACGATAACACACCTTCAGTAGTCATCCGCAGCACATTTACAGCAGAGTGGTACGTCTCCGATAATTCGATATTCCGTGTCCCGTTTTGTGGCCTCCGTGGCGAGCTATCCTGTGCTTACATTTAGGCCAGACGATACCCACACGCGCACAGCTTTTCTTCGAGCTTAGCACACGGCTTTTCTTCGAGCTCGCCAAACCGTACCTCGGTCAGCGAGTTCACCGGCCCTCTCCTCGACGGAGAACATTTGGACCATTGCGGGCAGGGCCCTACCACCTGCTCGGGATTCTGACGCTCTGACGTGTCAAGTCTGACAGAATTTGGCACGGTATCCCTCGGAAGGGCAGCCGACAACTTTGTTAATCGATGTCGGGCTAAATAACTGCTCGCATAAAGGCCACGGGGGGGACCGACGTGTTATCGACTTGCGGAATTTCTGAAGCTCCGTCTTTTGAATAAGTCACCCAACTTTTCTGGAACTGTAATCATTTGTTTGCCCGTGTATTACATCACATCTACCAATTTCTGTCACATTCGGCTAACTCCTTTGCGACGAGTTTTTTTTAGTCTTAAGGGGAGACGGAAGGCGAGTGGGCTTCAAAAATTCGATTTTTAGATTTCGGCATATTTGAAAAGCCCGGTATTTCGTGCGTCAAACAGTTTTTGTTTTATATAAATACGATAATTTTTTCGTGAGATGTCTGTTTTCCTGACGCTCTGTGCAATCTGGGGACTGTGACAGCAAGGCTTACGACCAGATATGTGCAAAACTACCCTATGGTCCTAATGTCACAATTTCTAAATTACAGTGCATTGGGCATGTCCGGAAGAGAATGGGGTCCCGGTTCAGAAGATGATTGAAAGAAAAGTAAAAAATAGTATTGGAAGACGGTACGAAAATAGGTGGTAAAGGTCGCCTGACAAATGTTGAAATAGATAGATTACAGAATTATTGTGGCTTGGCCATAAGAAGAAAAGTAGGGAATATAGAAAGCACGAAAAAAGCTGTAAGGGCTATCTTTTTCCATAAGCTTTCCACAAATGAAAATCCAGTGCACAGTCTTTGCCTGAATGATCCTGACACTTGGTGAAAGTACAGAAGTGCCAGATATGACCACAAACATTCTTTACCTACATCAGTAATGAATGAAATTACACCCATATTTAAACACCTTTGTAAAGATACCTTGTTGAAGAAATGTCTTCATGGGAAAACCCAAAATTCATTCATTTGACGAATGTGTGAATTCTGTCATTTGAAACTGGTTACCAAAAACTATTTCTTCAGCTTACAACCCTCAAATTTGGTGTTTATGATGCTATTTTATGCTTCAATGATGGTGTAATTAGAAAACTGGATGTTTTGGAATTATTAGGAATAAAATCTAGTCGAAATACTGGAAAATCCTTGGTGCGAATAGATAAAGGGATAATCCGTAAAGCAGATATTGCTAATTTAAAATGCACAAAAGAAGCCAGACAGAAAAGAAGAGGGACCAAGAGAAGAAAAGAACATCAGTATGATACATATGCTGCTCAGTTTGGTGCAGGAAAATATTTATTAGTGGTAAGTAATTCTCATCAATAACTATACTAGAATTGCAATATTAAACTTTAAATGGATTTTTCTCAAAACTACATTTTTTTTTTTACTTTAAGGTAGCATTATTTGATAATCTAATGTGGTTAGGAACATGAAATTTGGTCAATTGGTACTGCAGAAGGTAATAAGTTATTACGCCCACAACTACCCTCCCGACCTGGTACAGAAGCAAATAACCAGAGCCACTTCCTCATCCTCTCAAACCCAGAACCTCCCACAGAAGAACCACAAAAGTGCTCCACTTGTGACAGGATACTTACCGGGACTGGACCAGACTCTGAATGTGGCTCTCTAGCAGGGATACGACTTCCTCAAATCCTGCCCCGAAATGAGATCCATCTGTCACGAAATCTTCCCCACTCCACTGAGAGTGTCTTTCTGCCGTCCACCTAACCTTCGTAACCTCTCGGTTCATCCCTATGAAATCCCCAAACCACCTTCCCTACCCTCTGGCTCCTACCCTTGTAACCGCCCCCAGTGTAAGACCTGTCCCGTGCACCCTACTACCACCACCACCACCACCACCACCACCACCACCTACTCCAGTCCTGTAACCCAGAAGGTGTACACGATCAAAGTCAGAGCCACGTGTGAAAGCACCCACGTGATTTACCAACTGTCATGCCTACACTGTGAAGCTTTCTATGTGGGAATGACCAGCAACAAACTGTCCATTCGCACGAACGGACACAGGCAGACAGTGTTTGTCGGTAATGAGGATCACCCTGTGGCTAAACATGCCTCGGTGCATGGCCAGCACATCTTGGCACAGTGTTACACCGTCCGGGTTATCTGGATACTTCCCACCAACACCAACCTATCCGAACTTCGGAGATGGGAACTTGCTCTTCAATATATCCTCTCTTCCCGTTACCCACCAGGCCTCAATCTCCGCTAATTTCAAGTTGCCGCCACTCATACCTCACCTGGCATTCAACAACATCTTTGCCTCTTCACTTCCGCCTCGACTGACATCTCTGCCCACCCTCTTTGCATTTACATATGTCTGCCTGTGTCTGTATATGTACGGATGAATATATACATGTGTGTGTGTGTGTGTGTGTGTGTGTGTGTGTGTGTGTGTGTGTGTGTGTGTGGGCACGCGCGAGTGCACAAGTGTGTATACCTGTCCCTTTTTCCCCCCCTAAGGTACGTCTTTCAGCTCCCGGGATTGGAATGACTCCTTACCCTCTCCCTTAAAACCCACATCCTTTCGTCTTTCCTTCTCCTTCACTCTTTCCTGATGAAGCAACCTTGGGTTGCGAAAGCTTGAATATTTGTGTGTATGTGTTTTTTTATTGTGTCTATCAACATAGCAGCAATTTCTTGTTTGGTAAGTTACAGCATCATCGTTCTTTTGAAAAGTCTACCTATTCAAAGGGTAAAATAGCATTGGCAGAATAGGAATAAAAATTGCCTTCCATCCCCCACCACCAGAGTGTATTAATATTAATTACACAACACTACACACACTTTGCAGCATGAAACAAGACCCAAATGGTTTACAGGATACATACAAGATATATACAGTGTATAAAAAACAAAGAATTACTTTTGTGAAGTTACTCAGTGGTTTATTTAGATCCTGTAAAACATGTAGCAGTTATTACCTGCAGCAAAGCACGTGCACTGTTGCGTAAAACAGTAACTATAGAACATAAACACTGTTTTACAAAATGATTTTGCACCAGGATTAATCTTACGGCTAAGCCAGTAAGACGAAAATAAAAGTTCTACAGCACAAAAGGGGACAGGTTGCAGTCAGTTCTGAAACTCTTAATATGTCACAGCTGCAGCATTCCAATACCGTAACAGATAAAAGTTTTACAATATAATTGCCTTACAGTCCGACAAAATCTTCGTAAGTGAACGGCTGAAAAAAAGTCGTTAACGAGAGGGACGTCTTGCACACGACTCCACCCGGCTGATTCCCTGAGAAGATTTCGTCAGAGCGCCTCGGCGAAAAAGTGCGTGTTCACAAACCATAGTGAGAGTGTTTGGGGATGTCACCTGCAAGGTGTGTATGTTGACGGAGATGGGTCGGATGTGGACCTTCTCGATGTGCGCGCGCTGGTGCTGCCCGCCGAAGAAGCGCACGTCGTACTGGTCTCCCTCCACCTTTATCACCTGCGGAGAGCGTGAGCGAGAGTTAGCGTCAACTACTCACCACAGGCGAGAAAAGACGACAAACACAGATTAAAATTACTGTCAGTCACGAAGGACTGATAAAAATATTTATTCTAACTAGTATACATTTACACAAATAAAAACATTTGTCACTGATGTATAAAAACAGACAAGAATAACAGGTGAAGTTGAGATCCAAACTCATCTATCACTTCCCAGTTATAAAATAGAAGTACTTTCTGTGGTGTTACATAACCTTTTTAGGGTTCTGTACCTCAATCAGCAACGGAACACTTACAGGATCACTCGGCTGCTCGTCCGTTCGACTATTAAAACCCCTTTTCCTCACGAACAGGCAGGTGTATCGAGCTGAAATTCGTGCCACTTACTGAGGTCCGGTCATACTGTGTCCCGATCGTGACATATGCATCCGAAACTCGGGTTACGGAAGGGAGAGAGAAAAGCAAAGCACAATCTAGTGAGATGAAATTCTTGAGGACCAGTATTGGTGTGACAAAGATAGATGGGTTAAGAAATGAGAGGATCAGAGAGTTAATGAAGGTGGAGCCATTACAGGAGGAGATAGAGAAATCGAGGCTGAGATGGTACGGACACGTTAAGTGAATGGAGGAGAAAAGAATACCCAGGAGGATACACGAGATGAAATTGGCAGGAAAGAGACAGAGACAGACAGGTGGCCGAAAGGAGTGGAGGAATGCATCCAGGAGAAAGGAGAAGACTGGACCGAGGTGAAGACGGAGAGATGGTGGCAAGACAGAAGACGATGGAGAGGCCTATGTTCCAAACAGACCGGGACAGAGGCTGGAAACTGTCCAAGATGATGACGATTATGATGACCAAGGTTCACAATCCCTTGGCGGTAGAATAAACTGAAGCTTCTAAGTGAATGCAATCAAAAGATACGGCCATTTATGTCGCATATTTTGATACTCGAAAACTCACTCGTAGGGTACTTCCCTCGGACCTAAAACCATCAAATTTGCAAGAAGCACTACACCTAAACGAAAAAACAATCTGAACAAGATTAATATGTACTTATATCACACAAAAAATTCTTTAATTATTTGTTATCCAACTACAAACTTAAAATTAAAACATTCCAGGGACCAATAACTCGCCAGTATCAATGTCAAGAACATGCAAAAATTGTTGAGACTCTCAGCTCCCGGGATGGATGGTATGTCTATGTACATAATTAAGCCTGTCACGTTTTCCCTTACAGAACCTCTCTTTTCAGGATTATTGAACATATTCTGAGTTTAAGTATAGTAAATTTCCTTGAGGGTGAAAAGCTTTTGTCCACTAATCAGTACAGATTTAAAAATCATCGCTCACGTGAAACTCGGCTTCCCTTTTCTCACATGATATTCTGCAACCCGTGGATAAAGAGCAACAGGCAGATTCCGGATCAGAGTTTTCAGAAAAGTATTTGACACGGTGCCCCACTGCAAGCTGTTCAATAATGGGACAAGCATATGGAATAAGTTCACAGATATCTGAGGGCCTCTAAGACTTCTTAAGTAGTAGAACCCAGTACGCCATCCTCGACAGCGAACGTTCGCTAGAGACGAGTGTATCGTCAGGAGTGCCCCACGGAAGTGTGACAGGATTGCTACTGTTCTCTACATCCACAAATGATCTGGCAGACAGGACGGCCAGCAATCTGAGGTCAAGAGGGCCTCAGAATAACTACACACAGTGTTGTCAAGATAATTTGGAAGTGCACTGATGTCTGATGTGGAATTTATGAGAAACAACTTTGAAATTATTAAATGTCTTCGCTTAACACTTTCTGCGCACATTTGTTTCGGATACATTCTAAGAACTGCGTGTCTGTAAACAATAAAAATTAGACTGTCATGTGGAATGTTTCATACTTGGTCTATACCACTACAAATGTTAGGTTGGTGCATAATTTTGTAATGTTTTTCCAAAAGTTTAATAAACACAAAAGATATACATAACAGAGACTTCAGTTTCCAATAATATATTCTCCGTCAATATTTAAAACAGTCAGCCATCGCTCGAGTAATTTTTTGATTCTGCAAAAGTAGAAATCACTCTCTTTTGAGACGATCAACTCATTGATCCGTGTTTGAAGCATATTTTCATTTCGAAAGGAAGTTCCTTCGAGGTCGTTCGACAGAGAGCGGAAAAGATGACTGTCTGAGGGCGGACGATCAGACGAATGAGGTCAGTACGGAATGACTTCCGAACCCGACCCCTGTATAGTGTTTTTTGTCAGTCTAGCAGAATGTGTGCGGGTGTTATTGTGGACTAATGTCACTCCACACCGTCTTCCCGCACACCGTTCTCGGACCGAGTCTGCGAGACGTCTCAGTCGTCAACAGTAAGTGTCGGCAGTGACAGTTACATCTCGGGGAAGCAATTTGTAGTACACCGCATCCCCGCTGTTGCACCAGATGTGGAACAAGATCTTCTGTGGATGCACACAGGCCTTTGTACAGGGAACTGCTGCCTCTTTTTTTAACTGAACTATTCCTTTCTTTACCTCGAGTTAGCATAAACACACCATTTCTCGTCACCAGTAACAATAAATCGTAGGAACGGCCGGCAATGTTAACGAGTCGATGACCAGCGAGCAGAGAAGCACCCACTGATTTTTCTGATTTTTGGCTTATACCGTGCTGTGCCAATTTTTGAACCTTCCCCGCAGCATCCAAATGTCACACGATGCTGGAACAGCTCATCACATCTACCACTTCTCAAGTACACTGTCGTGGATCATTGTGGATTAACGCATTTAAACAATCTTTACGAAACCCCAAAGTGAATGTGGAGAGTCACTAATGTCAAAACGATCCTCCCGGAAATGAGGAAACCATTTTCTTGCTGTGCTCTAACTGGCATTATCTCCACACACGGCATAAATGTTTCTGGCTGCCTCAGCTGCCACCACCCTGCTATCAAACTCAAACAGACGAATGTGTCACAAAAGTTCCGATTTCTGCACGAGGCACTCCATTTTCTAGCATCCACAGCTCCACTCGTTTCCTCCAAATGGCAAAATGGCAATATGTGAACTCAACTGGCAACAGTGAGCAACAATAAAAAATTACAATCAATATACAAACCCACAGCAACCCTAATACCAACACGCAAAACAAAAACACTACGAGCTTACACACCAACCTAACATTTACTAATTTTGAAACATACTGTATATACCAAGTGAATCACAGCAGAAGGAATTATTTAATTGGCTAGGTAAAAAAAGTATCTACTCACTGAGCAGTGGCAGGATACACGCGTGAGACTGTCGTGATTGGCGAGCTTTAGGAGCCGGTGGCCCCTCCTTCGGGCAGAAGGGTTGAAGGGGAAGGAAGAAGGGTGCAGGAAAAGAACTGGACAGGCCTACGAAAAGGGGTCGCTTTTGGGAAAGCCACCCAGAACTGTGGGTCAGGGGAGATTTGCCGTACAGGATGAGAAGTAAAGTCCGATTGTCGATTGTCGGGGCTGCATCAGACGATATTTGAGAACCCGAGAGCTTTAAGGTGGAAGACAGGGTAATATGCAAGACAAGAGATTACTGCATAAACATCTTGCATGAGGTAATAAGAGCGAAAAGCTAAAGTGCACTGTATGTAACAGAGGTGGGAGGGGGCGGTGAAAAATAGACGGTGGAGACAATGAAAGATGTAGAAAACTAAAACAGAGTGAAGCAAAGAGTAGTTACAGCGATGGAACGCTGGGACCGCAGAATTAACGTAAATTAAGGCCAGGTGGATGGTGGGAACGGAGGACGTGCTGTATTGCTAGTTCCCACGTACTAAGTTCTGATAAACTGGTGTCTGGGGGAAGAATCCAGACGGCACGCGTGGTGAAACAGGCTCCGAGGTCACGTCGTACCGCACACTCTGCAACAGACTAGCACTACAACGTGTCCTTAATTCTCGCCACCCACACGGCCTTAATTTACGTAAATTTCTCCAGTCTCAGCTTTTCATCACTGTAACTACTCTTTGCTTCACTCTGTTTTAGTTTCCTACATCTTTCATTGTCTCCACCGTCTATTTTTCACCGACCCCTCCCACCTCTGTTACGTACAGTGCACTTAGCTTTTCGCTCCTTTTACCTCGTGCAAGATGTTTATGCAGTAATCTCTGTCTTGCATATTACCCTGTCTTCCACCTTTAAGCTCTCAGGTTCTCAAATATCGTCCGACGCAGCCCCAACAATCGGACTTTACTTCTCATCCTGTACGGCAAGTCTCCCCTTCCCTGACCCACAGTTCTGAGTGGCTTTCACAAAAGCTACCCCTTTTCGTAGACCTCTCCAGTTCTTTTCCTGCACCCTTCTTCCTTCCCCTTCAACCCTTCTGCGCGAAGGAGGAGCCACCGGCTCCAAACGCTCGCCAATCACAACCGTCTCACGCGTGTATTCTTCTGGCGAGTACATTTTTTATCTGTCCGATTAAATAATTTTAACGACAGGAGGAATGTTACAGATGCCCACAGATTACTTAATTTGTACACGAGAAGAGCTAAAGCTGCCGACCGGAGCTCCTGCAGCAGCTCCGCCCTTCCGACAGTACGGGAGCGGTGCAGTACCTTAGCCGGCCAGTACGGAAAGCCCTTCTGCTTGGCGTAGACGAGCTGGTGGGGCGGGCGGCAGGGCTCGCAGAACCAGTGCTTGTCCTTCTTCTCGTTGGAGACCCGGTAGCAGTCGCGGCACTGCCGGATCTCCGTCAGGTCGTAGACGCAGTCCCGCAGCATCTGCCGCGCCATGTCCGCCAGGCTGCTGTGCACTGCGAGAGAAAGCACAGCTCCGTTCAGTCGTTACAGAGTCGGCGACCTCCCGGCACCGTCGGTCGGAACGAAACGTTTCCGACCGTCGGGCCGTTTCTTTTTCCCATTTTACAACTGACATTTACTTTACGGAGGATATGCAGACAAGATAACGCCTTTCTTAGCAATCGTATACAACCTCCCACTTGATGAAAGGCCTGTTCCTAAAGACTGGAAAGTAGCACAGTGTTACAATCCGAGTCAAGATAGATGTAACGGAACTTGAATAGCGTATTTGCCTCTATTGGTTACGGTAGAGAGATCGATCTTTCAGTCCTGTCTGTATATTTATATATAATATTGCCTGAATAAAGGCTGGGCGAGTATAAAGCTATCATTAAAAACGCACACCACACGATTTGTTACGATTTGGTCGGTCATAATAATAATAACATGCTTTTGAATACAATTAAAATATAACGGCGATACCTGTTTAATGTTATTGGAAATAATATGTAGTAAATTAATGAGTAAGGTAGCCGATCCTAAAAGAAGAGGTCAAATTGGGCATATTGAGGTGTTTTTATTTATATCAACAAAGCCGATGATACGGCATCATTTTTATCGTTTACTCTTAGAAATAAACAAGTAAAGAAGTGCTAATTGTGCAATGTGAAAAAATATAGGGGCGAGTTTTAAATAACTACAGTATACGATCAGAGTAAGAAAAGGACATTTAGTTACACGAAATCGCGGATAACGAAGTGTGGTCATTAAATTGACTACACCTACAGGGCGGTCAATTCCGGGATAAATCTATACGCATCTTACGAGGGATGCGGTATTGAGACCGTTTGTTTTATTATATCGCGGAGAGTGGGCTCTAATTTATGAAAAGGAGAAAAACTGTATCATTATCATTGACTGTTGGTGTCTAGCAACCAAAACTGTTCGTCAAAGGGTTTCGATGACACTTGGGAGTTAGGGTTCGGGCACTCGCATATACTCCACATCAGAGTGTGGATGAGTGGTGAATGTGAAATAAAACTGTCAACAAAGTTACATTAAATGAAACAGAAGAATCAAGACAGTTTGGTCATATCTGTATCCATAAACTGTAACATTTCTTATCGTTGTACGAAGCCTTTATAGACGATTGTTATGACAATTTGCTTCGAAGGGATCTCGTTACGAGTTAAGTTTTGGGGACCTGGTCGAGAGGGGGGTAGTTGGTAGATCCTAATTACTGCAGCTATTCTGGAATCAGGTGCTACCGTGACCGTTGTGTGTTGTCAGTGGCTTAAGGTGGTCATATCTCATGCTGTAAGATAGATGCGCCTTTCCACTTGGTATAACAGTGCTTCACAGCAACAATGACAACGTCGACGATGAAGGAAGGTACGGTAGAACAGGTCACACCAATATTCAAGAAAGGAAATAGGGAGTAACCCACTGAAATACGGACCTATATCACTGACCTCAATTTGCAATAGGATTTTGGAGTATATACTGTAGTCGCACATTATGAATCATGTTGAAGAAAATGACTTATTGATACATAACCGACACGAATTCACAAAATATCTTTCTTGTGCAACACAGCTAGCTCTTTATTCCCATTAAGTAATGAGTGCTGTCGACACGGGATCTCAGATCGATTCCACATTCCTAGATTTCCAGAAGACTTTTGACATCGTTCCTCACAAGCGACTATCGATCAAATTGTGCGCATACGGATTACCGTCTCAGTAGTGTGACTGGATTTGTGATTTCCTCTCAGAGAGGTCACAGTTCGTAGTGATAGATGGTAAATCGTCGAGTAGAACTGAAGTGATATCTGGCGTTCCGCAAGGTATTGTCTTAGGCCCTCTGCTGTTCCTGATTTACATAAATGATCTAGGTGATAACCTGAACAGCCCCCTTAGACTGTTTGACGATTTTACTAGAGAGTAAATTATAGCGACATATGCAGACCATGAATTCCAATTATAAAATGATCTAGAGAGAATTTCTGTATGGAGCAAAAAGTGGCAATTCACACTAAACAAAGCAAAGTGCAAGGTCATTCACACAAGTACTAAAAGAAATCCGATAAATTTTGGGTATACGATAAATCGCACAAATCTAAGGGCTGTCAATTTGACTAAATACCTAGGAATTACAATTAGGAGCAACTTAAATTCGAAAGACCACGTAGATAATATTGTGGGGAAGGCAAAACAAAGACTGCGCTCTGTTGGCAGAACACTTGAAAGATACAATAAACCCACTAAAGAGACAGCCTAACACTACACTTGTCTGCCCCCTGCCGGAATACTGGTGCGCGGTACGGGATCCTTACCGGGTAGGACTGACGGCGGACATCGAGGGGGTGCGAGGAGGGGCAGCCCGTTTTGTGTTATCCGCGCTATAGCTGTGAGAGTGTCACCGATATGATACGCGAGTTGGGGTGGCAGCCACTGAAACAAAGGCGGTTTTCTTTGCGGCGAGATCTGTTTACGAAATTCCAATCACCAACTTTCTCTTCCAAATGGGAAAATATTTTGTTGACAACCACCTATGTTGGCAGAAATGATCATTACAATAAAATATGAGCAATCAGAGCTCGAACGGAAAGATTTAGGTGTTTTTCTCAAGCGACATTTGAGAGTGGAATGGTAGAGTAGTAGTATGAAAATGGTTCGACGACTCCTCTGCCAGGCACTGAGTGTGAATTGCAGAGTAACCGTGAAGACGTAAGCTGTCAGCACACAGGACGGGGCAGCTAATGCCAGTGTGCACGTATCGCACTTCCCGAGATGCAGTACCGGCGGCACGCGCCACGAGGCGGTTAACACGACCGTGCTATTGACACTCTCCCGTGACAGTTTTCAGCTTTCTTTGACTAGCAAACTGTACAGTTTATATGTGAAAATGGGGAGGTGTAAATCTATTAAAACACACATTTTCTTTCTCGACCGTGTGCTAGTCGTGTCGTTCTGTCTGCAGAATACACATATAAGAACTTCCGCATCTGTGAATGTGTAATGAGACAAAAATGAAAGATACGTGTCCACTCGGGAAGCACATCAGCTTATAAAAGTGCTTTGAATCAAACAAACTCACTTCTGATAGAGAGCACACTTACATTTACATAACACGAAATATTGCAGAAATTATATGTATCGATTTCCTGGAAAACTCTAACTACCTTTTAGAAAATACGAAGGTGGAGTAAAAAAAAAAAAAAATTGAATACAGCAGGAAGTGAAGCCACTTCTGAGCCACGATCAGTTCCGGATGGTGGTGCCTCAACCACCTACGCCGTGTCGGAACTCAGCTTCCAACTGCCACTCACTTTTTGTTACAATATTCTCAAGATTTTAATCAGTGAAATGTGGTTATACTTAACTATAACGAAGCACTACGGTGTTTCTCAACATTTTATTACAACAAATTGTACTGACAACCATTCATTCTCGAGATAGTCAATGTGCTGGCACTCAGAAACAGCGTATATTCACAGTGTGTAACATACGAGAAGAAACCTGCCGAGTACGGGCTTCTACCGAACACGACAAATACAGTACAGAGTCTTCCCTGTATGGCGTCTTCCTCCCTGCTTGCGATTGTGCGTTCTTGTTTCTCAGTGGTTCCGCTTTACGTGGCACGTTGAAATATCACACAACTTATTTCGTGTTTCACGTGACAAAATCACTCCTCAGAGAGAAACAGAAGGAAGTGATGTCACAAAGCTCTTACAAAAGCCACACCGACACTAACAGACTCGTCCCGTGTGCCGACAACTTCACCGTTCTTCAGGTGGTCGAACACTGTCCTAACAACAGTATCGTGAAAGTAATACAAAAATTTATTTCCATCTTAACTGCAAAGTTTTTATTCCTAGCTTTATGCCTGTGACTTCGCCCACATATGCCCGTGTCACACTTCGCACACTGACTTTTGTAGATAAGGGCATCATTACGAGTGCCTCTGGGCAGTACGATAGGACCGTTCTTGTTCTCTGTGCACTTCAATGATCTGACAGATGGAGTGAGGACCAATCCACGACTATTTTCTGATCACGCTGCAGTGTATAGTAAAGTTCTGTCATTGAGCAAGTATGTGAGGATACAGGATTACTTTAACAGAATTTCTATATGGAGCAATGAATGGTGAATTGCTCTATGTGTAGAAAAATTTAAATTAATGCAGATGACTAGGAAAAGCAACCCTATAATGTTCTAATAGAGTATTAGTATAGTCCTGCTTGGCTCACTCACAATTATCACATATCTAGGTGTGATGTTGAAAGTGGTATGAAATGGAACAAGCATTTCAGACCAGTAGTAGTATAGGTGAACAGTTGATTTTGGAACACACATTGAATTTCAGAATGAGATTTTCACTCTGCAGCAGAGTGTGCGCCGATATGAAACTTCCTGGCAGATTAAAACTGTGTTTCCGCCATATCCTTTCTTTCAGGAGTGCTAGTTCTGCAAGGTTCGCAGGAGAGCTTCTGTAAAGTTTGGAAGGCAGGAGACGAGGTACTGGCAGAAGTAAAGCTGTGAGGACGGGGCGTGAGTCGTGCTAGGGTAGCTCAGTCAGTAGAGCAATTGCCCGCGAAAGGCAAAGGTCCCGAGTTCGAGTCTCGGTCCGGCACACAGTTTTAATCTGCCAGGAAGTTTCACATTGAATTTCGTTAAGTCTCGTTGCAGCTGAACCATCTTGTGGCGATTTGCTGACCCCCAGAAGTACACTTACAGGTGTTCTCATTACCACTTAGATGAAATATCGATTCATCACTTAATACGATGCCGGATATCTTCAATGTCGTGCAGAAACATCTCATTTGCAAAGCCAGCATGTAGTCAGAGCTTGTAACAACAGTAAACAGTAAGCATGTAGTTGCAAGCATCTCCTTAAAATTCTCTGCACTGACATCACGGGAACTGCAAATTTGAGACGAGCCTAGCCTACGAGTGGGAGACTCTCACCCATTCAAACATTCTTCAGTCACTCTTTGTTGTCCCATACTCCTCTCTTTGTGCACAACAACAGAAACAATACTATTTTGAGTTGCTCTTACATTTGAAGTATTATTTATAGCATTAAGCTGAATGTAATAAATGCTGAAAACCCATACTTTCATTTCGAAATCCTCTGTATACCTTACGAAAAGACCACAGAGGTAAATTTGAGCTCACACAGAGACAGATAAGTTCTTCCTGCAAACCTTTTGTGAGTGGAACAGGAACTGGAGGAAATGACAATGGCACATACAGACCCTCCGCCACACACCGCAAGGTGGCTTGTGGGGTATAAATGTAAATGTAGATGTAGATGTAGATGAATAAATTACTGGTTTCAGTCATTTTGCCTTCTAGAGAGAACTATAGCACCCGTCTCACGTTTCAAAGATGACCGACAATGTCTGAAACTTCATTTTGTACTGAAAATGGTTGCTTCGGTGCTCAAAAATAAACTCTTTTCAAACCGAGCATTCGAACAATAACCGACATCCCCGAAATGTCCAACCTCTCCGGGCTCCGATTCCACAGTTACAGTCTACTTTCGGGCACCAGTGCAGCGGCGACTGCCGGCTACTCACCGCCGTGGTAGATGACGACGTTGTGCACGATGGTCATGGCGTCGGCGCGAAACTCCTCGAGCAGGCGGTACTTGCCCTCGCTGGCCTTGTGCTCCATCGTCTTGAGGTCCGTGGGCCGGTAAATGAGGAAAGCGGCACGCCACCGCTCCGACTGCCCCTGCACGTCCGTCCGCGCCACCGGCAGCGACCCCGCGGGGTGGTGGTGCACGACCGCCGACGTGCGCTCGGGGATCGCGTACGGGTTCCGCGGAGGCGGCGCTGCCGTGCGGTCGCAGAGGTTCGCCGGGAGCTGTCGACAGGCACACGAATTTCTCTGTTACGTATCGTGTAATCACTATTTTTTGGAGAATGCTGTGTACAATATACGAACGAGTTTTATTTTTTCGAACCTTCAGACGGCAAAAATAATGTACAATAATATGACTACGATACTGAAACTTTCTACCACTTTAAAACTGTGTCCCGCAGCAGATGGAGTTCGAGTCTTTTCCCTTCACTTTCCTGATACTTCCGAAACGATGTCAAGTCAATGTGTCTGTTTATGTATACATATAACCAGTAGTACTGGTTCCATGCAAGCTGGAGGTTTTGTTTTATTCATGAGAGGATCTTACAGACTGGCCTTTCCTTCATACTTCAAGGATTTGGAGATTAGTAGCAGTCTTTTGGCCACTAGTAGCAACATTAAAATTCCATATTTATTAACAAATATTAATGTTCATTGACAAATATTAAATCATTTTTCAATAAAAATAACATTTTTATTTTTAATTACTAATCATGGGAAAATGACAATATTCACCATATATTAAAATTTGTTACAAAATGCTAAACACCCTATAGAAAAGAAAATACTTTTTCATTTCTAGAGATTGCACAGTATTATTGATTTATGTAATTTTTTTCCATTTAGTAATCAGGCTTTTCACATTGTTTCATCAAAATTTAATTTCACGTTGTTAGTAATACATAATAAAAGATGTTAATTTGATTGAAAAATTACGATTCAAAATTTGTTAACCCTTAATCGGGCTGTTCCCCCCACGCTGTTACCATTCCTGCCCCTGTAACTGTTCGTGTGCCATGCAACGCTTTCTTGCAGCACAGCATAATCTGACAAGTTTTGGTGCACTTTTATCAAATCTAGTGATTGCTGCAATTTTAAGTTGCGAACAACTCAAAGCTGGCATCGGAAATGTATACTATGAAAATAAGTACGTTACAACTGATTTATTCCGCCAGTCTCTTGGAAGTCTTTACTGGAGGAGAGAACACACAAACAACACTTTTTGGAAAATAGATGTTTCAAGAATCTGATTCCTTGAGTGATGTACAAGGGCTATTCAGAAAGTAGGGAATGTTTTGGTATAAAAAAAACTAAGTACAAGAAATACATTTTATTATATACATCTGAAAGAGCAACTGACATACTACTTTTCAACATAGTCACCAAACGCAATGAGGCATTTATCGTAGCGGTGGACGAGCTTTGAAAGACCGTCGTAAAATTCTGCCGCCTGAGACTTCAGCCAGTGAGTCACGCCCGCCCGGAGTTCCGTGCCGTCATGAAAGCGCTACGTTGCGAGCCATTTCTTCTTCTTGGGAAACCGGTGGAAGTTGCTCGGTGCGACATAGGGCCTGTAGGGCGGACGAGGGAAAATTTCCCATTTGAATGAATAATGGAGTTCTTTAGTGTGGTTTGCCATGTGAGCTCTGGCACTGTCGTGCAAAAACAAAATTTTGGACGTCAGCTTTCCTCGCCGTTTGTTTTGAACTGCTCTTCTAAGTCTGTGCAAAGTTTGACAGAACTGGGCAGAATTTATGGTTGCTCCACATTCGAGAAAATCAGTAAAAAGCACACCCTGCCTATCCCAAAAGACTGTCACCATCAACTTCCTTGCTGACAAGGTTTGCAAACATGTTCTTAGTTTTTAGGGGGGACCTTGTGTATCGCAATTGACACGTTTCACCCAAGTCTCGTCACCAGTAACAATTTGATCCAGTAATGAATCACCATGTTTGTGGTTGGCCTCCAGAAATGTCTGCGTTGCCCCCATTCGCTGTTCTTTATGGTGCTCTGTAAGCATTTTGGGCACCCACAGTGCACAAAATTTGTGGTAGCCTTGCTTTTGAGCGACAATTTCAAACAACAAAATCCACAAAACTTGGGGAAAAGAAAGTGAAAGCTCCGTTACAGTGAATCGTTTCATCAACTTTTGCAACAAGTTCATCAGTCACAGAGCTCGGGCGTCGACTCTTCTGTTCGTAGTGAACGCCGGTTTGGGTATTTTTAAACCGAATGCGCCATTTCTGGGCAGAACTTTCACTCAGTGCATTGTTTCCGTACACTTCACACAGTTCGAGATACATTTCTATGGGTTTTAGGTTTGTGGCCAACAAAAACCTTATCACAGACTGCACCTCACAACTGGTGTGATTTTCGATTGCAACACACATTTCAAATTCGAATATCGAAAAAACCAGATGCGCAGAGATGTTCCCGCTGTCACAGACGGATGCCGACTGAGCTTCCGAGCATGCACATACCAAAATATACGCGATAGGTGCACACCTAGCAGTGTCAGACGTAAACGTTCTCTACTTTCTGAATAGCCCTCGTATTTCGAAATTGGGTCTCAAGTGATGTATTTAAAAATCAGGTTTCTGAAGAATGCCTTGCAAGAATTAAATTGCGAACAAAGAATAGAAATCTCAGTTGTCGGTTGGTACCCGTGTGAACTTACAAAGTGTTCAGCATACTTGTTTGTCTCACTAATCACTATTATTGTTAACAACCTATCATCGAAAATGGACGTGAAAATCCAAGTGGACCCTTGTGGCCAGTGTGAAATTCTAAATACACTTTCTAGAGCCTCCCAGATGCTGCCAACTGTGGGCCCGAGAGCCACTGCACAACTCCGCACTGTCAGGCAGGCAGAACTCAGTCGAGCACAGTCAAGGGGTTACTTATTATTCCTATTTGTTAATACACATGCAATTAAAAATGTCACTCTAAATATAAATAAGGTATAACATTAACTGTTTACAACATACCACAGAGATGTAGGGGACACTAAGACAAACAATTCGATACGGGGCACTTCTGTTCTATCAAGCAAAAGCCACTTAAGTTATGATGCATGCCTGCTGCAAAAGATTTTTAATATCTCGCTTATTCTTATGCCAACAACTTTAATTAACACCTGTAAGTTAACCTTTTCTGGGAGGGAATTCAGAAAAAAAAAAAAGGTCTTGTGCAGCACGCATGTACTGTAGTGTAATTTGAAATTGCTCAATAGACCATTTCAACTACCCTACAGCATTGTGCTACATTATAAACAGTTATTGTTTACACCCCCCCCCCCCCCCCCCCCGTGTGTGTGTGTGTGTGTGTGTGTGTGTGTGTGTGTGTGTGTGTGTGTGTGTGTGTGTGTCGTACATAGCATTGGGTTGGTACGTTAGTTCGTAGTTATTTGAGTTTATGTGTCATCATTTTGTCATTTGGAAACAGTCAGTGTAGCTGTTGACACTAGAAAATGGAGAGACAAGGGGAGAAATCTGGACATTTCCGAGGTGTTCTTGTGTTTGAGTTCAATAGAGAAGTGACAGCAGTGGATGCACCCAGAAATATTTGCACCATGTCTGGGGATAATGCCACTAAATCAGGGGGAGGGGGAGGTGGGGGAGGAAGCAAGGGGGGAGGGATGAAGAGAGGGGGGGAGGGAGGAGGGAGGGAGGGAGGGAGGAAGTAGGGAGGGAGGGAGGGAGGGAGGGAGGGAGAGCAGTGGGGGGGGGGCGCAGAGGGGGAGAGAGGGAGGAAGTAGGGGGGGAGAGCGGTTTGGGGGGGGGGGGCAGAGAGTGAGATAGTTTTCTCTTTTTAAGGAGGATTGTTTGGACATTAGCTAGTCACAGTTTGATGAAGAGTGTTTAAACATATTAATCCACCATGATCCATGTGAGTGTACAGGTAAATGTGATGAACTGTTATCATTACACCATCATGCAACATTTGCTTGCAATGGGGAAGGTTCCAAAATTATGATATCCACACAAACTAAGCCTACGCACAAAAATCAGAGAGTGGCCACACGTGCAACTCTGCTCGCTTATCGTCAATCTGCGCGTGAATAACACTGACCTTCATGTACCGTTACTGGTGACGAAAAAATGGTGTCTTCGTGCTACCTTAAGCAAAAGAAAGGAATAGTTCATCCCCAAACAAAGCAAGTCCCCATACAAAGACCTGTGCACAATCACATAAGATAACATTACGCATCTGTGGAACAGTGACAAATTGCTCCCCTGCGGTGTAACCACCACTACTGACATCTACGGTCAACAGCTGTGACGTCTTGCAGATGCCATCTGAGAACGACGACCGGGATGACTGCACGAAGGGTACTGCACAGTAATGCCTGGCCACATTCTGCTAGACTGACAAACGCTAAAGAGAAATTCAGTTGGAAAGTCATCTCGTGTGCTCAGATTTTTACCTTTTCTATCTGTCAAACAACCTTTGAGGAACTTCCTTTCCGGGTGAAAACGCGCTCCGAACGCAGCTCGACGGACAAGTTCTTCGCTTTGGAACCACAGATTTCTAGAGTCACGGAATCGTAAAGTTATCCCACTGTCGGCAGACTTGTAAATAGTGAAGGAGAATACACGTGTACCTGCCGAGTTTACTAAACTTGTGGAAAAACTGTACACACTTATGCACCAACCAAATACACGCCTTATAAAGTACAAGCTCGAAGTCTGACGATACAACATTGTCTTGTAACTGCTTGGCACCCATCAATAATAAATGCTTTTAGCAAATCAGTAAACGTGAGTGAAATTGATCTTAATTATGTGATACAATACCTTCATCTGAAAGGTCTTAGTCCAACTAATACCAAAACTGAGCTAGATTCTACTCAGGGAAAGTCTGCTCCTTTGTTTACAACAGTAAAATATTTGGTAGTGAAGTACAAGTCGGGCCGCACGAGCTGCCGACATCAAAATCGAAATGGTCCACCAAACGAGGTGACGATGCCAAAATTGTGAAGAAAACCCACAGACTGGTATCGGTTGACCACGCAGCACGTACCGATTGAAAATCGCAACAGGTGAGGTCTGTGTGCAAGATGATTGTCACTTTTACTCGTAACAGAACAAAAACAGCACCGTGACTGTGTTCGTTCGAGGTGTGGTGACGTTTTACTGCAATAAAGCCAAGTTTTCACGTCAATTCGTAACCCCGGATGGAACACGGATCCGTCACTTCGCACCTGAATTGAAGAGATAGTCACGACAGCGGATTAAATGGGGAGACTCTGCTGCTGAGAAAAGCAAAGACAGTTCGATATACACGCACAGTCACAGCGTCAATTTCTCGGAATGCGCACAGGACGATTTTCACCCGTTATCTTCAAAAACGAAAAGCAGTCAGTATAAACTTACTGCAGCATTTCACTGAATAAATCACACAAATACTTGCACTGTTAGCACTTTAGCCACGGCCCAAATCGGCAAGTTAAAGTTCGAACTGCTTCTTCGTGTACCCTACTTGCCAGATTCGGCCCTTTCTAATTATTTTACGTTTCCAAATTCGAAGAAATGGCTTGAACATCTGGACCACCAAAATGACAATGCCGGACGTACCCTGATATAGCGAGACGTGGGAACACTCTCGAACGTGATCGTTTTGGTGGCCCAGGTGTTACGGTGTGGGGAGAGAATGTGACACGGTCGTATTGACCTGCAAACCGTAACTGTGACACTGTACTCCTCCTCCACGTGCAGCATTTCAGGGGATGCAGTTGTCTCACTTCATTTAAACGGATGACAATCCACGACCACACGGAACAGTGGAGGTGGGGGATATTCAGTGAAAGGACTGGCCTGCACTTTCCCCCAATTTAAATGCTATCGAGCATACGTGGGATGCATCGGACAGACATATCGCGGCACCGTCCTCGCGCACGATCGACCGTCTGGCAGTTGTCGACAGGACTGGAGGACGAATACGTCACGCTACCACAAAAACTCGTTACCGATGTTGTGGCCAGCACGGGAGCACAGTTTAGAGCGCACACTGCCGTCTGCAGTGATCAACGTCCAGGCCACCACCGCAAATTGCCTCGACTTCAGTGTAATTATTGCCTTTCAACTGAAGTGTCATTTCTGTCCGTGTCATTGCATATTTCTTTGAGCTACCTTCTGCACTGTAGGAGTTCTTTCTATTTACGATCAAAGTTTCACTGAGCTACGGGTCGGGTCGTCTGGTGGAAGAGACCGAACAGCGAGGTCATCGGCCTCGTCGGATTAGGGAAGGACGGGGAAGGAAGTCGGCCGTGCACTTTCGAAGGAACCGTTCCGGCATTTGTCCGGAGCGATTTAGGGGAATCACGGAAAACCTAAATCGGGATAGCCGGACACGGGATTGAACCACCGTCCTCCCGAATGCGAGTCCAGTCCGCTAACCACTGCGCCACCTCGCTCAGTCACCGAGCTACGTTACTCGGCAGTGACGTACCAGTGTGAATCACGAGGTTTTCCCCCCGGCCGCCGGACGTAATTCCTTAGGTTATTCGGAGCAAAAAATGTAAATACAGTAATGTGATCAGATCCCTACAACAGTCACGAAACGTGCCACGGTCTATGAAGCGCTACACTCGTGTTCACAGGACACACGACCAGTCTCAGGTAGACAAATTCGGCGAGTGTTACGTTAGCGTAACAACCGAGCTGTCGATATTTCGATCACTGTTTACTGTGACCGTCTCCTGCGTACAGTGCACTTTGCAATGCCGTACAAGTTTTCAGCGCAGGAGTACGGAGAGACGGTGGACATTTTGGGCTCTTGTGACGGTAAAGCGAAAGCTGTTCTCGAATATTACCGTCGGTATCCCGATCGTAGGATTCCGAGTGCCAGAACGTTTAGTCGAACATTGCTAGAAACTGGTACTCTTCCTAGTATTCGTATTCACTCTGCAAGACATCGTGATATTCGAGACGAGGTTAACATTTTTAATTCGGTAGAGCGCAGTTCCCTTTCATGCGCGAGACGCCCAGCTACCAGACTGTGAAATGTTCAATCTAAGGTATGCAGGATTCTTCATGAGAATGGTCTGTATCCTTTTCATATGGAGGAAGTTCACCATTTACAGCCACACGATTGTGCCAACCATTTGCACTTTTGAAATAGAAATCTGCAGCTCTGTCGCTTCACAGTGTTCGGTGACGAGGCAACCTCGACGAGAGACGGCATTGACGACACGCGTAACACGCGTGTCTGGGCAGATGAAAATCCCCGTGCCACGGTAGTATCTCGATTTCGACGCAAATTCAGTGTCAGTGTCCGGTGTGGTGTCGTGTGTGACCGGTTACTGGGGCCGTTCGTTCTCTCGAGAAACTGGAACGGTCAGATGTACGGTAACTTTTTACGAGAAGACTTACCGCAGCTTCTCGAGGATGTCCCTCTGTAAACGAGATGCCACACGTACGTCCGGCACAATGGGGGACCCGCACACTTCCACCGTGTGGTAACGGCTTATCTCAATCGGCAATTCCCACGTCGACGGATAGGTCACGGGGCCCTGTCGTCTGGCCCGCCAGACCCCCAGATTTAACATCCCCAGATTACTGCATCTGCGGGTGGACGAAAGACGTCGTGTTCAGAGTTAAGGTGGAAACACGAGAAGAACTGATAAGACACATTTTCGATGGCGCGACGTCTGTAAGGAATGAGCGTGTGAAATTACTGAATGCTACCTGCGCAGTTCACTCCCTTGCGAATCTTTGCCTTCAAATGCGGGGAGGAAATTTTGAACACTTGCTTTAAATCCACATTGAATGCGAGAGACTGCTACAAAATTGTTTACTTATTATGTGCATTTTTGATAGTGAAATCCTACAATAAAAGTTTCTTTCTGACATTTTTCTGCAAATCGAAAGCCGCTCTAAAAATATAAAAACTGCACAGGGAAAGACCGGAACTGCACAGCGTAGGTGTAAGGGCTTCCCGGAGAAACTCCTGCGGCACTGTCCGAGGCAAAGTACGGGCTCGCTTAAGTTTCGTCGGGTGGCCCTTACACGTCCACCGAAAAATCCCAATCTCTCCCTGTGCGATTGCAATACTTTGGAGTCCTGACGAAAGACGTTTGTGGCTACTGATTTGCTTCGGATGAAGAGGTGCACGTTCAGATACAATCTCGGGTCTGCAGGCAACCGCAAATATTTTTTTGGCATTGACTATGTTGTCCCAAAGTGGGAGAAATGTATTAACGGTTACAGCAATTCTCTACGAGGGCGGGGGTGAGGGTTATTACTTACTTGTTCCGTCTGTCTCTTTTCTTCATTTGACTGCCCCTTATAACAATAACGCCTCTGCATCTGAATCACTAGTGTCATTGCAAAGGAATTCACATTTGATTCTAAATTCCTCCTCAGATTTTTCCTTAAGCCAGGCTCACAAGGGCCAAGGCAGCTTTGCTTCCATCAGGAACTATTGTGCACAGTGACCGCAGATTGCAAGAAATGAGAGGCACACAGTGGTCTGTCGCAATCCCGTAAGTTTTTACTATACTTGCAAATCTAGATTTCGAGTATAAGTAGCCATCTTCACACACTCTGAGAAGTTCGTGTCGCCGTATGTTCTTACAGGTGTACGGGTAGAACACCCTTTGTCCACACACCTGTAAGAACATACGGCCACACGAACGTCCGCGAGTCTGTGAAGATTGCTACGTATACCCGAAATCTAGATTTACAAGTATAACGAAAATTAAAGGCAGTTAGCATTATGCGGGTTCGCACGGAACACGCGACCGAAGAGACAGTGCAGTCGGCACACGGGACGATTTGGCTAACGTGATTCGCGCTGTCCGAGCTCTCCGGCGGCCACTGTCGGCTTTACTCTGTTTGCAAACCGTGCAGTTTCTTTACAAAAAATGGACACACGTAAAATAGCTGTGTTAACTCTGTTAGTGACTGTCGAATAAGAGCAGAAAAAATTGCGAAGAAGATTCTGGACACGTCAACGGATTGAACGGCAAATTGCTAATACGTGAACACTGCATAATGTCGTACGATTATCTGAGATACGTACTGGTATCAGTTATTCTTAACTCAACTGAATTTTCATCCCATTTTCAGTTTTAAAGTGAATATAGCTAAGGTATATGTTTAATGACAGTTTGTGCGTGCACAATGTCCGTATTCTCAATGCTGCATTGGCTACCAACACACTGTAATGACATATTTCATCATATACATTCCAAGATCAAGATTCATTTCACTATTTCAATCCAATGGAAGAGATTTTTCCTAAGTGGCTCACTATCACTGGAAAATATATTCACTGGCAAGAGACAAACACGAGCCAGTCCATAAATCCAGAGACAGTTACACATATTTTACAGAAAGCTTCATGATAGCCAAAACTTCCAGTGCGTTAACTTGTGTTTACTTTCAGGCAGAGACTGGCAGTCACGTTAAAATTTCTGGCTACTAATGCTGAAGATTAGATGGGTAGATCAAATAACTAATGAGGAGGTATTGAATAGAATTAGGGAGAAGAGGAGCTTGTGGCACAACTTGGCTAGAAGAAGGGATCGGTTAGTAGGAGATGTTCTGAGGCATCGAGGGATCACCAATTTAGTACTGGAGGGCAGCGTGGAGGGTAAAAATCGTAGAGGGAGACCAAGAGATGAATACACTAAGCAGATTCGGAAGGACGTAGGTTGCAGTAGGTACAGGGAGATGATGAAGATTGCACAGGATAGAGTAGCATGGAGAGCTGCATCAAACCAGTCTCAGGACTGAAGACCACAACAACAACAGGGAAACATTACAGTTTGTTGGCCTTTGCCAGAAGAATTATAATAAATATGTTTGACTTTTGAGGTAATACTTGTATTGAATGACTTAAGATAGACCCAGAATCTTTTAGAAAACAAAATGTAGTGGGGAGGGGGGCTGGGAGTGGAAAGGAAGGAGGTGGATGGGAACCTACTACCTTTACCTTCACAGCTTCAGAAGTCACAACACTATGAACTGCGCTACAGTTTGTACACCGCAACCAGGTGACAATAATCTGCGGATGCTTTGAAACAGTTCATATTCGTACCGAGTACTCTACGAGAAAGAAAACTCACCAAATATGATGTTTTAACACCATACAACACGGCAGCAACCATGTTGTACTTCTAATGTAAAACAATGCCTCATCTCCCTAGCAAAGTTCCTGTTTGAGACACAAAAATCTGACACGCTCAAATCTTTATTTCACACTTTACAGTGTACTCGTATGTGGAATTTCACACTATCACACGGCCAGCTCCTCGTCCAGTTCGTTTTCACGTCGAGTGAGAGGACAGCTTTAGGTAAGGTGGTCCGGGACGGGCTCCGCTATGCCTCTCGAGGCCACGCGAGGATCTGCAAGAAGAAAGATGCGCCACACCGTCAGGATTCCTTCACCGGCAATAATGACTGGACGGATCGACGACGTGCCGATCTCGTGTTCCGCAATCGCAGACTGCTCGTCTTACTGCAGCAGTAGGTAGCAGTCAGCCGGTCGAATCGAGCACGACACCTAATCCCCAGGTAGTGTTCACATTTTTTTTTTTTTTATTTTTTTTTTTTTTATTTTTTTTTTTTTTTTTTTTTTACAATAAGACATTTCATATACCTGTATTAATTTTTAATTTATTTTCAAGTGATTGGTAATAAATAATGATAAATATTTTTATTAAAAATTACAGTAATTATTTGTTAGTTAACATTTTCCCTGTGTAATAGATACAGAAGGTAAGAAAAATTTGAAAAAACTGCTACTGTGAGATTTTTAACGACAAACCTCTCGATTAAACAACTTAAACACCACAGACAAAGACGTATTCTCTCACTCTGAACACTTCCCGATTGTGGAGTAAGCCACCCTGATTCGTGTCGGTTAAGTGTCAAATATAATTTAAGTTGGTGTATCATATTCTGAATTGAAACTATTTCCTGTGGTGCCCACAAGCACAAATTAGATATTCACAACACACTCACCCGTTCACGCAACCGGCTGCAGGTGAAGCTCAGGAGGTGGTTAAGCTGGCTACGCTTCATGCGGTTCTTGTCGTCTCGCTCCACCCCCATGTCCTGTTCACATTACAAAACAATGTCTTGAGAACAAAACACTAACAAGCTGAAAGAAAGACATGGCTGTCAGGCAACATACAATTTTCTGTATAACAAGACAGCAATTGCAGAATCCAAGAAAGCTGTTAACGATGTCAATAGAAAAACAGTGATTGTAAAGTTATCTACAATTCCTACAGGAATCTGACTACAGCTTTAAGCGTGAACAAACATAAAAGGGAAGCACAGGTTGAGAAGAGAGTGAGAGAGGGTTGTAGCCAATCTCCGACGTTCCTGACTCCGCATATTGAGCAAGCTGTGACGGAAAGCAAGCAGTAATTTGGAATGGTAATTTAGGTGAAACAGGAGTAATGGAATATAGTCAGATGAAATCAGGTGATGCTGAGGGAATTAGATTGGGAAACGGGACACTTACAGTAGTCGACGGCTTTCGCTATTTGAGCAGCAAAATAAGCGACAGTTGTCAAAATACACAAAATATAAAATGCAGGTTGGCAACTGTACGAAAACTTTGGTCGGGGGGGGAGGGCAGATTTCTTAACTTAAATGTTAAGAGATTCCTTTTGAAGGTCTTTGCTGTGAGTGTAGCCTTGTATGGAAGTGAATCGTGCACCATTACTCAGACATTACGAACTTCCTCCTAACCAAAAAATCTGCTGTGCTGTCTTACACTGAAACTCGGGCAGTGACATACTTGTTTTGTAAATAAAACTGCCTTTTCCTGCTGCCAGTTACTTTATTTATCCCATACGCATTTAGCCTTCTCCTGTCCTAAGGCATCATAGTGGTACCTATAACGATACAGTTTTGTTAGCTATGGATTATCAAACACTTCACTTCACAATTTTTTGTAAAAAAAGTAATTACTTAGGATTTGCTGATCTGCATTTCCTCACATCTGGTCTGGAGGTTGCACTACCACTTTTATCACTGCCATATAATCACATCTTTTGTGTTCTCACCTTCCACACACTGTTCACCATGTTTCTCACTTTTTTTTTTTTTTTTTGTGGTGGACTATTGTCAGTCGATACAACTATTTCGTCGTACACTTCTTTCCAAATCATAAATATTGCGACTCCACTACGTATTTCATCTTCTTTGGTATGTTTACCAATTTGTTGCGAACCAAATGACGTATATGTTCGTTACTAACTTCTATTTGTGATGTTTATACTGTGTGTGTGTGTGTGTGTGTGTGTGTGTGTGTGTGTGTGTGTGTGTGTGTGTGGGCGCGCGCGCGCGAGTGTATACCTGTCCTTTTTTCCCCCTAAGGTAAGTCTTTCCACTCCCAGGATTGGAATGACTCCTTACCCTCTCCCTTAAAACCCACATCCTTTTGTCTTTCCCTCTCCTTCCCTCTTTCCTGACGAGGCAACAGTTTGTTGCGAAAGCTTGAATTTTGTGTGTATGTTTGTGTTTGTTTGTGTGTCTGTCGACCTGCCAGCACTTTCATTTGGTAAGTCACATCATCTTTGTTTTTAGATATATTATTCTATTATTTTATCTATTAGTGTAAATAATGAGTTGCTTGGCATGTGTACTTGGTCATTCACTGTTTCCGAAGTTTTTGTTGGTGTGGTAGAGAGAAAAAACATACAGCATGTGCATAACCACTAGACACTTCTCACACCCACAACACTTTTTTTCTTTCTACCTTTGGAAATGACAATTTCTGGAGGGTGTTTTCCTGATGGGATTGGAGAATAAATACCTAACAAAACTTGAAAACAATTGCTTATAACTCACAAAATATTAAAAGAAATTGAGTGTTACAAACCACTAAATAGCTTTCCGATAGTTTAGACCAGTGGTTCCCAACAGCTGGTCCGCAGACCCCCAGGGGTCCGCGACTTATGCCAGAGGGGTCCGCAAGATGCTATTGGAATAAAAAATATATTTAATATATTTCATATAAAAACATTTTTTTGTTTTGGCTGCTCAATATTTTTTAAATAATGAATATGTCAATGTTTTTTCTGAGTACCAAAAACAGAAAACATATAAAAGGACTCTTAATTTGACTTTTTTAGGTACTCGATATTGTGATACGACAGGGTACCAATCGTGCTCGATGAGGGGGCCCTCGAGAAAATTTTGTTGGGAACTCCTGGTATAGAACATGTCACACCATCTATTAACGGAGAAGAAGAAACACTAAGAAGACGCTATATCTGCTCGGCCCGTGTCACAGATGGTAGCGTAATAATGAGCTTTCAAACCTGCGACTGTCTGTGAGGTAGGCGTATAAGCAAATGGGTTAATTATGAATATCACAATAAATTCCCTTGACAGTAAGAACAAAAATTACAAAATATGTATGCCGACTAACATAAAATTGAAAAATATACAAAAGACCCGATCATTCTCGGGGCTTACATTCGAGGTAGCTGTAACTACAAGAAAGTAACACGTTTTGGTCTATGACAGCAGTGGGCACGGCTACAGCCCCCCTCTCGGTGCAGTGATGTTCCTACAATCAGTAGGCATATCCAGTGGTGGCAACATGTGGTCTGTGTCTTTGCTACTTTGTTTTCTGCGCTGTGTCGAACTGAGTGCTGCAGCAGAAAAATCCCACTCGTGAGGTGCTTTCTGCGATTAGGTTTTTATTTGCAAAAACTTGTAGAGATACTGTCGAACACTGACAGCATTAGGGTGAGCGATACAAAACGAGTGTCAGCGAAAACTTGGCACAAAAATGTTTCGTTTTTTCATGACGACACACATCCACGTGCAGCAAATTGTACCGGAGAGCTCCTACGGGGTTTCGGACGGGAGGCGTTTCCTCGTCCACCGTACAAAACAGATTCTGTGCCGAGAGATTACCACCTCTTCCTGGCAATGAAGACACGGCTCACTGCACTCCGATACTGACACCGAACTGCGTGCCGGTATAAACCGGTGGTCTTAACTGCGAGTGCCACATTTCTACTCGTGCCACAGTACCGTAAGTGCCTCAATTGGAATGGTGACTGCGTAGAAAAATAGCTTAAGACTGTACCTTTAAATCATATATATCAAAATTTGGTTGTTCTATATCATTAACTTTTTATCTCAAAATATCTCTTAGTTTCTGGACAGCTTTCATGCATCACAAATTTAGCAATGCTCTTTTATGGGTTTCTCACATAACGAAATTATTTTTCCAATTCTGTTTGTGTAATAAATTCCACTGAATTAATTCACCTGTGTATCCAGTTTCAGTGCTATCGATACAAAAATGAGTGCTCTTCAAGTAATAAATATCAAAAAAAGGAAAGAAAATACAACTACTAATTCTAACTTTGTCAAATCCACAGATCTTAGCCAGCCTGAAATTAATGGCAGTTACCTACAGGATCAGCAGAACGAGTACAAATGGCAACCTACAAGTGCCCAACCGGTTAGCCGTGCAGTCTAATGCACTGCATCCCGAGCGGGAAGGTGTGCCGGTCCCCGGCACGAATCCGCCCAGCGGATCGGTGTCGAGGCCCGGTGTGCCGGCCAGTCTGTGGATGGTTTTTAGGCGGTTTTCCATCTGCCTCGGTGAATGCTGGCCGGTTCCCCTTATTCCGCCTCAGTTACACTGTGTCGGTGATTGCTGCGCAAACACTTTCTCCACATACGCATACACCATAATTACTCTACGATGTAAACATTTGGGGTTACACTCGTCTGGTATGAGACGTTCTCAGGAGGGGGGGGGGAAGGGCCCACGAGGGGCCATGCCGCACAATAATCCCGGATTAGGTGTGGGGCGGCAGAGGGGTGAGTGGACTGCTGTAGCCTGTTGTGAACCACTGAGGGCTGCTACAGCCGGGACGAACCCTCTCCGTCGTTTTTAGGTCCCCAGTTCAATACAATACGTAACGACGGGGTGCCACGTCGCTCGACACACTCACCTTGCAGACGGAGCAGACGAAGGTGTTCTTGACGTCCTCGTCCGGCAGCTCGCCGCGAGCCAGGCACGCCAGGTGGTAGACGCGGTGGCACGACGTGCAGCAGATGACGTCGCCGCCGCGGTGGCACGAGAAGCAGTACCAGTCGTGCCCGTCGTCCTTCACCTACGGCACGAAACGAGTACTTTTTTCCCACTCTCGCTACTGCTGTAGCAGATATATTTCACTACTTAACGTACAGTGACAAGGAAAGGTACGCACAGTCGTCGCCGATTTTCGAACGAGACCAGTTTACTCGTACGTCAGAGAATAAGGAAAGGTATTTGGTGCAATCTGACGAGCTACAGACGGTCGGAAGTGGGAGGAGGGAGATGGGAGTACGGAGTGTGAGGACAGGAGTAGGAGTAGGAGCAGGAGCAGAACCAGTCTGCTAGTTACGTACTAGAGGTGAATGCTTAGACTGTTACACAATGAAACCTGCTGCAGTCAGTAAGCTGTTAGTGGATTTCTTCGGTATTTCGGATTAAAGACCGACTAGGGTAGATACCACAGTTTTCGAACAGATTAGAAATGACTACTCGACAGGGAGAGTATAGGATTCTTATTGTAGATGCGGAAGTCAGTGCTGAAGGTGGTAAAAGTGATTTTGGGAACAATCCTGTGATACATATGCAGAATAAGCTGACTTCAAAAAGTGGTCCAGCATTATGTGACAGTCATGAGGGAAGTGGTTTCTTGTACTATCTGCAGTTCTAGGCACTTCAGTCTGGAACCGCGAGACCGCTACGGTCGCAGGTTCGAATCCCGCCTCGGGCATTGGTGTGTGTCATGTCCTTAGGTTAGTTAGGTTTAAGTAGTTCTAAGTTCTAGGGGACTGATGACCTCAGATGTTAAGTCCCATAGTGCTCAGAGCCATTTGAACCATTTTTGTATTATCTGTCAACAAAGGAGAATACAACAAAATTTCCTGAAGGTTACTTGGCTGATGCTTACAAAATCCGGACAAAGCTGCCACGAGGAAACGATCCTCCACAACAATGCCCTCCTGGAGCCGCCCTACCCGTGTCCCCTGGAATCAAATTCTGTGTCGTAATGGCACAAAAACATACTTTTAAAAAACTTCAAAAAGACGGTATGACTAAAAATTAGGTATGTGATCAGTACATTGCAATACGAATACAGCGTGCAATTATACACGACCGAAGGCTACAAATCTGGGCGACGTCTTTCGAAGCACAAACTGATCCGAACAATGCCGTAACATTCGAGGCTTCCAAAATGTTGCTGCAGTGGTTCCAGAGAAAAGACAAGACCGTTTTTCCCACGATCGCACAAAGTTGGCAGAAGATTTGCTGCTGATGCAGAAAAGAAAGCTGACGAGTTTGTTACGGAAGTAAGGCGTTTCACACATTTTAATTTTACACCAGAGCAGATAATTAATTAGATCTGTCAAGATTTTCTTTGCTACAGAGTTATGTTCTGGGAGTCCCCTGCCATTAAGGTAGTGAACACGATTTATGGTGGTGGGGATCTAGTTGCAACAACTACCCATTCATAGGTGATAATGTCTGCTATTATAATGGATAGCACTCGTCATCCACAAACGTTTGTTCTTGCATCAGAACACTGTGGGAAATTTCCAGCAAGCTTGACACCTTAGTTGCCCATTGTGAAAGCATAAGCTAGAAAATCACCAAGCACGACAGAAAGGGACTTAGAAATGTTACTGGAACAGGCCTGCACAGACTCGCACTGCAGAAGTCGAGTTATTATTTCAGTTGATTCTCTGACAGCAAATGACGACAATGCTCTATACAATGAGATAGATGCAGCAGATGTTGAATTGAAATGGTAATCCTGCTAAATGTACTGGGCTTGTACAATCAAAGGACATTTTCTTTTCCCGTCCATTCAGAATTACTACAGATACGATACTGTTATCGTCCACAGTTAAAGTGTGGCAAAGAGAACAAGTCTTTTGTGTTTATAATGTTATGTGCACTTTCAGTTAGTGGCAAACAGATTCAAACAATTGACTAAATTTGCTTTCTTCAAATGTGATTACACATATGAACATCCAGGATCATCTCAGATGCCTTCCGAATACTGTTTAGAGACTGGTTTAGAAGAAGGAAGTTTCAAAAATGGCTGTGTAATATAGCTTGCCTTCATTCAGAGTGCTCACTTTCCATTATTTAAGCATTGCTGCATGCACCTGCTTGCCCCTCTACAATATTCAGTCAAGTTTGGACTAATCTGTATGAGGATTCCCGGTTATGTGTGTACTTGTCTATATAGTGTGTTTATAGATGAATGGTGCGAGCTTAATAATAAAGCAACTTCTTATTGTGTACGGGCAAACCTTACAGCATAAGCAGTGGCAACTGTCCAAGTTTTTGGTGCACTACCAGCTGTTCATTTGTCATGCTTAACTGTGCAGGCATATTGCCTGTTTCAGAGATGGCATCACAACACAAAAAGGCTTTCTGCGTGTTCAGTTTTAAGTGTCCAGATCTGCGGTTACAGAGCAGCGCGAGTTTTGTGCACAGTTTAGAAATGACCCACCACACACGAGTGACGCAGGTGGGTGGTACCGACATTTCGTGGAAACTGGACGCCTTCGTAAAGTGACAAGTCCCACTCGACCTTCCGTGTCCGATCCAAATGCCGACACAGTGTGCGAGGCGCTTCACCGCAGTCCTCGCAAGTCACTTAAGGGAGCAAGTGTGGAATTGTTTGTGCTAAAGATTACAGTTGCAGGGTGTTGGATAACCAGATATGTTTCAAACTGTACAAATTGGAATTAGTGCATGCCCTTACACCGGCAAACAAAGTGAAAAGGTGTGATTTTCTTAACAGCTGCAGTTAAAAATGGAGAATGCTAGGTTCGTATATAGATTCACCTTCTGTGACGGAGACACTTTCCACACAAGCAGCAAGGTGAAAACACACACGACGTCTGTATCAGCGGAAGCAAGAAACCGCATACGCCGATAGAGCATCGGCGTGACTCTCCAAAAGTGAATATTTCCTGTGTGGTGTCGCACGAGTTAAGTGCGCGGCTTATTCTTCTTCAAACAACAAAATATGACTGGGCAACTCACTTCTGGGCACATTGTAAACCTCGTTGTTAGCCCAGCTGAACACCAGTTACGATTATTACATTTTGAAACTGGACAGTGCCCCATCCCACTTTCACAGGAATGTGCAATAGCTTAATCGTGTTCTTCAACAATGCCGAATCACATGTGCTGCAACGGCACACGATAATGTTCTCCCCCAGTTGCAACCTTCGCCAGATTTAACACACGGGTCATTCCATATCAAATCACCCAATAAAAAATAAATTTTACACCCACCTCCTGAGATTTTCATGAAATTTGGCTCAAATGGTTCTAATACCATCCTGACAACACCTGCAATTTTTTTTTTGCTGTATCTCTTACAGTTTTTTTTTATAAATTTTTAAAGTTTTTATGTTTTGCGTTTTCTGAACCTTCGGAAATGGTCAATTTAATTTGTATTCAAAACTTTAAATTTGCTTATCTTAAAAACTCTTTTAGATAACATCATGAATTTTTGCAGCAAGTTTATTTATTATACATATTTGAAGATAAAAATGATGCTATTAAAATATATTAATATTTTCTATGAAAAAAAATATATATGTATTTTTTTCTTTTTTTTTTTTTTTAACGGATGTTTTGTTTTATAAGAATTGCAATATCTAGAGTCTCAGACCTGATAGAATGCTCAAATTTGTTTTAATTTACTCTTAAACATATAGGCTACTTGATAAAACAAAAATAATGATGGCTTTTTAACATGTTTATTAATTATAGTAGATTACATTAGAATTATGTACAAAGATACTTACGACACTTATGTATAACCCAACTGATTGCTTGAAACATTGAATTTTTTGAGTAATTTTGTCTTTTTAATAAACATTAATGCTGATTCAAACTGTTTTTCCACTTCATCCAAGAGCTTTCAGTTCTTTTGATACAGTCTTTTTTGAAGTAATACATTCTCCCAGTGCCGCTCGATTGAGGTGCGTCTACTACACAGACTATGTGCTCCAAAGGCACTATGCAGGAATCTTCTCTTTCAGGCCAATAAAATGATGCAGCAGGTCCTGAAGGATGTAGAAATAGAATTTCTGCATCTTCTTCATCATTGAATATTGTTTTTACCCGTCCAAAGTACCAGTTACCATCATAATTTGCAGCCACATAGCTATTTATGGATGGTTCAACCCAAACCCAATCAGAAGAAGAATGGAAAGAAAAGACTAAGGAGGGTTTTACACTATCTGTAGTCCTTCTAATTTCAAGGTTGTTTGTTGGAAGTGGTTTGAAGTTATGAAAACTTCTTGTTCCAGGAATGGTTCGGGTTGCTGAAAAACGTTTTTCTAGTTTTAACCGTAGCAAATCAGCTTCTTTTTTGTCAATAAAGTGAAAATGAATGTTTTCAATATTTTTTTCACAAAACTTATACACATCGATTGCTGTCATTATTTGTTCTTTGTCTGAAAGCTGTAGACTGGCTTTCCTTAAAATTCTTTTAATAGTTCCTCCTAGGCCATCACAAATTGACTTCCGATGACTTGTTGCAAAAAAAGAGTGTCGGGCCTTCAAATTAGTCTCTCAAGTGTTCAGTCAAATTTTTAAAACTGTTTCTATTTTTGTACTGCCCAGCACAACCATCTGTAAAGTAGTGAACTGAGTCAATGTCAGTACGATGTAATGACAGCGACTTTGTAATTTCTTTTTGTACAAAGTTAACAAAACCAGTGTCACGTTCTTCGTCATCACTAATAAAACAGTGGTTGGAAACAAAAACATTGTTTTCCTCATTTCTTAGAAAAACTACAACTGGGTGTAGAGTACAACCATCTCTATTCTAGTGGTCATTTTGGATCTCATTTTGTATAACAAAGGAATAATTTTCACTGAAATCCATCACAATAATTGCTGTTTGGGGTGGTGGGTCTTCTTTCAATGTTTTAAAAGCTGCTGATTGGGATTTTGCTATAAACGAGTTCGGGGTGAGCTTTTCCAATGACCTAACCGATAAAGAAATGTAGTCTTCAACACTGATAGACTGTTTGATCATTTCTGCCCTGTCTGTGTTAACCCACTGACTGATTACAATTTCTTCTTCTAAATCATAATCTTCACTTAGTTTTTCAGTTAAGCACTCTGTTAGTGCAGTATTTGCAGGACAGCTGTTGCAATGGTGTAGCATGCAGTTTTGGTTTTCTGTGTTGCACACAAGCATCTTAATTAGGTCCTTATAAGATTCTTACATTTTCACAGCATCCAGTAATAGTTTAACATTCTGGTGGATACTGCATACACATACAGTGTGTGTGCCTGCAGCACCAGCAAGGATACACCATTTAGGTCTCAAGAAACAAAATTTTTAAAATCCTACTTCTACCTCGGGATTCTCCTATTTGAAATAATAATAGAGTTCTCTCAAGTTACACAAAATGAGTCTTTTTTGCATGTACACATTTTCTTGAACACTTACTTTGTCTTTTGTTCCAGGTAGCACTCTGGAACTTTCATCCTTTTCATAAAAATCTGTTAAAAGTCTTACTGTATTTTCAGAAAGAGTTTTACCTTTTTTCGGACCAGGAGTTTCCAAAATACCCTTTTCAGATTTTAGCTTTCTAGCTTGTCGCACCATGTACTCACTTACATTAAATTCTTTCATCACTTTATTTCGACTCCAAGAATCTGGAGCCGAGGTCAGAATCTGGATTTTTCTAGACCTCCCAACAGATGAAATCTTCTCTTTCATAAGAGAAATCATTACATCAAAATCCTTTGCTTTCTCAACCACACTTGTATCTTCTTCGTCATCATCAGAACTTGGTGCATCATATTTTAATACTTTTGAAACTGCCTTTTTTGCCGTCTTTTCAATACTGCTAACCTTCCTTTTAAAATAAGACCCTTTACTTTGTTCTGACAAGCCATGAAGCTTTATCGGTGTTAAACCTAAATAATCAAGAGCAATGTTTGTTTGTACGAGGGATTCATTTCTGGATTCCAATGATTCTAATTCAACCGTGACTTCATCATCTGTTTCACTTTCATGACTTTAACTCTTAATTTTTCCTCACAAAAGTTACGGCATGTTGAGCAAAGCTTTTGTCCGGGTTTTATGCTAATATTTTTTGTCAGTAATTGTTTAGAAAGATCCAAGCCTACACTTCTCAACGATTTTTTGATGGGCTTTTTGTGTTTTTTTAGTGGGTCAACACATGTTGTTTGATTCTTTTCAAAAACATTTAAAAAGTAGTAGCTGTGGTGTGAACATATATTCTTAAATTCACACAGATTAATTCCAGATCGTAAGTGGATCAAATCTTTTTCTTCCTCACTCAATTCTGATACTGGTTGTAACTTTTTTGAAGGTGTGTAGGTTGTTTGGAAACAGTCAGATTTTTTAAATAACCCTACACTACAGGTTTGAATATCTGACATACTGATTTCACTTTTGGTCTGATTACTGTTCTGGTTACTTTTATAGGATATTGGAAAAGAATCTCTGTAAACTAAGTAACAGTACTTACTGAGAGTTCGAATAAACTTAATAAAATACTATCCAAGCACTATTTAACACTGTAATAATTTTTTACTTCAAAACACAGGAGTAACAAAACAAAATCCAAGTGTACATTGGTACTCCAAGAAGACAAAAACTTATTTTCGGTGTCTAAGTCACTTGGTATTTTTTGTTTTTAAAATATAATTAATATTATTTTAAAAATTAGATAACTATTAAACAGGTTAAAAAGCCAACATAACTTTTCTTTTATCTAATAGCCTATACAATTAAGAGTATTTTAAAACAAATTTGAGCTTTCTATCAGGTCTGAGACTCTAGATATTGCAGTTTTTGTAAAACTAAACATCCGTTAGCTAAAAAAAATAAAAAACTTTTAATTTTTTTTTTTCATTTGGAAGATTTTAATATATCTTTATGGTAATTTTTTTTAACATTTAGATATAATACACAAACTTATTCCAAAATTTCATACTGATATCTTGAGTATTCTTTAATATACAAATTTTTTTAGTTGTGAGGACATGTTAAGTTACAATTTCCGACTGCTGAAACAACGCCAAATCTAAAAACTTTAAAAATTTATTAAAAAAAAACTATAAGAGATAGAGCAAAAAAATTTTACAAGTGCTTTCAGGATGATAAAAGAAGTAATTGTACCAAGTTTCATCAAAATCTGACATGGTTGGTGTCAAGGCCCGGGTGACTTGACATGGAATGACCCACACTGCTATTTCTTCCTGCAGGGATTTGTGAAAAACTGAGTTTGTGTACTGCCAATGCTCGTGTCCCTCGAGGCATTGTGAGATGGGATAAAGCGAGAAAGCACACACTGTAGACCATCACAGAGGAAGTGCTACGCCAATTGTGGCACAAATTTGATTACCGTGTAAATGTGTGTTGTGACCGAGGGTGCACATATTGAAGGATTGTAAGTAACACATCAAAGACTTGGACATTTGCTGCAGCTTATGCTGTACATTTGGCCATAAAAAATAATCAATTTACTATTCATTTTCAAAAACACACAATCTGTCGAGGGAATTAAAACATTTTTAAAGCTAAATTTATGAAAATTAGTATTTCAATTCTCGGTTAGATATAAAGAAATATGTGTTGGGGATGGAAGTTCCCAAGGAAATATCAGCACAAGAATGCAAAAAGGCTTTTTCGACACAATATAAATTTGAGTTAAGTAGTCTTTTCTGAATCTACTTGTCTGGAGGGAAGCACGGACAATAAGCAATACAGACAACGAGAGAATAGTAGCTTCTGAAATGTGAAACCACAGAAGAATACTGAAGATCAGATGGGTAGATCAAGTTAACTAATACGGGGGTACTGAGAACATTACGAAAAGGATAATTGCTACTTACGATGTAGCGGAGATGCTCAGTTGCAAATAGGCACGACAAAAAGACTCTTAGCAAGTTTTGTTGTGCTATCTGCGACTCGGCATCTTTGTAAATAGGGAAACAATTTATGGTAAAACTTGATTAAAATAAAGGATCGGCTGGTAGGACACGTGTTCAGATATCAAGGAATTGTCAATGTGGTAATGGAGGTGTGTGTGTGTGTGTGTGTGTGTGTGTGTGTGTAAGGTGCAGACTGTAGAGGGAGACCACGTCTCGACTACAGTCGGCAGACTCGAGTGGGTGTAGGTTGCAGTATAGTGCAGAGAGGAATAGGCTTGCACAGGTTACAATAGTGTGGAAAGCTGCACCAAACCAGCTATCGGACTGAGAAAACGTTACCACTCACCCCTTCCTTTGGAAGAGCATAGCCCTCCTGCTCAATGCCAATCTTGGACCCCTTGCAGCCGATGCGCTTGATCATGCGGATCAGGTTGTCGCGCACGCAGTGATTCAGCTGCCTGCGCACCTCGTCTGCAAAATAGAAAAGAATTTCATTCCAACACGAGACGTACATCGTGACACTGAAAGCAATGTTTAGTTCGTATCTGTCAGTTCACTTGTACGTGTTTATAATGTGTGGCTCGTATATTTAAGATTATGCTGTGACGATGATGATCACTGTGATTTTAAAGGAGCTTAACTACACGGTTATTAGTGCATCGATCCTCATATAGCATTCAGAAATTTATTTCCGAGACTACTCTCTCCCTCACCCCTCCCAATGGTAAGAATGCTATTATGTTTCTTAGAAGAGATACACGAACAGTTAACCAAAATGATAAAATTTAGCCGACATGCAGGTAACACTTTAATCAATACGCAAAAGAAGTTAAAATTGTGAGGTATTACAAGTAGTTTCCACCTATTATAATCAAGAACAGGTATAGAAAGATGTTTATTGTTTAGGTCGAGTTTAGGAACGAAGGATGTAATACGAGGCACCTCACAGCTACAACAGCAGAAGGGCAGGCGGTGCAAGGGGGGGACCTACTTGCGCAAAGCTCTGTGTAGGGAAAGCGTGACCCTTCTTTCCACTTCCTCTTGCCACTGTCAGCTGTTTGTGACTGGCTGAAGTCAAGTGTTGTGACACTTGCAGCCTCCATCCCACTATATTTTGCTCATTCTTAATTGAAACTAGTTTTATTAATATTTTGCACCTCTGGACACGACTGTACTCAATAGACAGGCAGTGTGAATAGTAAGGCCTTTAGTCACTGAAAATTTCTTTTTTTTTTCCCTTCAGGAGACAATGCTTGTCGGATGCTGTGTATCCACGAACAGGAGCTAATCATTTTAATACACCACTTACTACTGATCTCGAGTGAAGTGATATGAAATATATGTTCCTATTGTGAGAACATCAGATGTTACGTTCCAAAATTTGTGAATCACACGACAGACGATACGATGAGAAACTGTGACACTGCCAAAAAATCCGAGAACATTAATGTCAGCAGATGTTGATTTATCACATTGACATCACTCAACACTTACACTTTTTTGTACATTTCAAAACACTTCCCAGATGTAGTTAATTATGTAGTATAAGACATCAGAGTTGTAAATAAATCGACATATATTATTCAGGTAGTGAAGGGAGACGAAAATTTAATAGTCATGGGTGACTGGAATTCGTCAGTAGGAAAAGGGAGAGAAGGAAACATAGTAGGTGAATATGGATTGGGGGGAAGAAATGAAGGAGGAAGCCGCCTTGCAGAATTTTGCACAGAGCATAACTTAATCATAGCTAACACTTGGTTCAAGAATCATGAAAGGAGGCTGTATACATGGAAGAATCCTGGAGATACTAAAAGGTATCAGATAGATTATATAATGGTAAGACAGAGATTTAGGAACCAGGTTTTAAATTGTAAGACATTTCCAGGGGCAGATGTGGATTCTGACCACAATCTATTGGTTATGAACTGCAGATTAAAACTGAAGAAACTGCAAAAAGATGGGAATTTAAGGAGATGGGACCTGGATAAACTGAAAGAACCAGAGGTTGTAGAAAGTTTCAGGGAGAGCATAAGGGAACAATTGACAGGAATGGGGGAAAGAAATACAGTAGAAGAAGAATGGGTAGCTCTGAGGGATGAAGTAGTGAAGGCAGCAGAGGATCAAGTAGGTAAAAAGACGAGGGCTAACAGAAATCCTTGGGTAACAGAAAATATATTGAATTTAATTGATGAAAGGAGAAAATATAAAAATGCAGTAAATGAAGCAGGCAAAAAGGAATACAAACGTCTCAAAAATGAGATCGACAGGAAGTGCAAAATGGCTAAGCAGGAATGGCTAGAGGACAAATGTAAGGATGTAGAGGCTTGTCTCACTAGGGGTAAGATAGATACTGCCTACAGGAAAATTAAAGAGACCTTTGGAGAAAAGAGAACCACTTGTATGAATATCAAGAGCTCAGATGGCAACCCAGTTCTAAGCAAAGAAGGGAAGGCAGAAAGGTGGAAGGAGTATATAGAGGGTTTATAAAAGGGCAATGTACTTGAGGACAATATTATGGAAATGGAAGAGGATGTAGATGAAGATGAAATGGGAGATACGATACTGCGTAAGAGTTTGACAGAGCACTGAAAGACCTGCGTCGAAACAAGGCCCCGGGAGTAGACAACATTCCATTAGAACTACTGGCGGCCTTGGGAGAGCCAGGCCTAACGAAACTCTACCATCTGGTGAGCAAGATGTGTGAGACGGGCGAAATACCCTCAGACTTCAAGAAGAATATAATAATTCCAATCCCAAAGAAAGCAGGTGTTGACAGATGTGAAAATTACTGAACTATCAGTTTAATAAGTCACAGCTGCAAAATACTAACGCGAATTCTTTACAGACGAATGGAAAAACTAGTAGAAGCGGACCTCGGGGAAGATCAGTTTGGATTCCGTAGAAATGTTGGAACACGTGAGGCAATACTGACCTTACGACTTATCTTAGAAGAAAGATTAAGAAAAGGCAAACCTACGTTTCTAGCATTTGTAGACTTAGAGAAAGCTTTTGACAATGTTGACTGGAATACTCTCTTTCAAATTCTGAAGGTGGCAGGGGTAAAATACAGGGAGCGAAAGGCTATTTACAATTTGTACAGAAAGCAGATGGCAGTTATAAGAGTCGAGGGGTATGAAAGGGAAGCAGTGGTTGGGAAGGGAGTGAGACAGGGTTGTAGCCTATCCCCGACGTTATTCAATCTGTATATTGAGCAAGCAATAAAGGAAACAAAAGAAAAGTATGGAGTAGGAATTAAAATCCATGGAGAAGAAATAAAAATTTGGAAGTTCACCGATGACATTGTAATTCTGTCAGAGACAGCAAAGGACTTGGAAGAGCAGTTGAACGGAATGGATAGGGTCTTGAAAGGAGGATATAAGATGAACATCAACAAAAGCAAAACGAGGATAATGGAATGTAGTCGAATTAAGTCGGGTGATGCTGAGGGGATTAGATTAGGAAATGAGACACTTAAAGTAGTAAAGGAGTTCTGCTATTTAGGGAGTAAAATAACAGATGATGGTCGAAGTAGAGAGGATATAAAATGTAGACTGGCAATGGCAAGGAAATCGTTTCCGAAGAAGAGAAATTTGTGAACATAGAGTATAGATTTAAGTGTCAGGAAGTCGTTTCTGAAAGTATTTGTATGGAGTGTAGCCATGTATGGAAGTGAAACATGGACGATAACCAGTTTGGACAAGAAGAGAATAGAAGCTTTCGAAATGTGGTGCTACAGAAGAATGCTGAAGATAAGGTGGGTAGATCACGTAACTAATGAGGAGGTATTGAATAGGATTGGGGAGAAGAGAAGTTTGTGGCACAACTTGACTAGAAGACGGGATCGGTTGGTAGGACATGTTTTCAGGCATCAAGGGATACACCAATTTAGTATTGGAGGGCACCGTGGAAGGTAAAAATCGTAGAGGGAGACCAAGAGATCAATACACTAAGCAGATTCAGAAGGATGTAGGTTGCAGTAGGCACTTGGAGATGAAGAAGCTTGCACAGGATAGAGTAGCATGGAGAGCTGCATCAAACCAGTCTCTGGACTGAAGACCACAACAACAACATGTAAGGAAAGAAATTTTAAATACGTATTTTAAATTACTAAAATAACTGTTGGTAGTGAAATCTGTTACTCATTTAACATTGATTCAATCTCTCTGATTTTACGGAGGTGTATTTCACGTTATTTTAACAGATTTAAGCTATTAGCATTGGCCTCTCTGTGTTTTATTACCAATCTGGTTCATATCTTGTTGACAATGTTTTTCATTTACAGAAAATGCTGTGAAATGACTGAAGACAGTAATGTGTTCTTGGATACATGTTTGAAATTTCTGCCTGTTTTCCCTACATAGCAAGCAGGACAACTTTGTATACTCCACTGATGCTGCATTTTTTGGGCACTGTTTTTACGTTGTAGACTAATATGTATCCCAACTTGTAGTTAATGGTGAAAGCAATTGTTATGGGTTTTTTTTTCCCAAATAGGTTAGCAATATTTTGTGAAATGGGGTTTACATATGGGATATCAGTGAATATTTCCTCTTTTTCCTCAGTGTGGCAATTTGTTCTCTTATTCTGTGTACCTGCGTGTCTCTATTATCAACTATTTCAGCTATGTTGCCACTGTTCATTGAAACCATTTTCATTGCAGCGAGCAGACACGGATAAGGGGTGGTTAATAGAGAGCTTTGTACAAAACATGACTGTGTTGCCAACAGCAAAAATGTGCCTCTTTCATTAACAAATACTAACGCAATCAGTTCATAAACGATATGTGAAGGACAGAATGCTACTCACCACATAGAAGGGGGCATTGAATGGCTCACAGGCACAATGAAAAAGTATGCCAGAAGTACTTCAGATTTCATCAAAAACCCTTCTTCAGAAGAAGAAAACTCTTACACCTAACTCGCACACCCACAGCGTCTGTCACCTGGCACCATGGCTCGACAGACTGCCCCCAACGGGTGTCGGAAGCTGTGGGTGTGCGAGTTGGGTGTAGGAGTTTTCTACTTCTGAAGAAGGGTTTTGTCCAAAAGCTGAAGTATTTCTATCACGCTTTTTCATTGTGTCTGTGAGCCACTCAATGCCTCCTCAACTGATTGCACACTTTTACTCAGCCCTTCCGATTAGTAGAAGTCGGCTGTCTCCGTACCACTCCACGATCTTTACGATTGTTGCCAACCTTCACTACGTAGTAGTATTGTGTGCCATAACACTATGTAAGCGGCTACTGCCGCTGTTGTTGTTGTTGTTGTTGTTGTTGTTGTTGTTGTTGTTAACAGCAGGTAACTGTTGTGACATATTGTTGATCCACGTGTGGTGTGCATAGCGATAGTTAATATAACTTACGGAAATACGAGAAAAGGCTGTACCCGGTCCTTCTAGCGACTCGCCATTGACGTCGGTGACACATTAATCCATTAAGTGCTCATTTCTTTTACAAGCTATAAGTTCGCCGGTCCGGGAGGAGGAGACAGAGCTCGACTCGGCAGCCGACGTGCTACGAACTGATCGCAAGCTTCCGCTCACAGCACCCCCCATTCAGGGGTCGAGTAGAAGTGTGCGATTAGTATGTGGTGTGTACCAATCTATCCTTTCCACTTCACTGCTTTCTCATCCTGGGCTTTCAATTGTTTTGAAATTAATCAGGTCTTCATTCCTAAGTAAACGGATTACCATTTACTGCTGTTATTGAGGTAACATTTCCTAACAATAGCTAGGCCCAACCGTGCTGCTCTTCACGCGGGGGGGGGGAGCGGGGAGGGGGAGAGAGCGGGGGGGGAGAGAGAGCGGGGGGGGAGAGCGGGGGGGAGAGAGAGCGGGGGGGGGGAGAGCGGGGGGGGGAGAGAGCGGGGGGGAGAGAGCGGGGGGGATAGAGCGGGGGGGGAGAGCGCGGGGGGGGGGAGAGAGAGAGAGAGCGGGGGGGGAGAGAGAGAGCGGGGGGGTGAGAGAGAGAGCGGGGGGGTGAGAGAGAGAGCGGGGGTGAGAGAGAGAGCGGGGGGGGAGAGAGAGAGCGGGGGGGAGAGAGAGAGAGCGGGGGGGGAGAGAGAGAGAGAGCGGGGGGGAGAGAGAGAGAGCGGGGGGGGGAGAGAGAGAGCGGGGGGGAGAGAGAGAGAGCGGGGGGGGGGAGAGAGAGAGCGGGGGGGGGAGAGAGAGAGCGGGGGGGGGGAGAGAGAGAGAGCGGGGGGGAGAGAGAGAGAGAGCGGGGGGGAGAGAGAGAGAGAGCGGGGGGGGGAGAGAGAGAGCGGGGGGGGGGAGAGAGCGGGGGGAGAGAGAGCGGGGGGGAGAGAGAGCGGGGGGGGGGGAGAGAGCGGGGGGGGGAGAGAGAGCGGGGGGCGGGGGGGAGAGAGAGAGCGGGGGGGAGAGAGAGCGGGGGGGAGAGAGAGCGGGGGGGAGAGAGAGCGGGGGGGAGAGAGAGCGGGGGGGAGAGAGAGCGGGGGGGAGAGAGAGCGGGGGGGTGAACATTTGTACATGTCGATAAAAATATGAGATTTGAAGTTTTCCATCAAACGTAATGAATTAATCGGTTTGTTCATAGAGAGTGCTTCACCTAGTTATACACAAAATCGGTGGGCAAATCGTATCACCTTTGTTAGTTAGTATCTTCTATTGGCTGGTTGAATTATCGTATGAACAATTATTAGGGCTGCTGTGAAGTTTTATAGTGTGCCTCTGCTAACTGCACGACGATGTCTGTAGTAGCTCTCCTGGACTCGTGACCATTTTGAATGGACCCCGGATGACTGGAAAACAGTGGCCCGGTCGGACGAGTCCCAGTTTCGGTCGGTAAGAGCTGACGGTAGGGTTCGAGTGTGACACACACCCCTCAAAGCTACGAACCCAAGTTGTCTACGAGGCACTGTGCGAGCTGGTGGTGGCTCCGTAATGGTGTGGGCCGTGTCTACACGGAACGGACTGGGCCCCTCCGGTCCAAGAGAACCGATCACTGACTGGACTGTGGACTGTGTGTTCCGAAACAATGGGGAAATTTTTACGGATGACAGTGCACCGTGACACAATCATTTGCGATTGACTCGTTTGACATTCTGGAGAATTCGAGTGAACGATCTGACTCCCCAGATTGCCCGACATTAATAGTGTCGAACGTTTACGGGACATAATAGAGAAGTCAGTTAGTGAACAAAATCCTGCACTGGCAACACACTGGCAATTACGGGCTTCTGTAGAGGCAGCACGGCTCACTATTTCTGCAGGAGTCATCAAACGACTTGTCGAGCCCGTACCACATTGCGTTGCTGAACTACGGTGGTCAAAAGGAAGTCTGATATGATATCTAGAGTTATCTCACGAATTTTGTTACCTCAGTGTATTTCAATAGCTAGATGCACTTAAAATTTTGACCAGATGCTCAACAGTTACCTTTGTGAATATTACCTTTAAATACAATGTCTCAAACTTGTGGATGCTTCCACAATTACACATAAGAATTTTAGCACTAAACAGTAATGTGGAGAATCACACTTAACGCTTTCATAATAACAAGAAGTGGCTATCTGTCATGTTGTTTTCACAAATAGGTTTAATGAACAGTTCACACTTAAACATAAACCATCTGGTGTTCACAATTTTTTATTTTATTTATATGACTGCCCATACTTGTGCTGAAATTAATAATTATTAAAAATGTAACAGGATTATTTATTGGATAATGGGATAAGTATGTGACAATACCCTAAGACACCAAAGTAGCCAACACCAAGTTTTGAACAGAGCCAAACATGCCGTATAGGGTAGCACTCTGACACTGTTGAACGAAAAAGCAGACAACACCTCCTTCCAAAAAAAAGCGTACTGAGCTCCAAATGTTGCAGAGAATCAGCAGCGTTCGAGGGATACGACTGACACTGTCCTAGTAGCAACCCTTGCACACTTTTGTTCAGACTGGAGGTGTTGTGCACCTTACAGAAGCGTCCGTTTAAATAAGCCACTGCTTTGTGTTTTCAGATGAACTTTCCAAGGGCAGAAGGAATGAGAACTTCGTAGGATTATTACTGAAGGGAGAGATGTAGCAAGATGGATTTTTGGGGTATCGATCAAATCATCTTGAGACTTAACGTAACAAAGAGCTGCAGTGTTTTAATTTTAACAAATTTATTATCGGAGTTGCTGGATAATGATTTAAGGTTAAATTTCTTCACGCATTAATGTTTTTTGTTAGTCTACAGATGGTTGTTTATTAATCTACAGACGGTTCAAACACCCAAGTAAGAATTGCATATAACTCTACCAACAAATTCAATTGTTTCATTTCATTTCGTAGTTAATGTTTAGTGTATAGTTTAGTTAAGTCATGTTCCATAGATCATTTTCTTGATATGATGTGGAATAAGCCAGATTACCAGATACGCGCGCGCGCGCGCACACACACACACACACACACACACACACACACACACACACACACACGAATAGTGCTAATATTAATATTACTGAAATTTTTAGTTCTACACAGGCAACTACATTTAGAGGTGGGTTTTTTTTTAACCAGTTCTGAAACAGAAACTCGTCCATGGAATAGAAGGAGTTGTCCAAAAGGAATGATTTTAAGCTAGATTTAAAACTTTATGTGCTGCCTGCCAGACACTTTGTTGTTGGGCAAATGATCAAAGATTTCTGTTGCTGAATAATGAACTCCTTTTTGAGCAACTGGCAGCTTCAATAATGGATAAGAAAGGTCATTTTTTCCCTCTAGTGTTGCACGTCTGAACATCACTGTTCTTCGCGAACTAAGATAGATTATTTATAACGAATTTTGTTAGTGAATGTATGTACTCTGATGGTGCAGTTAAAATACCTACTCCTTGAATAGGTGCCTACATGACGTCCTTGGGTGAACACCACTAATTATTCTCACTGCTCTCCTTCCTGCAATCAATACTTTATGTCTAAGTGGTGAGTCACCCCAGAAAACTATTTCGTAAGGCATTATTGAGTGGAAATAGGAAAAGTACGTTAGGAAGCTAATCTGTTTATTAACAACACTAGCGATTATACTTAAGAGCGAAAGAAGCCGAATTTAACTATTTGAGAAGCTCAATAATATGCTTCTTCCAGTTCAAAGTACACAAAGCATCAAACTAGCATAAAATAAATTCTAATGTAATTGGAACAGTATAGTTGATTTTTTGGTCCTCCACATTTTATAGCTGTTTACGAGACATTTCAAACACAAATACTTGCTATAATACACACATCAAACAACATTTGTTGCCTTTTTTGCTGAAAGTTCACAACCTAAGTACCATGATCTGTACATGACTTGTGTAACACACTGTAGTTGAGGTAAATGTGTGTGGGAAATTAGCTATTAAGCAAAAATACTGTCAATTTTTCATTCTTGAACGACACATCTGTATTGTTCAATGCGAGGCCATTATGCCTACACCAATTATGAAGTATGTTCAATAAATAATGCAACACTTCCTTTTTTATCAGCCGATGTCGAATGTAAAGATTTGGAGTTTGTTGTGGGACATCGTGGAACATTCCCACTTCAGTCCCTTTAGTTCCACAAATTCCAATAGGTGGTGGCGCTATACGCAATTTTCAAAATGGTGTCTAACGGAGGAGAGTTCTAAGCAGAGAGCTATCACCGAGTTTCTTTTAGAGGAAAACTAGATATTCATAGGCATTTGAAAAGATTTTACCAAGATCTGGCACCAAACGACACCACGACGAGTCGTAGGGCGAGGCGTCTTACGATCGCAATGAGGTCGTACAGACCTGTCGGACCTCTGCGTGCCAGCCGGCAACACACAGCTGTGACTCCCACAGTGTCGGAATGCACAGACACAAAAAATGCAAACGAACCTCTCCTTCTCCACGACAATGCAAGGCTTCAAACAAGTCTGGGCACCCGAGAGCAGCTCAGAAAACTCAACTACACCGTTCTTTCTCCTTCGCCCTACAGCCCGGATCTCGCACCTTCCAAGTTCTGTACTTTCGGTCCGACGAAGGATTCACTTCACAGGAAGCAGTAAGTGGACGACGGGAAGGTTACCGACACAAGAAGATGTCGGCTACGATGTCTACCACTAGAGTGATACCGTGCAGGCATAAGGGCCCTGCCAGTAAGGTAGCGTAAAACCGTCACAGTGAATGGAGGGTATGTTGAAAAATAAGGTTTTCTAGCCAAAAGAGTGGGAAACAATAGGTTGTACCATCCCGAGTAAAACGAACCTACTTTCAGAAAAGTGTCGCATTACTTGCCGAATGCCCCTCATACGTATAGCACAATTCTTTGTTTCAGAAAAATTGCTTGTCAAAAGTACAATGTTACTATGCACACGGTACACACAGTAAAGTCACAGCACGCCTCCTAATATCGTGCCAGACCTCGGTTTGCCTGGCGTAGTGCAGCAACTCGACGTGCCGTGGACCGAACGAGTCGTCGTAAGTCCGCTGCACAAATACTGAGCCGTGCTGCCTCCGAGTCATTCATAATTGCGAAGGTGTTGCCGGTGCAGAAGTTCGAGCAACCGACCTCTCGATTACGTCCCGTAAATGTTCGACAGGTTGCCAAATCGTATCACTGTTTGGGAACACGAAGTCCACAAACTGCTGCGAACGGTCTCCGAGTAGCCGAACAGACTGTAGGACCCAGTCCATTTCATTTAAGTACAGCCCACAGCATTACGGAGCAACCACGAGCTCGATTAGATTAGATTAGTACTTGTTCCACAGATCACGAATACGACACTTCGTAAGATGTGGAACTGCTGAAACCAGACAGAAGACAATCTAGGCATTTCAGCCGTGGTGATATAGAAGGATGTCAACACACTGCTGTACAGACATGTAGCACATAGCGTCTCACCAAATGTAATGATGCTGAAGTGTGTGTGCTATTGTGATCTCTCACCTCTGTTTCTGGGGCATAAGCACGATGGTGGTGGGATCCTAGCCAACTGCTTACGGGTATGTCCAATCTTAGGGCAATTCTTCGTGCACCTTTTGCAGAGCGACACGTGCACAGTCGTCACTCTTTGTCGAGATATATGGGGTGATTATAATTAAACTTAAACTTTCAAAATGCTGCAGAAATATCAACACTGATCAGAGTGACATCAAATTGCAATGGAATATTATCAGAGAAGACATAAGAAGAAAAAAACTGTGTGAAAATTGATCAATATATGGTGCCGTATGTGCCAGAATACTTAAATGAAAACACCTGTCACGCACATGACCCACCGAAGTTGGTATAAACGCATCAGGTACGCTGCTTTTTCACCTTTCACATCTACCGTGTTCGCCACCACTGTCTCGATACAGGATCGCACTCTGCTCGTAAAGGTGTATTACGAGAGTGACGACTGTCAGCTGACAACCCGTGAAGACTTCGTATGTGAAATTCACTGAGAAAGCCTGCACTCACACGTCATTCCAGCTCTCCGACAGGATGGATTTTTGGATGGGATCATTTTTATGCAAGACTGTGGTCCCTCCACACATTGCAAATCAAATCCAGTTAAGCAGCTGCTGAAGCGCCATTTCGGAAATCCTACAGTTATCAGCCGCCATTTCCCTACACCCTAAGGCACACGTTGCGCTACACATTCTGAACGTGACCTCACGAACACTCCAATCAGCTGTGGAACATGCTGTTTCTCAATTTCAATTTGTTGCAGAAAATGATGGACAGCATATTGAACATGTTTAGTGCCAGTCACACGGAAATTAATAATCCGATTTGATTTTTGCTTCAGTACAATTAAAAGGCGATCTGATGAAATATGACCTTGCTGTGGTGGATGGGCTTATGTAACTATCAGTATCACGTCATCACGTCTGTATACACACACACACACACAGAGTAGTACAGTTAGTTTGACATCAAACTTACACCTTAGCCATTGCTGTATGATTTATTTGTCTTTTGCAGTCTACTATTTTAAATTATTAGGCTAACAGCACCATTTATTACTGTTTTGTAACTTTTTTCTTCTTCTTCTTAAATACGTTTTTCCATTCTCAGACAACATTCCATTGCAATTTGATGTCATTCTGACCAGTGGTGTTATTTTTACGCAATTTGAAAGTTTAATCACCCTGTATATTCTTTCCTACAATAAATAAATATTTTGTCTAGCTTTTGATCGAATTTAAATCTACTCATTAAGAGGTATAATGTCACGTGAAAACATTGACACAGGAAAACAAGTATTACAGTCAGAAACTGAGAGTTCGTCTTAAGGCAGCGTAACTGACAGTGTACAAGTACCTGGGCTTCACTCAGTCACTTCACACGAATAGACCTGTCAGGTGATATCGAACATATACGCGCGAGGGCAGCACAAATAGTTGTGTGTCTCTCTGCCCCATGGGATAGTGTTACAGTGATACTGAAGACAATGAACTGCCAAACTCTTGAAGATAAGAGAAACTATTCTGAGAAATTCTTCTAAAAAGTTTCCAGAATCGGCTTTAAATGATGACTCGAGGAATACACTGCAACCCCCACATATCACTCACATAGGCTTAATGAGGACAAGATTGGAGTAATTACAGCACACACACACAGAGGCATTCAAACGAACGTGTTTCCTGTGGATCGTACGTAAATGGAACGGGGAAAAACCCTAGTAACTGGTACAATGGGATGTACCCTCTGGCATGCACTTCACAGAGGTTTGCAGAGTACTCACATAGATGTAGATGTGAAACTTTACAAAGTTTCAAACACTGCAGAACTCTTTCTGAGTTACATGCTTAAAGGCAAATATTTAAAACATTATCTCCTTTGTAAAGTAATCAGATGTTTGAAGTAGTTTAATACACAGGACTTCAATTCTTCAGAGAAGAACTCTATTTTTACATTTGCACCGAGGTCATCCGAGGGTGTCGTACGTCTCCCACACTCGACAGACGTCACATCTGCCAAAAGCGCGCACAAAAATTCAAACTGCCAATAATGCTGACATCACAGAAAGGAAAGGAAAAGTAGATACCAATCAAAACTTAAAAAAAGAAGATCAAATATATTTAAAATGAGCTAGCTAGTAGTAGTAAAAATTTAACCCTAGTGGAAGAAAATCAGTTTTAGTGTTAGAAAAGCACACAAGTTTCCTACAGTACTGTCGACCGTGTAGAATTGGTGTCGCACAATCGTTTCCCCTTCCAGTGCCGACGTAATTTGTGGCGGAGAAGTGGCGAGTGTGCGACAGTTGTACGGAATCGGTGCAGTAATAGAGTTTTGTGTGTAGATGTGTCAGAATGCAGCTATCGTTTTACATCTTGTCAGTGGCAGACGGTTTCTAAGGTGACAGGAACTGCTGCTGTCAACGAATACAGATCCATCTGTAAGTTCTAATCAAATGCGAAGGGAACTGCACACTACGGATATCTGAAGTCGGGCACCTCGCAAAAGGCCGCTGCTCACAATGTCACACAAAGCTGCAAATACTAAGTGGGCTAAACGGCATTGCTGGAAAGCGTATGCAACGATAATCCTGAAGAGACTGGAAACCTCGGCTGCTCGGATCTACCCCCGAGTCACAGTGTGGATTTCGAACTGCCAGATCCACCACGAGTGACACGATATTCACCTTGCGCCAACTACAAGAGAATTGCCGCGAACACGGAATGCCATTATATGTGGCTTTTGTTGACCTCGACAAAGCCTTTGACACCGTGAGTAGGGAGGGACTCTACAGCATACTGGATAAAATTGGATGGCCCTCAACTTTGCTGTCTTTAATAAGATCTTTTCATGACAATATGCGTGGCTCTGTAATCTTCAATAGCAGAACATCTAAACCGTTCAGTATGAACTGTGGCGCAAGACAAGGCTGTGTGTTGGCACCTACACTTTTTGGAATTTTCCTCTCGGGTCTGCTCCGAGTGGCTTTCGAGAATTGCAATGTCGGAGTACATCTGCATACTAGGAAAGATGGAAGGCTTTTCAACGTCAGTCTTCTGAAGAGTAAGACAAAGCGCTACGAGATAGTCGCTCGTGAACTCCCGTATGCTGACGACGCTGCAATTGTTGCGAACTCCGCAGAAGAGCTGCGAGAGCTAGTGTCGAGATTTAGTCACGCGTGCCACCTATTCTCGACGAGTGTAAACAGCAGTAAGACCGTAATGATGGTTCAGGGCGCTAACACAAAGCCGAATATCACACTAGATGGCACTACTCTGCAAGTCGTAGATAATTCTGCAATCTCGGATCTACTATAGAATCAAACACATCTGTTGACAAGGAAATTGATACTCGCATTGGAAGAGCTGCGACAACTTTCGGCAAACACACTACACGTGTTTGGAAAAACGACAACCTCTCTTTGGCCACCAAAATTCTCATATGTCAAACTTGCGTCCTCAGCATCCTTTTGTATGCATCAGAAACGTGGACTACCTGTGCCAAACGAGAACGTCGCCTTAATGATTTCCACATGCGGTGCCCGAGATCCGTCCTCGGAGTAACGTGCAAGGACCGTGTGACCGACGAAGCAGTGCTATCTAAAACTAACTGCGACAGTATTTCAGCTATCTCGAAGCAGAGACGACTCCGCTGGCTGGGACACGTCCACCGTACGGATTCTGACAGATTACCACGTGAGGTGATGCTCGGAGTGATCTCTATAGCCAAAAGACCTGTAGGACCTCCCGTATTGAGGTTCGAGGACTCCTGTAAATGAGATACGGAGAGCTTCGGAATCGACACAAACAGATTGGAGGCACGGGCTAGCACGAGACCAGAGTGGCGTGACGATCTATCGTCCGGAATGTCGAAGCACGACAAAGGCTCGTTAGATTGAGGCAGAAAAATCTTCGCAATGCTACCACTGCTCCTGCCTCAGCAGCCAGATACACTCGTGACAATTGCGGCAAGAGATGCCGTGCTACCACTGGCTTGACAAGTCACATGAAAAAATGCAACCCATAAACACACGGACACTGCAACAATCATCTACCGAGATGTCGTGGCCAATATAGAAACAGCACAGAAACACTGGACAGTAGAGGCGGCGGTGGGGGAGAGGGGTAGCACGGACGCGTTGTGTAGTCGGAGCCTTCATTTCACCTCTTCTTTTCGAAAGGTGCCAACTGCGAAGTGTATCAATGGCCGAGTGAGGCATTCGACCTGCAGTGTCTGGTGATGGATTTCAGACCTGAGGTGGAACCTCACAAATGTAATACTTTGCCATGCTCATGCAGTGTAGGAAAAATAGTGCAATTCAAAACAGATACCAGTCATATCGAAATAGAGAAATACACGGCCCGTACGGTTTCCGAGGGAATCTCGTACCGTTCTGCGGCAAAATAGTGGAAAGTTCAGGTAACGATGAAGGATGTGGACAGCTACCACACGTCCTTCCCTCCGTATTAGGACTACAAACGCTCGATAACTTTGATATCTGCCGACTGGTGGCCAGGTAAGGTGGGTCAATTGGTCTTCGTGCTCACAAAAGCAGTCCCGAATGATGTGACACGTGTGAACAGAGACCCTGTCATCCGGGTATCACCCTCAGAGAACGAATGTCGTACATCGGGACGGACCCCGTCGGCCAAAATGGTCACACCGTCCTCGGCAGTAATTTGATCTTGCAGAGTAATTGCGAGCCCCACGGAATTGTACGACACGGCTGACCAAACTGTCACTGAACCCCCACTGCGTTTCATTGCGTCACTGACGAGACCGATTCTGGAATTGCAGCTCGCCCTGGAGTTTCAAGTTTCCGGAGCTCCCTCCGAGTTGTTTCGGTGCCGGCTATATCGCAAGTGTGACATTTCGCTCTGCAGTGACTCCTGCAGATGTTCTCTTTATTTTTCGTCACAATCCTCTTCGGTGACCGTTCGTCACGATCACTCGACACTCACTTTGGTCACACCGTGACAAAACGGATGAAGTTTCTTCGATTTCCCCTCGTGTGGTACGTATCTTCGATACGGTGCCTCTCGGCACACAAACCACTTCGGCTCCCTCCGTTACAGAAGCGCCACCGTAAGAGCACCGACACTTCGCCCAAGTTCGAATTCACTTAGCTCTGAAAGAATATGCTCGTGACTACACACGACGGTCTTCCAACACTCGGAACATATTGAGGGCACTGCACAGGTATCGTTCACGGTCACATACGACGACACAACCTGGAACGTCTGACATCTGTATTTGGGTGCAAGCGTGTACTTCTTGTGGTTTTTTCCGCATTTTCGTCCAATCCCTGTACACTGTTATGCACAGACTGGCCTGCATAAGCCCCTAATTTTAGTCCGATAGAAGATGTCCGCACTATTTGCGACGGCAATCAAAATCCCTGCAATTTCGTAATTCTGCGGGACGTTATCACCGACGGTGGCTTCAACTGGATACGGCATCCTGAAGTAACTCGTGGATTATTGTCCTCACCGAACTGAGCCCGTTATCGAGGCCAGAGGCACAGTTATGTTCTATTAGTCTGATGTCTAGGGACGACAATTTTCTGTCCCGTGTGCTCATTTACTGACGCACGCGAGGAGTGGCGAGAAAAAGACACCAATTTGATAACGTACGAGGAGTTAAAGAAAGAAAATGAGGGCAGAGATGGCAGTCGTCACTGCAAATGACTGTAAAATATCCAGAATGAAATTCTGACCCCGCAGTGCAGTTCAACCCGATTACGAAACTTCTCGACAGATTAAAACTGTGTACCGGGCCGAGACTCGCACTCGGGACCTCCGTCTTTCGCGGGCAAGTGCTCTACCGACTGAGCCGCACGAGCACGACACGCAACCCGTCCTCACAGTTTTACTTCTGCCAGTATCTCGTACGCAACCTTCCGAACTTCCAGTAGTTTCAGTCTGGCAAGTTCAGGAGGTAGGAGACGACGTACTGGCAGAAGTAAAGTCGTAAGAGCAGGTCGCGAGTCTTGCTCCGGTAGCTCTCTCACTAGAGCACTCGTTCGCAAAAGGCAAAGGTCCCGAGTTCGAGTCTCTGTCTAGTACAAAATCTGCCACCCGGTTTCCTACCCGTACACTCTCAGCTGCAGAGTAAAAATTTCATTCCGGAAACATACTCCCACAGCTGTGGCCGAGCCGTGTCTCCGCAATATCCGTATTTCCAGAACGAAGTAAATAAGGTCGTTTCTTAAAAATAAACTGTAACACACTTATCAGAGCCCGGCAGCAGAATTCTGCTTCGGTGCGTAACGCGGCACAAGCAGGCGGTCTCTGCGGTACGCAAAGGGCGCACTCACCTTCGTTGATCTGGTGCACGCGCGACATGTACCGCGAAATGCGGTCCATGTTGGGCACCTGGCGCTGGGCGCGGATCGTCGCGATGGCGTCCCACAGCTGCTGTGTCACCTGCGGGCACGACACCCGCCGCCGCATCATGGCTGCGAACAACCTGTGGCAAGGGGCAGACCGTGTCGTGACTCCGATGTTCTTGTGTGTGTACACACACACACACACACACACACACACACACACACACACACACACACACACACACAACCTCTACTCTAGCTTGGTTTATAATACGAGGTTTGTCCGGAAAATACGTATAAAAGTTGAATAATGTCTTTGTTACAGGTTGCCGTCACCGCCAGGTGAGACTACTGCTGTAATCAATCCCATCGACACTCAGTTCGAGTCAGATTACTCTGCATGAAGGTGGGAGTGTGCGGCAGCTTGTCGACAGTCACCCTTTTTCACCTGCCGTCGGCACGGAGCTCTCTCCGATTGAGGAACAGCACGTCAACATCAAGTTTCTAGCAAAGCTAGGCAAGAATGGCCGCGAGATTTTTGAGTGTCTGAAACAGGTTTACGGAGACAATTCTCTGAAGGAACCGACCGTGAACGAGTGGTTAGAAAGGTTCCGGGACAGCCGAGAAGAAGTGAACGGTGACCCTCGCCCGGGACGCCCGTCGACATCGAGTTCCGACGCAAATGTTGAACGAATTCGGGCTCGTGTTCTTAAAGACCGTAGACTGACAGTCAGAATGGTTGCTGACGAGCTGTCAATTCCCAAAACAATCGTTCGCGAAATCCTGACAACAACAACTCGAAATGAAGAAATTGTGTGTGAAAATCTTACCGAAGCTCTCGACACCAGAACAGAAAGCAGAGAGGGTCGAGTGCTGTGAGGATCGGTCGGAAGCAGAGAACGAGGGGACTTTCTCGACAGAGTCGTCACTGGAGACGAGTCCCGGTTTTACGAGTACGAATTCGATGTGGAGCTCAAATCTCAAAGCGAGGAATGGAAACTAGCAGGAGAATCGAGGTCCAATGTGAAGACAATGGTGATTGTTTTCTTTGATTCTAGGGGCACTGTTCACAAGGAATTTGTCCCTCCCGGCCGGAGATTTGAACGGAAATTTTTACGTCGAAGTTCTGACACGTCTCTGAGCTCGTGCGGCACGAGTTCGACCGGAGTTGGGAAAAGGGGGCAGGTGGATACTTCGTCACGACAATGCGCCCGCTCACACGTCGCTCGTTGTGCGCGAGTTTTTGGCCCGAAGCTCAATCCCGTGACAGACCACCCGCCTTATTCACCCAATTTAGCCCCGTGTGACTTCTTCACATTCCCGAAATGCAAAATGGTGCTTCGGGGGCGGCACTCGGGAGATGGGGAAGCCATCGAGGCGGAAACGACACTGCAACTGAACGACATCACAACTGAAGACTTTCAGCAATGTTATCGACAGTGGAAACGGCGTTGGCAGAAGTGTATAGCATCTCAGGGCGAGTACTTTGAAGGAGACCGTATTGTAATACCTAAATAATTGTAAAGTAAAGTTATTATTCAACTTTTATATGTTTTTTTCCAGACAAACCTCGTACAACAACACAGATAAAATCTACTCACCAAGTGGTAGCAGGACAAAAAACATAAATGTTAGAGAAACATGCAAACTTTTGGAGCCAGTGGTGCCTCCTCTGGACAGAAGGGTTGAAGGCGAAGTAAGACGGATGAAGGCAAAGGACTGGTGAGATTCAGGAAATAGGCAGGTTTACACAAAAGTCACCCAGAACCCCATGTCACCCCTGGACTGAATAAGAGGGAAAGACTCAATTTTGCCAGTCCTTTTTATCTCTCTCCCTCCCCCTTCAACCCTTCTGCCCAAAGGAGGAGCCACCGGCTCTTAAAGCTCGGACATTTCTTTAACCTTTACGTGCATTTTCTCCTGCCGCCACTCGGTGAACAGGAATGGTGATTATAATAAGTATTACACTGTACCAGCCCCCCCCCCCCCCCCCCCGTTCTACATTTTAACCTGACTGTCAAAACCACACAAAATAACCAGTTTCTGAAATAACTGCTTTTTGGTTTCTTTACTGCTATTACTTCCAGCAACAAACGTAGCCTTCAAACAAAGACTGAAAAACTCCAATGAAAGTGAAGTAGTAGGAAATCTATGTATACAAGGTTGAGGCTGTGGCAGAAATCTGCCTCACCGTGTCTAGTGACGGCAAAGGTGAAGGAGACAGAGATGGCGACAGCGAAAGTGAAAGGTCAGAAGTTGATAATTTTTGTGCCTTTCCACTTTTGGATGGCGTCACTTTTTCACCCTGCAGTAACCACAAAGTTAAGGGTTCTGTTATTATCCTAAGTTTACAACACGTCAATAAAGTTACAGGTATGTCAATCAAATTTACCTTCTCTTACAACGGACACTGTGGATGTTCTCTCCTTACAAGATGCTGCCAGCTTGTTGTGCCTCATCTCGTTTTTAATAATTTAAAGCAAATGGAGCATCATACTCCACTTGTACGACACTTCATAAAATACTCCCTAACTAGGGACGGTGCCGTTCTGAAATACAAACAATATCCGACAACGATAGCAACAAACTACGATGTAGACCACATAAAGCCAAGTCTTGCAAATTTCACACTCGAGCATCCCAACCGACAGGCCTCACCACAGGTACTTTGTTGTCTCAGGAACCCTGTACCAATTTTTATGTCACGTGTTTTTGACAGTTTCTAAATGTTGGCCTTGTTATTAAAATAGGACGAAGAGATTAGCGTTTAACATCCCTTTGTGGCTGTTAAACCTAAAACTGAGCAGCCAGACGAGAGTTTGAATCTCATTATTAAAATAGCACAAGTCGCTTTTCACAATTACCACAATAATCAAATTGTTCAAAACAATGGGAATTTTACTGATTACCATTAATCTTTCATAAAAAAAAAAAAAAAAAAAAAAAAAAAAAAAAAAATCCTTTTAAAACCAAAATGTTTAGCATCGCTGTTATGACAAACTGATATGCTGTTTCTTTTTACTCGGTTATTAGTAAAGATGTAAAAAACCCGTTACTATTGAGACCACACAAATATCAAAAGATATTGATTGGTTGTTCAGAACTAAAATACTGGCATCAGTCTTAAACAGTCGTGTTTTCCCATCCCTATTGGTGAGCAGATTTCTTTATCTATCCAATTATATTTTCAAAAATGTATTACTTTTGTTGATGTATTAGAGAACTTTTTGTCAGAAATCTAGAAAGTTTTCAGTCTGGTGTAGCGGGACTTTGAATTTCGCCGCGCTACATTCGTTCCCTCAGATAAAAAATATCCCGTCGCAGCGGTATGAGCGCTCGACGGCAGAGAGAAAATACTAAAATTGTTAACTCTTTTTTGTTTTTTTATTCCGTTTTCAATTGTCTCTTGATAGCCGAAGCTTAAGGCAGACGTGAGCTGATTAAGACGAAAAAAACTTATTAATATGTAGACATTGTGGAAGTTGTGAGAAATTCGGAGGATGGAGAGAAGCAACTAAAATAAATTGCATTTAATAGCAAGACGGTTTTGTGTACATTAGAAATTCCTGGACAATGAAACTTACTGCAAGATTTCGGAGCCGACTTTTCACCCAGAAATGAAGGAGATTTTTGAAGACCTGGACGCCGCAAGAAAGAAGACAAGTTAACCTGGTAAAGGATGATTTATCTACGCCACTTCCCCCTGTCAGTTACATTCTGTTATTCTCTGTTCTTTTTCAAAAAATTTTGTAGTGGAAATTGGTTTAACTTTTGCTCAAAAACGCCACAAGGACCACCCCAACAATAGATTTTCTGTAATACGAAGTCCGATTAGCTTTTCATTCTTTCCCTTTCTCACGGTCTCTCTTCTCACATTTATCCTTTTTTAATTAACCACTATAACTGGCTCCCGCGACAGGACGCAATTTTCGGATGTGTCGTTTCTGAGCAAATTTGAAACTTTACTTTGTATTTTTTCCCAACAGAGAATAACAAAAAATCCTGAAGTTTAAATGGTAACGAAAACACCAACTTTATTGTACCTAAGCAAATGATTATACAACAATATTGTAAAGAATTTTTGTAACTAATTCAATCTGTTTTTCTTTTCATGGCATATATTGATGCAAAACTGTTATTGTGAGACCTTTTGGTGATTATCCGATGGTGATGTATTAAGAAAATCCATATTTTGACGAATACGATTTACGCAGAAATGATTGACCAGCTGCTGCAGGACAGAAAATTTAATGGTGAGTCACACAATTATGTTTCATTCAAGCATTCAATAGCCAACTGCAGAATCCATTTTTTCCTTTCCACACATCCTGTAGTTTTCTTCTAGATTTTTCCAAAATTATCTATCTCTATTGTAGTTTGTGGTAATTATAGTATTGTTGTAACTGCATATGAAGATCGTAAATTTGACGGCCAAACAGTCATTTGTTACGAAAAATTTTGTCCGCCCTGCTGCATCTTTCTCAACCATTGTTTGCAATAGAGCAATCATTTACATTGACAAGGAAATATGTCAACCTAAATTTGAGTCAAATCTTTATTAATCAGACTCATATTATTCCCTTTTTGACTTACTATTATACATCCTATTACAATGGAACGCGGTAAGGTAGAGATAGTTTCGGCAGATGAGTTAAGTGAAGTAGATTCATCTTTCAACCAACAAGAAAGTCCGCGTTTCCCTCCATGGACGAGTTCAAAGATCAATGCAATGATTTTGCCTCAAACTCGCAACATTTGTGATAATACACAGATGGCGACTTTAAATGACGAAATGTGGAATGGACGCGAGACTAGACCGTCAGCGCCATTGTTAACATCAATGTCAGAACCGAATATGAGACAAATTCAGCAATGTGACACAAATCGGACACAGGAAACTGACAAACTGGACCGACTATTAGAGTTATTTGCAGACATGAAACGAGACGTTAGTCAGAAAATTGACATATTAAACCATACTATGACCGAAAATTTTGAACAGTCGACAAAACAAATGACAGAATTGAATAACACCACTCAACAGCTCACAGCCAGCGATTTGAGACATTGTCCGATCGAGTCACTAAACAGGAAGAAACTTTGGTTACATTCACACATGAAACAAAAAACAATATCACTCGATGTGAGAATCAGTTAACACAAATAGTTAATGTGCAGCAGGAAGTGAACACTCGTGTGGAAGAGTTAGCTCAGGCCCACACTTCAGCTAGCTCCACCCAAGAAAAGCTGACTGAAGAAGTGGGAAATATTACCCAACAACTCACAATGGTAGTTCTCGAACAAACCCACCTCAAAGAAAAGATAGAAAAATTATAAGAACGAGCGGACCTCGCGTCACTAAACAACGACACCGACATTGCCGAAAGAATTGTACACGAATGTAAATTTTGTGACGACTATCTGGACAAAAAACTTGAAACAATTACACAGGACATACTTTCAAAAGCAAAGACACATGTTAAAGATGAGACAAAACACACAGAAGACGAAGTGACAAAATTACGAGACAATGTTGTGCCGTGTTTGGCGATTGGTGCAAACGCATCGCTAGGAAACGACAAAACAGCTAAAACCATAGCTAATGACACAGACAGAACACCTATTGTGAAATCACCTATTTCCAATCAAAATTACAATGTGCCGCCCTCTTTTCCACCAAACGAGCAATATTACGATACGACACCTAGAGTAGCAAGTGACACAAACCACGTCAATACAGTTATGCCAACCGACATGGCCGATGACACGTTTGTAAGACATGGGCATTTCCAGACATTTTCCAGTGAGGACAAGCACAAAGTCCACCCTATTGTGTTTATTAGATCATTTGACGGTGTTTTTCCACGTAGTTGGTCAGAAGTCGATAAAATCAGATACGTCACCAATCTCATGAGAGGACGAGCAGCTAAGTGGGGTGCCGCTATGAAACGGCGGTGCCTTACGTTTGAACAGTTCGAACAAGCCTTCTTGGACGAATTCTGGTCCGAGAATGAGCAACAGAGTCTAAGGAGAGAAGTGTGCAACCCCGAGACCTATGACCCTAAAAAAGAGACATTAAGACAATACTTTGAGAGGTACTTAGACAAGACACTGTACTGGTCCAAACCAGCCGACTTGCCAGCGATAATTGACACTTTAAAGAGCCACTTACCCTTTCCATACAGAGACAGATTAATAGGAGTACCGGAGAATGACGTTAAGACTTTTTTAAACTTCTTAGATCAAATGGACGTAGTTTACAGAGGCGATTCACGCCATTCAAATTTTACTCATATTAGTAACCAAAATCAGCACCCACCCCAAAGGAACTGGAGTGACGGTGGTTGGTGGAACCATCAGTCCGCGCCGCGACACAATACGATGCCTGCGCGCGAAACATATTCAAATGGAAACGTGTATGACGGTAGGAACAACCGCAGATATTCGTGGAATAATATTAATAACAACAATAATTATCACCCATATCAAAATGGTAACTACAAGCAAAATGAAAATTACAGACAGTACAACAACAATAGGAGACGTGAGAATAACCGGTACAACCCGGGCTACTTTGACAGGAACGTGACATATAACAGACATAATTACCACCAAAACAATAGCAATCCCAACAATCACCGACAGAATATGAACACACAAAATTCACGCATGACAAATCATAACCCTCCACGGAATCCGCCCCCGTTCCCTAGTACAGTTATGCACTCCCTGCCACGAAGTAGCAATAACAATTGCGGCGCGCCATCAGCTGACGCGTGGGCGCCAACCGGCCAGAATGTAAACATAGTGGAGCTGGTCAATGAACCCGGCCAAACACAGCAGACGACGGAAAACAGTCGCCGACCGAGCTAAGCGCTCGTGCTTCGGCCGTGAGGTGTTGTAAGAGCGCAATGGCTGAGACGGTTTGTTTCCTCAGGTACGATGACAAAATGACAGCAGAACAGGAATTAACCGACGAGATAAACATTAAATCAGGCAGTTGTGTAAAAGAATTCATACAAGCTACGGTATGGGTTAAGTTTAACGATTATGATGTACAAATTTTATTCGATACTGGTGCTGCTGCAAGTGTGATGTCAACAGCATTCTATAAGGAATTGAAACAAATTATAAACGTACCCACATTACCTGTACAGAATTGCCACGTGGTTAGTGCCACAGGTACTAAATCTAAGAACATACGCATGCAAGCCCTTGTTAACTTCACATTTTCCAATACACAGTTCAAGTGTAATTTTCTGATTGTAGACAAGCTTATCGTACACTGCATCCTAGGGATGGATTTCTTGAATAAACACAAAGCAATCATAGATTTAAGTAATGGCATATGTCAATTATCTGTAGGAGAACAACTAATTAATGTTGAACTTAACAAGACGATTGAACCACGACAAAAACATTACGAAGTAAGTCAATTTCAATTGATATATCCTACCATAGTTAGTGTATGTAATTTAACACCTGAAGATTCAGACTATCAGGAGACTGAGCAGGATTTATTGTATCAGAAATGTGTCGAATCTGACTATTTAACGAAACAACAGCAAGAAGAATTGTACAAATTATTATGTGATTATGCACAAGTTTTCAGTGAGAGGCCTGGTGTAATCAAAGGTTATAGCTACAAAATGGATGTTAAGCCACATAAGACTTATTGTAGGACACATTATAATATTCCATGGGCGAAGAAACCTGCAGTTTTACGTGAAATCGAGCGTATGTTGACCTGGGGTGTCATAGAAAAATCACATTCCCCTTATTGCAGTCCTATCCTGGCGGTAGGCAAGCAAGATGGAAATGTCAGATTGGTGCTAGACGCACGTGAAATCAACAAAATTATTATACCCGTTAACACAAGACCCGTCAACTTGGATGAACAGTTGCTAAAATTTTATAATGTACAATACCTAACTAATATTGACCTCTGCTCATCGTACTGGCAGGTGTCCCTTCACAATGACAGTCGTAAATACACTGCTTTCCTTTGTGAAGGACGCAGTTATCAGTTTTGTGTGTTGCCTTTTGGTTTGCGCGTAAGCGCGGGCGTGTTCATCGAGGCGCTTGACGCCGTTCTCGGCCCGTGTTTGTTGTCACGCGTCACGGCGTACGTCGATGATATTGTCGTGGCAACAAATACGTGGGAGGAACATATTGATCTGTTACAGCAAATTTTATTTAAATTTTCACAAGCTGGAGTCACAGTAAATCTTTCTAAGTCCAAAGTAGGAAGGCGTGAAATCAAGTTTTTAGGCCATATTGTCTCGCCGGAAGGTATTCGTCCCGATTCTAAGAAGATTGATGCTATTCGTAATTTCCCTCCTCCACAAAACCGCAAACAGTTGAAAGCATTCTTAGGTTTATCTTCTTTCTTTCGGAAGTTTGTTTCAAAACAGCTTCTGAACAGCTCTCACCTGCTAACTTTACTGAAAAAGAACGCAATTTGGAGATGGACAGAGTTTTGCCAAGCTGATTTTCAAGCTATTAAAGGTGCATTGGTGAACGCACCCCTCCTCTGCCACCCTGACATGACGTCAGATTTTTGCCTAGCCACGGATTCGTCATCATACGGCCTTGGAGCTTTTCTATTTCAAATTCAATCCGAATCAAGACAATCTGTCATCAAACCGATAAGTTTTGCGAGCCGCACGCTCACTGAGTGCGAGAGGTCGTACTCGGTGACGGAACGGGAGGCTCTTGCCATTATTTGGGCATTCCGTAAGTTTCGCTACTTTCTTTGGGGTAAACATACTCGCATATACACAGACCACCAAGCCCTTTCTTTCTTGCTATCATGCAAATTGCTTCATTCACGGCTCACCCGGTGGTGCCTTTCACTCCAAGAATACAGCTTCGAAATTATTTACATTAAAGGTAAATCAAACGTAGTAGCCGATGCCCTGTCCCGTTTGCCCCAAGGCATACAGGATTTTTCGGAACTTTCCGAGCAAACATCAGACTTTAACATCTTACTTATGTATGATGGTACATACGCCCCACACTACCGCAATATGTGCAAGAACTTTGCTTCACTTCAGGACAGCGACCCCAGGTGGTCAAATATCAAAAAGAAATTACGTACAGATCCTTCTTCACATTTACAAAAATATTACACAATACACAAAAATGTACTTTTTCATAGGCGTACCCCGGACTCGCACCATTGGTGTGTTTGTCTACCCGACGCGCATGTTGACGATTTTATTCTGTTCACACACAAAACTTGGGGACACTACGGAGTCACCAAATGCACTGATAAAATAGTACAGTACTGTTACTTTCCCAATCTGCGTCGGAGAGTGTTGCAAATTGTTCGTAAATGTATCATCTGCCAAAAAGCAAAATTTTCCAACCGATCATCTTTGAATGAATTACATCCTATTGTACCAACCCGACCTTTGGAGATAGTATCGTTGGATATCGCCGGACCTTATCCCAGAGCTCGTGGAGGTGTGAAATACATCGTTGCTGTATTTGATGTCTTCTCAAAATACTTAAAATTGTTTGCTATCCGCACTGTCAACGCATCTGCTATTACTAGACGTTTGACTAACAGTTACTTTACAAGGTTTGGCAAACCCCACAGCATTATCACGGATAACGCACCCTATTTTACGGGAAGAAAATGGAAATCTTTTGTTGCCACACATAACATCAAACATATTCTTACATCAGCATTTCACCCAGAAGGGAACCCTGTAGAAAGGATTTTTAGAGAGTTTGGTCAATTTATGAGAATACATTCACCTCGTAAACACACAAAGTGGATCGAATTTTTAGCACCCTTTGAGCAGATAGTAAATAACTTGCCTCATGCCTCAACAGGATACCCACCACAGGAATTATTATTAAACAAACCTGAACAGAACAAGTGGGCTATGCCCATTCCAAAGCTAACCGCATCCACAACACACACACACCTTTGGAAGAGAAAGTAAGACAGGCATACACTACGTTGTGCAATAAAGCCAAGATCAGGAAAGAGAAGTATGACAAATATGTTACAAATACACAAACCTATCAGGTTGATGACCTTTTTCTTTTGCGTTCACATCCCAAGTCTACAAAGTTAAAACAACTGAACAGAAAATGGCAGCTATTATATTCAGGTCCTTTCAGAATAGCAAGCATACCTCACCCAGGTTGTTACTCCCTAGAATACCTGTTATCTCACAAGCCGAGGGGGCTGCATCCCCACAGACATTTGAAACCCTTTGTGCCCTAAAACAACATAATATAATGACAACTAATTTGAACGTGAGCAAGTTGCTGTGAAGACGAGATCGTAAATGTTTGTATTGAATACAAGCCTAAGCCTACAGACTATAAACACAAACGTTAATTTATGGAAATTATATACTGCAGTTACACTTGTACACATAATTATGAAGAGAAGGTAAACCCAGGTGAGTACGCTTACTAAATGAGAAAAGATATTCATATGGGAATGAGACCTACGCAGGTTACATTGGTTGTTAATTGTAAATTATAAGGTGAATCAACAACTAGTTAGTTATTTCAAGGCACTACAATGAGAGGAAATAATAGCTATTGAGATCAGTAATGACATAGGTATGTAGCAGAATGAATGAGGACGTAAGAATGAGTGATCAGTATGAATGAGTTAATATTTAAGTTAATATAAGAAGGTAAGTTACTACGAAGTAGTTGATGGAGACAAGAGATTATTTGAGGAAGATGATATTGGAGTTTTAAGAGAATGGAAGTGCCAAATGGCCCCACGTATGTGATATATTAATGTTTGATGAGGAATATGTTTAATGTATAAGAATATATATATTATGATGAATATGTGAGTAAGGAATGAGTGAGAATGTTTTGGTAATTTGTGCTACCTAGTCTACATCTTCTGATTACATAAGGATTTCAGTTCGAAAGAAAAAAATTTGTGATGAGTTAGAACACGTGAGTACAAGACGTTAAATGTGAATCTATTTACAATGCCCTTGAAAATGAATGAATGCAAGAAAAGCAGAGTGAACATAATGATGATTACAGCTGTGGAGATAAGTGTGATAAGAACGTAGCTTGGAAACACATTAGCTTTAATTTATGGCAGAAGTGTAACTTGGTAACCTTTTGTTAAGTTTTGTTAAGCCACTGTGTGGAAGAAAACATTTATAGTTCGTGTTCAGACAGGAGAATGATATTTTAAGGAACTTAAGTTGAAATATAGTTTTTACACAGCCCTCATGTGAATACATTTGTATAGAAATTTTTTTTTTTTTTTTACACAAGACAGAAAACCCTGAGGAAGCAAAAGATAGAGTTATTAAGGTCGTTTTGCGATTCGTACAACACCTCCACCTTTTCAGGCAATGCAAGGTAAGTAAAAAGGAGCAGTGGCCACCCGTGCAGCCGACATCGAGCAACGGACACTGAGAAAGAGACATTTTACTGTCAATTATAATACTATGTTCTTTATTTATGTTTTATACAAAGAAATGATATATATATACCACATACATGATGTTTAACCTTCACTAAAGTAGAAGAAAGTTCATGGTTGAACTCTTGAGAGGAAATTTGGTATGTTATTATATAATACACATTATGAGAGAGACAATCTCTGTGAGATATATTTTCCATTTGTATAGACGGTATCCACAAGAAGTGGAGATATCGAGGAAGTACTGAGCAGATATGTGATTTACTCATGCAAGGATTTGTTAATGTATAATACACTTAGTCATACGAACAGTCAGAACACAAACAGAGAATCTGTCATGACGTTACACTACACAGACTTGACGTAAGGACACTTACATTTACCCATGATTTGGTAAATTGTAAGCACCTCCTTTCAAACACTCCTTGAAGGTGATGCAAACGTTATAATGTATTATGTTCTCTTTTTTCATGTATTAGCTGTAGGATTTGGTAGTTTATAGGTAGTGAATAGTTTCTTCCAGTCTATCTTTCTTTCTTTCTCCATTATCCTACCTCCTCCTGCAGCTGGGTATTGTTTGTTTATGGAATGTAAGAATATATTGTGTGACAGTAAACTTTCAGGTATGAATTAAAAGAAATGAAGAAAATTGAGAATGGCATTACAAGCCTGGTCAACCACTAGCCAAGATATGGAAAAAAAAAGAGGAGATAAATAATAAATGAAGGAAAGCCCGTGCTTTTAAATATTAAGTCTTATATCCCTTGGCACACCCAAACCTGAATAAAAAAATTAATACCCCAATAAAAGAAAGCCAATGGGACTTAGTATAATTTTTTTTAGTATAGATATTTCACATGCATATTCTTGTAAATTTATATGTATTTGTATATGTATAAAAACTTTGCATATTGTCAACATATTTTGAAATGTGACCACGAAATGTAAGCTTTCAGAATTAACGATGTAAACATGCATGGACAAAGTGAACTTTGTTAAAATGTAAATGTGGCAAAAAGTGTTGCAAACTGTGTTAAACAGTGAACGTTATAAACGACGAATTTTGTGTTGTTTGTGAAACTTATGGTGCATAAACCAAATAACTGTTTGTAAATCGATATAAACTGCAATTTACTTCGACGATAATGAGGATTTTCACACTGCAAATGAACGTTTGTTGGCAAGTGTAAACAACGTGGTGAAACACCTACCTTTGCGAACATCGACGCCGTTGTTCCTGGCCGGCCTTCAGATGCTTTAGAGACAATAAACTCAGCACCTGTCGTAGGCGATGTGGAGACTAAAAACTACATCGACCATATATGCCCCGGGAACAATAGTCATGAAAACGCACAAGGACCTGGAGTGTTGTGTCATAACAGAAGACATGGACGTTGCTTCAGATCACGCACACGCTCAATCTTATGGTGTCACCGGACTTAACACGCCATTTATGCTGGAATAACAACTTGTAATGAACACTATGTGAGAGTGAATACTGTTGAAGACTGTCATAACACAGCAATTTTGAAACTGCCGCACGCGAAATTCAGTGATGCTACTGCGCATGTGCAAAGACTGCGTGCTGCCAGAGGTGCATTGGGAAACCAACCCTGGGAGCACACAACATTAACTGCGCTGGCGAGCAGCTTTTTCAAACGAACTGCATGTAAATATATATATTAATTGTGTAAAAAGGATCCAAACTGTAATAATTGTATTTAGTATATAGGTTTAGAAAGTAAGTGTTGGTTAAGATTATCCCCTATGGATGCACGTGGCCTTTCCAATGAAAATATACATGTATAATTGACATTTAGGTGTATCTATTCTATTGTATGCTAGCCTGCCACGCTAAATGTTTTAGCGTGACAGTCGAGGGGGCGATGTAGCGGGACTTTGAATTTCGCCGCGCTACATTCGTTCCCTCAGATAAAAAATATCCCGTCGCAGCGGTATGAGCGCTCGACGGCAGAGAGAAAATACGAAAATTGTTAACTCTTTTTTGTTTTTTTATTCCGTTTTCAATTGTCTCTTGATAGCCGAAGCTTAAGGCAGACGTGAGCTGATTAAGACGAAAAAAACTTATTAATATGTAGACATTGTGGAAGTTGTGAGAAATTCGGAGGATGGAGAGAAGCAACTAAAATAAATTGCATTTAATAGCAAGACGGTTTTGTGTACATTAGAAATTCCTGGACAATGAAACTTACTGCAAGATTTCGGAGCCGACTTTTCACCCAGAAATGAAGGAGATTTTTGAAGACCTGGACGCCGCAAGAAAGAAGACAAGTTAACCTGGTAAAGGATGATTTATCTACGCCACTTCCCCCTGTCAGTTACATTCTGTTATTCTCTGTTCTTTTTCAAAAAATTTTGTAGTGGAAATTGGTTTAACTTTTGCTCAAAAACGCCACAAGGACCACCCCAACAATAGGTTTTCTGTAATACGAAGTCCGATTAGCTTTTCATTCTTTCCCTTTTTCACGGTCTCTCTTCTCACATTTATCCTTTTTTAATTAACCACTACACTGGCTTGTGTGTGTACTGACGGCTCAACACCTCTACTGTTCAGAGAGTTGCTACAAAAAAGAAATAAATTTTGTAGCTTGTGGTATTTCCTCACACTCTTCTTAAATCTGAACATGTTCAATGACATAATCTTTCATAGTGATCCGCGTCTTAAACAAACCGGGCGGCACAAATCTATTACGATTCACTGCCACCGAACGGTAGTCGATGTGCACCTGACGAAGTAATAATAAAATCAACGCAAATTTACTGAGGGTAATGAGTTGTCCATTAATTCCAAGGACAACGTGCTTCTTCCGCGCTTACAGGACATTGTGGATGTAGCATAGAGATACTGGTGCGATTACGGAATCTTGACGGACTGTGGCATTCGAGCACAGAAGAGCGCATATATCCTCGGCACTGTACGAAGCACGCACGACTACACCTTAGATTTGAATAACTAAAACTATACAGTCAACCCTCAATAATTCAAAGTTCCAGTCTGACCGTTTAAATGAAAGGCACGTACAAATTTCTGAGAATATGTAACAAAACTTCAGTTTCATCCATTCTTCGTGCTGAATGAACTGTCATCATTGCTCGCATTTTCCCCACAAATCACTTGAAAATCAAAGTTACGTCTGTTTATTAAGTTAATGAACTTCCACTCACTAGCTGTAAACCCTTCAGTGCCCAGACAATCAGGGACAAGTATGTTTTGTCCTCTGCACCACACCACACCACACTATCTCAGTAAGCATTCTGCAAGACACGGGAACTTATCTTGCCGGGTGCACTTCATCCCCCTTTATGATAGGTTTACACGAAACCTCATCTTTTTATGTCTAGATAATTTCAACAGTGCAGATGATGGAATCCCGAAACTTTTCACTACTTCCATTCTTTTTCTTCTTCAGTAGGCAGTTACTTTTCTGCAGAAGTCATACCAGTTGTGCTCCTTTGACATCACTTTTAATCATTTTTACATGCGATTTACATACTGTTTCAAGTTACGCACTGTCATTCAAACAAATAAGTATCGTGAAGAATGACGAAATCATTATCTGAGCAACTGACAAAACAGTTCGAATTACAAAGTATTACACACTTCACCACTTAGAATTATAGTGTGTTGTGGGACAGTCTATCGAAGCAATCGCTTCAACCCCGCCAGTGCACCAAAACACACACGGTTTCTTCAACCTGCTGAGGTTTTCTCGAGGGACTAGACAGTAAGTTTGATTTATCGAGTTTAGAATAAGTGAGAACAGATTGTATTAAACTCCAGGGTGAGTAAAGCTTTATAATCAAAAATAATCTGGGTGGTGCAGCGCTCTCTCTCTCTCTCTCTCTCTCTCTCTCTCTCTCTCTCTCTCTCTCTCTCTCTCTCTAACACAGTTTGGCAATGACCACGTACAGAACACACACCTTGCCCGTGCTCACGCCCACGTAGATTGCGGCACAGCCATTGCAGGTAAGTCTGTATATCACACTGCCCTTTCACATGTGGACCACCCAGCTGCCAAGTGCATTGCCCAAAACGACGTGCTCAACTTTGAAGACTGCTACACAACAGCCTGTGACATCTGGATTCTTACGTCATTCCCTTACACCCCCCCCCCCCCTCCCCGAGCCTCAACTTTTGGCTTTTGGCAGTCCTCCTCTGTTTTCCCACTCCAGCCCTACACACACCTTCCATCCCGTCAACGCACCTATGTACTCCTTCCCCCCTTCTCTGCTTCTCTCCCCTACCCTTTGCCACCCCACCCCCCCCACCACACAATTTCCTGATGCTGCAGCTAGCAGCCTTATCCTGACCCTACTGCATGCCTGCATGCGCACGCAGGCAGCATTAGAACACTACCCCACCCTTATTTTGTTATCCCTATCCCTCCCCACGCCACTCCTCTTCCATACTCCCGCTAGCCACACCAGTGAAAAACTGCTTCTCACCTGAGACAACAGTCTTGGTCAAGCCTTAGTGCCCAGAGATGACAGGGTGTATGGTTTTTTCGTGTGTGTGTGTGTGTGTGTGTGTGTGTGTGTGTGTGTGAGAGAGAGAGAGAGAGAGAGAGAGAGAGAGAGAGAGAGAGAGAGAGAGAGAGAGATATGGGGGGGGGGGGGCGCTTAGTTCCATAGTTTAGAATACAAAGTATTTAAAAAAGAATGACCCATTTTGGGTGGAAATAATTACAGAACATGGGACATTCTGGCAAGAAAATGTGTGTTGTTTGAATGAGCACGACCTAGGGTTTAAGAAAATCAACATTAGACGTCAGTCGATACATCTTCTCAGTTTGCAGTCAGTCAGAAGAAATATTATATCCACTCAACGGAAGGTGTTGTGTGTGCAGCAGTCTGCAAAGATCAAGTGAGCGATTTCGGCCCGGCTGGCGTTTCGGCACGGATCCACCCACACCCAAAAAATTCATCGTCGATATCATCAATCTGGCGAGACAGGATGCCGTACAAAGGTAAGGCTTCAGTTCGACCTCCCACTTCTGACAACACGGCGGAAAGAATTTGGCAGACATCTGAGCGGAGTCCACAAAAGTCTACTCACTGCAGAGAACTGGCAGTGCCTCGTACAAATGTCTGAAACTGTCTCGAAACCGTACAGACTACAGACAGTGCAAGCTCTTCGGGTCAGTCGTAAAGTAAACGGGCCGACATCAGCAATGCTCTGCTCGAGGATATCGAAGACAATAATTTTTACCACCTACGACTTTCAGAGATAGAGCAACATTTCGTATTAGCAGTAGAGTAAACCGACATAGCCTAAAGTGAAAATTTTTTGTGCCACTTCTTGTGAAAAAGTGTACAGTCCCTTCTTTTTAGACGAAAACACTGCGACTGGAACGAACTATCTTCAAATGCGCAGAACTGGCTTTTTCCTCAACTTCGGAAGGACACTCCGACGACTTCATCAATCTCCACGACACCGGCACGGCACACGTAAGTTTCTCGACGAGACTCGGCCTCGACACCGGATACGGCGCACGGGGCCCCGACACACCGCCACGCGCGTTCGGCCTTCGAGACGGCCGGACGTTACCTCGTGCGATTTTTTTTTTTTTTCGTCAGGCTACGTGAAGGAAAGTGTGTCCATTTCCCCGTTACCTCACAACGCGGAAGAACCGGAGAGCAAAATAACAGCTGCCGTAAGTTCTGTATTGTGTAAAGTTTACGATCAATCTAGATGTCGATCTGGTGGACGCACAAATAATTTGTCACAGCATAGCTAAAAATTTAAGATTTTGTGAGTATCTTGCAATTCGTCCCACGTTTGTGGTACGTTTTCACAGGCTAATACGGAGTTTTGAAATCGGGTCACTCTTTTCGAAACACCGCTTATTAAGCACTTTTTTTTTCGAAGCGCCTGTCTACCGTTCGACGTCTCCTCTACGCGCCGAGTAGCAGTCTCCTCGTATTATTGTTGTGCAGTCCCAAACTTTTTACTGCATAATTCGAGTGACGGGTATTCTTGTAGTGAAGTAAGGTGCAGTCCTCCTCAAAATCTCTCCCCCCAATGATGATATTCCCATTTGCCCTGCGATTGTTGAGATCCAAAATAAAGACAGAGATATAAGCGACAATGGAAATTCGAGTAATAGTCACAGGCATCCTGCGACAGCCCGACAGTTGAGCCGAACTGCTCGCCGTAAGTAGGAAACCCAATACTTAGTCTCGGTCGGGTGCAAATTTTCAACAGTCACCTTAGTAATAGCAATGTGGACAATTTCACTGAAAAATACATAGTAATAAAATTAGCTAATACGTATGAGTAAAATACACGTATTACATATAAACATAAAACTTTATAAATTAGTACACAATGATAAGGTACAAATTAACAATCTGCATACATAGTGAAAAAACTACTAAAAGGCACAGTCTAACATGCAGAAACTAAGTAAAAGCAAGTTACAAGACTACAATATCGTGCATGCAAAATAGCTCAGCATAGAATACTACCTAATTTGTGTACATTAGCACTGTATATGCAATAAGCTGAAACTATTTGTCTAGATGTTTGTGGTGTAGAAGAAATAGTTTGTGTTACAGCTAAGGCACAGGGGGAGAGTGTTTAGACTTCTGCAGCCAGTGACAAATTCATTCGAATTCATTATTCGTGTACTGCGACGAACAGAACCACTCTGCAGTCTCGGGAATAGGTCGTTTGACTGTTTTGTGGAAATCGTCTGAAATTCTACGAGTCATTTTATGCTCGTAACAATTTTTCCCCTCATCTTTAGTTTCAGGAAAGAAAACGAGATAGATGTAAAATGAAATTCAAACAATTTGGAAGCCTGCTAAAACACTTCATTCGAGTCACGTGCTGGCAGAGACTTCACTGGCTAGCTTCCTGCTCCGACTGTCGTAAAGCTCATTCACAGCGATGTCTCGTTTTGGAATTTATAAATTTCAAATTTCAGAAAATGGGTTACAAATAGCTTGTAGTTTCACATTATAAAAATGCGTATACAAAAACTCGTGTAAAATTGTTCCGAAGTGTTACAAAGGATGAGAAGATACATAAAATGCACTACCACAGAACCGGCAAAATTCCACCACATCGACGAACAAATTTTCTGACAATTACGAAAGTCTTGCACTCTGAAGTCGACGTCAATTCGTCTCCGATATACGATTTCCCACTGTCGCGAGAAAGGACAACATCGTTCGACAAAATTAAACTTGCAGTGAAAATTGGGACGATCGACTGTCATTACATCCGACGTTCCGTGTACCGTTCGCTAGGTGGATCGGTACAGGGGTATACTGTTACAGTTTATAGTCCAGTTACCCGAAGGTCGCCGGTTCGTGTCCGGTCCAGATAATATTTTAACTTTTCTGTAAATGACTCGACAGTCCTCTCGTATGAAAACGAAATTACATTTACAAAACTTCGTAACAACGATCAGAAACATAGTGCTAGTTGCACTTTTTGTTTACGGTTTTATCGTCTTACATGAACAATTTAAGTCTGCTTTAGATACTAATGTCAGTTTCTACTCACAAACGTCACACTGTTTGTGTTACCTGCACGTTGTACACGCTTCGTATCTCTCGGCGTACAGAACTTCATCGTCCTACACATCATCGTATTGTGGGCTCGTGATGTTATCTTCACAACTAGCAATGCTTTCCGTAAAAGTGAATTCTCCGATTGAAATTAATGGGAAGCTATACGTAGTTTATCCCTCCATCAGAACAACTGCCACAATGAATTCTCGCTAATGCCGTTTACATATATCGTGTACCAGTTTTAAAAACCTACGACCCTGCCAGGATTCGAACCTGCAATCTACTGACCCGCAGGCAGACACGTTAGCCATTGCACCACAGGGCCAATCCAAATTGTCTGCTCCCCGCTGACTATCTCGTATATGATGAAATAGGCACTAGATTCGACGAGAATTTTATTGCGCTTTGGGTCATAGTTTGTGACTGTAGTAACAGTTTCTGAAAGTGTATTTTACAGGAACCTGATGGTCGACAATCCAGATATCGGATAAGGACCTATTTGCAAAACATTCCACAATTCTATAGTTCTGAGTAAGTTTAATGTCGTTTAAGGGAGCAGGGGAAAATAATGTCAATCATTGCACATATTGCCGCTCCAAATCGATGGAGCATAATTGCATCAACTTTCGGAATGTTTCTACCACCAGCAATCATAAAACTTCTTTCTGCTGCTATTTAAAAGCTTTAAGTGCATTTTCCATCATTAAACAGTTTGCAGGCAGAATACAGAAAACCCTTGTAAATTTGGCCAACTCTCCTACTACATACGTATAGCTTCGTGTTACTCCTAGTTTGGTGACATCAACAGAGCTTCAACCGATGAGAGAATTTTTGATTATGTGACCGAATGTTGAGAAATTTAACGATTAAATTATAGCAAAACAATAGATATTGTGTGATATTGTTGACTGAAAATGCTATCTGAATGTCCCAGTCACTAAGAATAACAATCCACAGGATATTTTGTACAGAAACTGAACTACAATTACAAAAGCCAAAGTACATAAAAGGAAAGCTGTGGATGAGAAGGGAGTGAGACAGAGTTGTAGCTTATACCCATGTTATTCATTCTGTATACTCAGCATGCTGTAATGGAAACCAAGCAGGAATTCAGAACAACAAGTTCAGTTCAGGGAGCAGAAACAAAATTTTAGCTTTGCCGATGACAGTATATTTGTGTGCATGCAATGGAAGACTTGATTATGCACGGAACATGCCTGAAACACATAGCAATGTATTAAATTAAAGCAAAATTAATGTGACTAGTAGCCATACAAAAAATAATGTATCTCACAGTCAAGTACAAAAAATGTCCAAGTTTTGGTCAACATGAGAAACTGTCGTACACTGCCTAGAGGCAGTGTCAGTTCTTGTTTAGAAATAATCCGGTCTTTCTCCTTGGTATGATGTTAAATGTAAACACTATGTATGATTTTTCGCATATTTTATTGAGACATCTGGTACACACACACACACACACACACACACACACACACACACACACACACACACAAAGGAGGACAATACCCCTTTTCTCTCTTTTTTTTCTTTTTTCTGGAATTAACCATCTAGTCTTTACAACTTTTGCAGTTAAACAGAAAATGCGTCAATGATACTCACGGTTTTACCTGTAGAAACAGCAGCAGGCCCAAGGTCTTACAACTCTTCCAGAAAATTTGCACTAAGCCTTGTGGTGTGACCAGACACAAACCACAGTTCTGCAGGCGCAAACGTCTCTCGTGCCGATGAGAACCGCCACGCCGCCAAACGAAAGGCGCGGTTACAAAAAGTAAGTGACTTCTTCCACTGTTCCGGTAAATTTACACCTGCAAAACACAACATTATGCTTCCATCCGCCTCACTCCTCACACTGCCGTCGGAGAGAGGCACATACACAACACCCCTGCGGGCGAGGTAAGTCAGCCGGTTACATTTCTCGACCTTCTTAATGTAACGACGGAAAGCAGATTGCAGGCAACACGACTGAAGAGCACGGAAGAGTAAGACGAACAATAAATAAATAAATAAATAAGGACTGATGTATCTGACAAAGCTGCCCTCCTGCAGAAATGACCACGAAAAATTAAAGACAATACGAGGGTGATTCGAGTGAAAACTTTGAAAGTTCCATAAAATTTCGGAAAGTTGTGTGACGGAGTCAGTAGGTGGCAGTAGTGTTTGACGTTCAGAAAATTACTGACAGGTTGCAGAGTCACGCTACGACCCTGGAGAAGGCAGCAGTGTGTACAACAAGATGTCCATCTGATGCCAACATGCTCTTCTATTAAACAGCAATCAGTGATGAATTTTAAGGGGGTGTAAAGCTAGTTCGCGTCATTAGTATAACAGTACACGTGCATCCTGGGTAATGCTAAATAACTAGCACATACTGGCAGTCAGATAATGTGAGGATCTCCTGATTATAACACACATTCAGTACGCCTCTATATTGCAGACCTGCCGGAAACACAATCGAGGAAGTTCGGGTATGCTGACGATTGGGCCCTCGCTACAAGATGTAACACAATTGGAGCATCTGAGGATATCCTAACGAAAAGACCTGAAGATAATGGATACATATTTCCGTAAGTGGACACTTCAACCAAATGCTTCCAAAACAGAGGTTAGTCGCTTCCACCTCAACAACAAACTCGCAGGGAAGGAACTCTACATTCGATTTGAAAACACCGTTCTCAGGCATAATAAAACTCCGAAGTACTTGGGCACGACGCTTGACAGAACACTATCTTTTAAAGAGCACCTAACAAAGACTGCCGAAAAATTAGAGACAAGAAACGACATTATTCAAAAGCTCTGTGGTACTACCTGGGGAGCAACGGCCTCCACTCTCCGCACCTCCGCTCTAGCAATCGTATTCTCGGCTGCCGCATACTGTGCTCCGATTTTGCTAAACAGCCTACACGTAAAAAAGGTGGATGTCCAGTTGCGTAACACTGAGGATGATTTCTGGAGTAATTAAACCCACTCCGACACAACAGCTCCCAATATTAAGCCACATCCCGCCACCACACCTGTGACGTACTGACGCGCTTGTACGTGAATACAAAAACGTCGTGGGAAATCTAAGCGTGCCAATCCACCGAGACATTGAGGCTGCAAACACTAATAGGCTCCGATGTAGGAACCCGCCAACGAGAGCAGCGAGGAACTGTGTACCAGAAGGTTTCAGTATCACAAACGCACGGTCTGAAAAATGGAATGCGTGGCAAAATCTTAACATGCATCGCATCACACAAAAGCCAGCCGGTTTGAACCTACCACGCAAAATGTGGTCCACTCTAAATAGGATTCAAACTCGTCACGGCAGATGTGCTTACTCCCTGTATAAATGGGGTAAAACACTATCCTCTCAGTGTGATTGCGGAGAAAGTCAGACTGTCAGCCACACTGTCGAAGAGTGTTTCAGAAGAGCCTATAACGGGAGCCCCGACGACTTCCTGCTGGCAACTCCAGAGTCGATAGATTATCTCAATAGACTTGATGTTTGTTTGTAATCCTTAAACTTTGTTATATTAGTAATGTTTGTTTGCAATTATTAATATGTCTGTATTGCCATACAATACATAAATAAATGTGTAGAAAAGAAATCAAAGCAATTAAAATTCATCGCAGAAAGACAGTGCAGTACAGTGATTCTTGTTTATCACTGCAACGGGTGTACCGAGTGACGTAGGAAGTTTAAAAACGGTGCAATTTCTGTGGAAGATGCTCCGAGACTGCACAAGGCTGAGCGCGTAATGACGAACGAGAATACGGTGTTAGTGAAGGAGCTTTTAAAGCAGAACAGACGCATAACGCTGAACGAAATAGTCTCCAGGCTGAAGATTAGTGCTAGTACTGCATAGAATACTGTTCACAGTGTACTGCACTTCAACGAGATGTGCCGCGTCACTAGACTGCCGAGTTGAAAGACTGCCTCGTCAACGCCGGCTAAGGACTTCTGCATCGTTTCCTAGTTGCAGGTGACGCATTTCTGGGAGAAACTGTTACAGGCGATGGGACTCGGATCCACTGTCACGAACCAGAAACGAAAAGGTCGAGCGAGGAATGGCACCGCAGCTCATTGCCGAAAAAAAAAAAAAATGTCGCACTAACTGTCTACCGGAAAAATCGTGTTCGTTCTCTTCTGGGATGCCAATGGAGTAATTTTGCACAGATAGGGGAGTCACAGTAATCGATACTTTTTATTCGGGCACACTGAAAACTCAACTTTACCCCGAAATCTGGAGTAAACGACGACAACTCCCGACTTCAGGAGTACCGTTACGGCGCGGCAACATCCGACAGCATACAGCCCGTAAAACAGTCGAGACTATTTTGGAAATTAAATTTGAACGTTTGGTACATCCTCCTCATTCACCAGACCTCGCTCCTAGGGACTTTCAGCCATTTGGTGCAGTCAAAGAAACAATGGGAGGCAGGCATTTCGGCAGTGACAAAGAGGTGAAAACTTCGGTGCAAGGCTGGGTACACACGTGACCACAAGAACTCTTTCTTCACCGTATCTATCCGCTCCCGATGGGGTGGAATACGTGCATCCGACGTCAGGGACGTGTAAGTTTTTTGTTCGTTGTTATAACAACAATATTACAGAACTTCGATGTTTTCATTTGAATCACCCTTGTATTATACACCGATGCTAATGATGGGCCACAGGGGGAAGACACTTAAATTTGCAAGACACGTCATATTCAAACCGTTGGTGTTTGACAACAGGCAGTCTTTTCTTATCTTTAATGTTTCTGTTCCACTGAGCAGCAGAATAACAAGTACTTGCAGGGTTTCAGAAGATGACTGCACGAAAATGAGACACAGAGAAATGGCACGTATCAGTAGATAGAGCATTTCTCTGTGTTCCATTTCATAATACACGGCAGAATGCAGTTGCAGGATACACCACTAGGTGGCAGACATATCAGAATGTGGTGTATAATGCAACGAGCACGGGTTGTGTGTCTTTGAATTTACAAAATTCGAGTCAGTTGTGAAGGTTCAATGACGACGTAGTACCAAATGTCAGATTGAAAGCTAAAAACACTAATCAATGCACAGGTTAGGTTGTGGATTTTATACATCCGATTTTTTTTTTTTACTCCATTCTGTTGGTACACGTGTTCCTGATGTATGTTTGAATTTTCAATTGTTTCAAATATTTAGTTTATTGTTGGAAGTCATAAACTGATATAAATGGTTTTGAATGTTCGGTACATTTTTACTTTTGAATAATATGGGCCAAAGAATTTGCATTAAATTTTGCTTGAAAAAGGAATAAAGTGCAGCACCACATTTGAAATGTCGATTGTGGCTATCGGCAAATCTGTAAGGTTCATTCAAGTGAAACCTGGTCAGTGCGTCTACCTTTGCCTTACACGTACTTGCGGGTACAGTGGCGCCATCTATTGGTAGAGAGGTGGACACGTGCGCATCGTTTGATGCTGCGTAATGTCAGCGTGGTTTCATGCTGAAGAGAAGGTGGTCATACAAGTTATCGTCCACTACCGAACATGCAGACAAGTAAACAGGAACAACGAGACGCGATTCGATTTTTGGTGGCGGAGGGAGGTGAAAACTATCGACGGATTAAGGCTGTGTCGTTCAAGTGTTGTGGAATGGCGCAAATGATTCCTCGAGGTGCACGAGTCACTGGACCACGATGCTCGTCCTAGACAGACTCGTCGTGTCATCAAACCAGAAACGGTTGCAGAAGTGCAGGCTTTAGTCTTGGACAACCGCAGAATCACCACGGATGAGATCCATCAGTTATTGGGTATTAGCACGGGGGTACACCCATGCATCAACACGTGAACTTTCGAAAAACCTGTACGCAGCGGTTTCCCCACCACCTGATCGCCAAACAGCGCAATACTCGAATGGCGCTGTCCTTTGAGTCATCTGCATCATTATTGTGAGGACGAATACGGCCTTTTATTGAGTATTGTCACAGGTGACGAAACACAGTGTCACCATTTTGAACCGGAAAGCAAGGGTCAGAGCAAGCAGTGGAAACATGCAGCTTCTCCAAAGAAATCAAAGGCTGTGCACACCAGTTTCTGATAAGGTGTTGATGTCCTCTTTTTTTTACCACAAGGGCCCACTGCCTGTCAAGTTTCCTGAACAGGGAACCACATCAATACCAAGTGTTATCAAGTCACTTTACAGAACCTTAGACGAGCCATCGAGTCAAAACTCCTAGGGAAATTGTCCAATGGCGTTATCTTCCTGCATGATAAGGTAAACCCACACACAGCAAATGTGGTGAGACGACATTGCAGCAGTTTCAGTGGGAAATGCTGGAACATCCAACGTACATAGCAGCAAAGTTAGTTCCAAAACTGTTGAATTTTGATCAAAATCAAAGTCGCATAGACATCACTCAGAAATTGTCGAATGAAGTTAACGACGACACACAACTTCTAAAGAAGATTACAACGGGTGACAAAACATGGGTACATAGGTATGACATCAAAACCAAGGCACAATCATTCCCAATGGAAACTACCTGAAGAGCCATACCTGGAGAGAGAGAGAGAGAGAGAGAGAGAGAGAGAGAGAGAGAGAGAGGAGAGAGAGAGAGAGAGAGAGAGAGAGAAAAGTTCGATCACCTGTGATGGTTCTTCTCATACGGTCAGTAAGGAATTCTACCTGGAAGTTATGTGCCTTCTGGGTGAAGCAATCCAAAGAAAACTACCAGGACAGTGGCAAAACCACTCGTGGAAATTGGTTCAACTAAGCACTATGGGACTTAACATCTCAGGTCATCAGTCCCCTAGAACTTAGAACTACTTAAACCTAACTAACATAAGGACATCACACACATCCGTGCCCGAGGCAGGATTCGAACCTGCGACCGTAGTAGCCGTGTGGTTCCGGACTGAAGCGTCTAGAACCGCTCGACCACAGTGGCGGCCCACTCGTGGAAATTGGATCACGGTAATGCTCCCGTTCACACCTCAACGATCGATCGGGATTTTTTGGATAAAACAAAAGCGTCATATTGCCTCAGCCAGTTATTTGTCGGACATGGCCCCCTGCAGCTTCTTTCTATTCCCAAGGCTGCAGAGAACTGTGAAAGGATATCATTTTCATCGCCTCTGATGGGATAAAACCAGAATCGCTGAAGAAGCTGAACACCATAACGAAAGGTGCATTCCAGAAGTGCTTCCAAGATTGGAAAAAGTGTTGGCACAACAGTATTGAATCTCAGGGTGATTATTTTGAAGGGCACAGAGTTGACAATGACCATGAATAAATAAAGATTCTTAACGAAAAACAAACTCCCTGTTACTTTTTAATTACACCTCTAAGTCTGCCCATTTCTCAACAGACATCCAGACATTTCATTGAAACTGCCTTCAGCAGTGTTCAAGCTTTCACACAACAATAACCTCTCATGGGTGCCAAGATACTTTCAATCGGATTGTGCACCTATACATTTACTCTGTAACCTAGAAGTAATTATAATAATGATCAATGTGAGAAGACTAGTACAAGTCATTACATGTTGTCAGTAGAGCCGATCACCTCAGCCTCTATACTTGCCGGTAAGCTCGGCACTGCCTTCTCGTGTACTCACAGACACGAGGTGCAAAAGAGCAGCAATTACGAACCGACAGACAGCGCACTGAGCCTGTGATTTTCCACCGCACTCACACAGACTGTAAGACTCGTCAGCTATCGAGTGCCATTTGCCACAGCACTACGAAGACAGACGACAACATTAATGTACGGGACAACTTTCTACT